>NW_024371371.1:1562521-2136854 GCF_014805655.1 Passer montanus | reverse complement strand
TCGCGCGGACCCGCGGCGCGGAGCGGCTGTGGGGGCTCCTCGCGCCCCCCGCCCGCTCTGCCCGCGGGGCCGGGAGCGCAGCGCCCGCCAGCTGGGGGCGGGGAACAACAACCATAACAACAACAACAACAACAGCAGCAGCACCGCACACACGCACCGGCGCGGGCCCCGGGGCTCCGCCGCTGCCCACAGCCCTTCCCCAGCGTGGCACCTCTGCTGGCACCGCGCTGCCACCAGAGCCCGGACGCGCTGTCCCCTCCGCGGCGAAGGTGGGTGGGCGCGGAGCGGAGCGGTGCGGTGCGGTGCAGCGCGCTCGGGCCTCTCCGCCGCCGGTCGCGCTGCCAGCGCCGCTCAAAACAAAGGGGCTGGCGGGGCATGTGACCGCCGAGCCGCCGCACATGATGTCACCGGCTCCGCTCCAGCGGCCCTGGGAGCTGTAGTTCCGCCGCCCCACCCGCAGACGGCCCCGCCGCCGGCCCCCCGCGAGGAGCCGGGACCAGCGGCAGGGACGGGAGAGCCGCGGCGGCAGCGGTGGGTGGCAGCTGCGAGCTCTTGCATCGCCGTCCCTTTGCGGGGCAGGGGGAGCACACCCCGCGTACCCCACAAGTGCACCCGACCCTCCCCGCCCCGTGAGCAGGCAACAGCTTCAGGTGCGTCGAAGCAAGCGGTTGCATCGGGAGGGCACCTTCCAGTCCCTTGTGCCGGCTCTGGGGAGCCCTACCGAAGCTGTCCAGCAAGAACCGGCTCCCAGACTGAAAATAACACCCTGTCTTGGGGTGGGTGTTCAGCCTACATGACCAAAACAAAAATCATTACATGAAAAAAATTAACCAAGATAGAATCTTTGTCTACCTGAGCTACAGCTCCACCCAATTAATTCAGAATTTCCAGTTCCTCTTCAACAGTAACGCAAAACAGAGTGTCCCTGTCCCTGCTGACCACGGAAAGCCAAGGTCATCTTTAAGCCGGGACACTTAAAAGAGAGCTCTGCTGTCACAGCTGGGGGTCCCAGTGGTGGCAGCCAGTCAACTGCAAATATAAAAGCAGGACCCTGGTGTCATCGCCCTGCAATTTCATGAGCAGGTCTGAACCTGTCCTGGAGCCCAAATTCACTTCATATCCGAAGTATTTGGACACCGGCCCATGCTCCAACACAGGCTGATGGAACATGCCTGGGAGTATGGAAATTTATTTTTGTTCTGCCCTTTAGCATAAGCAAACTTGCAAGCCCATAATGCAGAGCAGCGAGGCGAGGGCAGGGACATGCATGCTTAAATTAATATCATTACCTGGTACTAAATGAGGCTTTATGCAACGCAGTGGAGCTGATGTGGGCAGGTAACTGGCTGTGTTCTTCCTAGAAGGATGACCTCCCCCTCTGGCCCCTTACTGCTGATGGAAAGGAAAAAATACAATTCTTCTATTAGCCCCCCACTACTTTGCTCTCCTAAATGTTGGATATCAATCCCAGGCATAATATATCTTTACCTTTTGGTGAATGTCCCCAGTGTTCTGACCCCAGGATGTTCCCAGGAAGAGCTCCCAGACGTGTGCTCCTGGCAGTAGCTGAGTGTGCTCTGCACTGAAACTTGAAGAGGAGCAGAGTGTGCTCAGGACTCCAGGGCCGACCCCCTCCGGAGCAAACCAGGCTCAGATTTTCATAGGCTAAACAAGCTCTGATTTCTCCTGGGGTCAGGTAAATTGCAGCTTTGCAGAACAGTTAGAATTATTAATTAAAATTTAAAAGGCTGAGTACTGAAAATGTCAATTGATGTTGATATGTAAATTGTTTTCACATAGATCTTAAACAATTGAAACCTTCAACTATTTTCCTGCAGAGCTAAAACTCAGAACTGTTTGACTTCATTAGAAGTGAGAGCGTTCAGTCCATTTCTCATCCTCTGCCTGGAAAAGCAAGAAGGACCCCAAACAACATAAACAGCAAAGAGAAAATCAGCAGCAAGTTCACCTCACAGAATACAGGTCTGTTGCAATAATGTGTTTCATCCACTGAATATAGGAAATATTAATAACCTGAAGTCTACTTGTTACAAAGACCTTAAATCTAAAAGTATATGACCTTAGAAAAATGTTTTGCTTAAAATAGATTTCTTATCCTTTATATCCTCTTGTCTGCCCCAGTTCTTTGAGTCTGTAACTCTTGGGGTCAATATGAGTATGTAGAGTTCACTTGAGAAAACATAACCAGGATTAAAGGAATGAGTCAGAGGAAGGAAAAATCAAAACAGGATCAAGATACCTCTGCACTGGCTGGAAGCAGCTATTCTGAAGTGACTATGTTTACTCCAATAAAAACTGCACGTGGCAAAAATATCTTTTGAGTGAAGAGGGTAAATGGAGCATTTAAAAAGAAAATACTAATTAAAAATATTCATTGAGCAATCAATCATTTCATAATGTGCTCATGTATGCATGTGGTCACATCCAGGCACTTCCAGTTCTGAAAGCCAACGTCACTGAGGATGTCTGAAATTAAGGATACTTGAGTTGCCACTACATCCTATTGCTCCTCATTCCTCTGCTAGCAGGGGCATTGGCTGTTCTTTCTCAAGCTGCGCCAAGCATTTCTCTCAAAATAAGCAGTTGTACACTGCCTGAGAAGCTGAAACCAATTATTAAAGATTACTCATTTCTATAAAGCTTTGTTAATACTTTTTAAACAATGTAAAGTAGTTGTAAAGCATTTAGGCCAATGTTTTCCAAACAGGTCGGTGATTTTGCAGATTTTGAAGGCTTCTTCGGGGCACTGGAAAGGTTAAAACCTAAAATTAGAAGCCTGCGTGAAGGTTTTGGCATGCATCCACCAATGTTCATGTGTTTTCTGGTGGTGTTGGATTTGAATGCCACTGCTGGGCACTTTTCAGACACATTTCATCAATGCACTGGGCCACCTAAATGGTCTGTGCATTCCTCCAGATAAAGGAATTGGCTGTTTTGGGCAGTTGGTGCCTGTATGCTCCTGGGAACTTCCCTCTGCTGTGGGGAGCGTGGTAGATCCCACCAGATTTTTCTAAAATTGAGGAAAACCCACAGGTTTTCAGGTGGCAGAGAAAAACCCAAAGAAAGTCCATGATTACTGCTCATGAGCATGTATGCAAAACAGTCTGGGGAAGGGCTCAGATGTGAAGGAGGGAAGAGGGGAAGGTGAGCCACAGCAGCCGGAGGAGGAGGCTGAGGAAGAGCAGGAAGGGAGAGAACAGTCCTCACCACGTCCTTCACTCTGGTCACTGATCAGAGAGAAGAGAGCAGCATGCAACTTGGACAGCATTAAAAACTCTGAATGCAACACAGGGAGGGTATCACTGGATAAAAGAGAGGATTTAGACATTTGAGTGAACAGAAAGTTGAGTACAGACTAACAACTAATAACCAACACAAGGAATGTTATGAGCTGGCAACAAATGGAGCAGAGATGAAACAAATCCATCAGTACAAGGAGGGAGAACAGATCTGACATTTGTATGGGAGAAAAAAAAAAGTGTTGTTGAGTGACATCACTGCAGAGCCTGATGCAAGTATGCACAAAATGTAATGGCAGTACCATTCAGCAGGATTACAAATAGTGCTGAGCAAAAGGAAAGATGACATTACTAGGAATTTATGAGGAAAAGCAGAAGAGTGAGCTACAAGTGAGTTCAGTAACTACTGCAGAATCTGCTTTTTCAATATGCCAGAAAAAATGCATTAAGGTGTAGTAAGTAAAGGGGAAGAAATGTATGGGAATAGCATTAAAAAAAAAAGGCTGGATGAAATTAAAATGAAGGTACACATCTCTTCATGTGATAAGGGGACAATTCTCCCCCTCTACTCTGCATTTGTGAGATCCCACCTGGAGTATTGAACACAGCCATGGTGCCCCCAACATAAGAAGGATATGGAACTCTTGGAGGAAGTCCAGAGGAGGCCACAAAGTTGATAAGAGGACTGGACTACCTTCCCTGTGAAGACAGGCTGAGAAAGTTGGGGCTGTTCAGCCCAGAGAAGAAAAGGTTGTGTGGAGAACTCACGGCAACCTTCCAGCACCTGAATGGGCTACTGGGAAGGCAGAGAGGAACTCTTGGTCAGGAACTGTGGTGATAGGACAAGGACTAATGGGTTCAAACTGAAAGAGAGGAAATTTAGGTTAGCTATACAGAAGAAATTCTTTCCTGTGAGGTGGCTGAGGCACTGGAACAGATTTCCCAGAGAAGCTGTGGCTGCCCCATCCCTGGCAATGCTCCAGGGGGCCCTGAGCAACCTGGTCAGTGGAAGGTATCCTGGCCCAGTGCAGGGGGGTTGGATTGAATTGATCTTTAAGGTTCCTTCCAATACAAACCATTCTCTGATTCCATTGTTCTATTATTCTGTCATTAAAGACATCTCACAGAAATACAGAGAACGCACCAAAATTTTCTAAAATCCTTCCCATGACTCTGGACTCTTTCACTGTCCTGCCAAAAGTCCTGTGGGTCACGTTGACTTGAGCTGGCCTGCTGGGATAATCAGCAGGTACCATTTAGGCTGGAAGGCATTTTTCCAGGACCAGTACCTTTCAGCCTCTCCTCTTCCCATTACCTGTTTGAAATGGCACCTGCACCAGGAAATGTCATCTGCAACAAGAGTTGCTGCATTGGCACCTGCATAGGAAGGGACCTGGCAAAAAAATACTCCCCTCCTCCAGTTATTTTTGCCATTTTCACTGTCTCCTGGCTGGCTCTGTACATCCCCATTTCCTTTGCACAATTACGCTGCACATGGCAGCCCTTTGCTCAGGCTGGCAGTGCTTCCCTGGGTGTCTCTGCTGCAGCAAGGCAGGAGGATGGGAAGGAATGGGGCATTCTCCAGAGTCCTGCATGCCCCTTCCCAGCAGGGTGCTGTCCCACTGCCTGCAGGCTCAGTGCTCACTCCTCAGCCAGGGAGGCTCTGGGATTCACTGGGTTACTTCCAGTACACAAAACATCAGCATTATGTTTACCTATTCAGCACTGCAGGATTGCCTATCCCACCCTAGTCCTAGGCCAGCCATGCTCCTATCCCATGAAAATCCCCTTTCTTCCCACTCATCCCAATGATTCCCACTCATTCACTGCTGTAAGCACCTCAAAACAAGGCCCATGCCAACAGTCCTCCTGTGCAGAAAGTATGCATCTAATTTTTTCCACCCAGTATCTCCAGGTTCCAAGCCTGGGAGATGACTATGGGAGTGTAAATTGCAGAGCTGAGAAGAATGAACATTGCATCACTGATGCCATAAACACTGAGCTATTTCTTTTTGTACAGCACAGAGTATCGAGACACCATGAAACCAATGCCTAGCTGGGGAGATAGAGTCAGTTGTGCTGGTGTTTGTCTGGTTCCTCTCTTTGGGAAGAAAAAACAAAGAAATGAATGGTGTTTGAGTCCTTGTTGGTCCCACGGGTGATGACTTGAGGGGAGTTGTACTTGTGGAATGGCAGACAGACACATGCAACCACTAACCCAGCAAGAGAGCAGTAGGTACCTGCAAAAACAGTTCCCTGAGCTTGTGTGGTGTTATCACTGTGTTCCCACTCAGCCCCGTAACCTCAAGACCAACCACAGCCCCACAACTGTTTGCATTAAGTATTCTCTCACAACAGCACTTTCTCACACATCCCTACCCCACAGGCCTTGCCTTTACACCATGCTGCCACGGAACACCCTACACAGCTCCAGCTCTGCCCTTCAGCCACACTAAATAGCTCTCTCCTCAAACCATCTGCCAATTCCAGAACCAATTAATGGGCAGGAGCACTGCACCTCTTCATCTCCAAGACCTTCAGGCATTTCACAAGTTAAATAAATCCTTTCTCCAACCCAAGTAACCATGAAAAGCTTTGACAGTGAAGAAAACAGGTTTCAAATAAACAGTATTTTGAATGGGTATATGCATGACAGTCTCCCCGAGTAGAGAATCTCAGACTTTCAAAGCTATCAGAAACCTCCAGGCTTGCAGATCCCTGCCACCACCTGCTTCTGGTGCCCCTCTGGCAATAGGCTGAAGAACAGAAAGTTTAGTAATTGGTTAGCTTGGGCTAATACCCTTGCTACCCCTAAGAGTGGCAGGGGACACTTTCCAGTTGCAGGAGCAGCCACTCCATGTGCCAAGGTCCTCACACTGGTCTGGGCTGCTGTGCCTTTGGGGTGGTGCTTGGGCAAACTCCTACATGACTTTTGCTATCTTATATTTTTGTCTACCCCTTCACATTTTTCATCAACAAAGCTTCATCAGTAAAGTTAATCCAGAAGAGGCAGTCCACCAGGAGTTCTGTGATTTCTTCCTCCTCTGCTTGCAGCCAGAGCTGCTGAATGGCTCAGCACATGCATTCTAAGACACACTGGGCAGCTGCTCTTTTACTGGCACAGAAGTGCAAAGTAATTACTCTCCAGGCTGACTTGTCTCTCCAAGGATGGAGGAATCATGGATGCCAGGAGGATAACTGACAATTCTGTCCTCAAATCCCATGCTCCCTGCTTCCTGCACCTGGGAGAGCAGCACAGTAAAAAGCCCCCAATACCCAGGAATCACTGGCTGGACTCACCAGCCCAGCATTCCCAGCCTGGAAGCTGCTGCCTTGTCTAAAAGTGGTGGCTGCCTTGGGCAGGGACAGCTGGGGAGGGATGTGGAATAGCTGCTGTGCCCTTACATCTGCTTTGGAGCAGCACCCAAAGTCCCAGCTCAGATCAACTCCCCGGTCACCCCCTCCTTTGTAAACAGGCTTTTGAGCACCTGTTCTGAGAGCTAAAATGGGACCTGAAATAATCCTATGGAAAAGAGTTGTGTGCTTCTCTAAACAAAGCTCTCAGCTCTATTAAAATGCTCAGCCAGACTAAAGCAACTTCAGATCACTGGTCTTGGACAGATTTGTCACACGACGACAGGAAAGAAAATGTTAGCCAAAGTAATCCCAGGAAAAACGCACGTAATGAAGGTTTGAAGATTCCAATGAAGCAGCTAAATCAACACCTTGCTTTGCCAAGGAAACATTGTGAAATCTGTGGTTTACTCTTTGATCCTAAGCCTTCCCTACCCACATTTCATAAGCAGTGTCATTAGACAGAAATGACTGTAAAACTAAGATTGGTTTGTCAGTGAGCTCCTGATAAAAAGGAATTGACTTGTCATGTCACAGGTGGCTGCTAGAATATGCTGGCATACATTAACATGGTATTGAACCTTGAAGAAAAAATGGATTATGTAAAATAGTACATATGGTAGGATAAGCTTTCTTGGACTTTTAAATTAACATTTTTATGTATAGGATACAATATTTTGTAATTTTAAAAGGGGAGTAGACTGAAATGAGGAAATAAATCATTACTGTAAGCAGGAAGCAATACAAGGCAAATACATGTCTCATTTCTTTAGATGTATGCTGTATTTATATTATTCATATTTTTCCTCTAAAATTAAACAAACCTAATGATGCCCTTTAACTCAGAAACACACTAATAAGACTGTGAAGTTCTGAAGAACTTCTGTCTTTCTGCAGGGCAGATATTATGGAATTACACTGGAATTTGGAAATTCTCCATTCTCTTTTTAAGAGAAAACTTTTTCTTAAATCGATATTGATCCGTGGAAAAAGTTACAGTAGAGCTTCTAAAGTTACAACTCTATAATTGGAAGCGGCAAACTTTTAAAAGTTCCCTGCCTTCTCCAGTCTAAGAAGGCTTTGGCCTCCTCCTTCTCTAATGTCACACGGCCAAAATTTCGCACATGGCCAGCTGGGCTCCCTCGCTCCGAGCCGGGCTCCTCCTCCCGCGCTGCCGGGCAGGATCTGTCACACTTTCCACCCCGGAGGTGTTCCCGAGCTGCCCGGCCCGCTGCGGCTGTCCCAATGCCCTACATTCCCGACAGCTTCCCTGACGGATGGCAGAGCCCGAGAGGCAGCGCGGAGCTCTCCCGCGGGTCCCGGCTGTGCCAGCGGCTGTGCCAGCGCTGCCCCCGGGCTCTGGGGCAATGCCAGCGCTAAGGACGCCCGCCCGCTCCCGGAGCCCTCCCGTGAGGAGCAGGGGGGCTCTCGGCTCCGTGCTGAGGTGAAACAGCGCTGCTGTGTCCCCGAGGAGCTCTGTGCCGGGCTCAGACACCCGCCGGGGCGCGGCGGGAGCCGCACGGGGCTGGCGGTGCAGCGGGACCGGGCTGCGCTGCCCTCGGTGCCGGAGAGCGGAGCCCGGGCACGTCCTGCTGGCCCGCATCGCACAGGAGGGCTGGCTCTGGAAACTGTCCGGGCTCTTCTGGCCTCTGCTGCCGGGAATCTGATGAGGCTAAAATAACTCTGATCAGCTTGAAAAACCAAACTACCAGAGGCACAGGCTTCTAAAAGCGGAACTCCCTCAAATTTGGTACACAGGCAGTTAAAGCACACTCAGATAATTCCCTTCCTCAAGAGGAAATACTACAACTTTTTCAGCACTTCCTCATTTTATATTTGAAATCTTTGCACTTCACGCAGTACCTTTATTTGCATACAGATCGTAACAACTCACCTACACTGTTTCTAACTTTAGGTCATTCATAATTCATTTACGTAAAAGGCAATAACGGTTTTTGCTACTGGTAATAATTAGCAAAAGGTACATTTCTGCATGATTTCTGCTCAGATAAATATTTTCCTACCCCCTCAGCTACTTAGCCAAAAATCTGCCAACTCATTTCTTCCATAGGCTGCAGGTAGTTGGAAGCTGTGAATCAGGGAAGCAGGGCTTATCCACATCCCCAGGCTCCCCGGCTCGCACCATATGCTTCTAGTGCATCCACGGCAGGGGTTGGAATGAGATGGTCTTTAAGGTCTTCCAACCAAAGCCATTCTGTGATTCTATGATTCATACAGACTTAAGATTAAAGATCCTTCCTCTATAAGTAATGTTGAATTCTCTCATCTAACAATGCTACCTAAAGATCAGTTTCACACAAGTTTAAATTTCTTGCAAATGAGACAGTTAAGAAATCCTGCTGAAAAATTGCAAAGGTTCAGTTTTTAAACACTATTTTAAAACTTGATGAAGCTTCGGTTGCTGTAGTGATGTGGAACTAATTGGCAACTATAGTCCATTTTTTTAAACCAACATTGAGGTTCACCAGACATTTACCATCCTCCCCACCATTAAATGGCAAGTTTAAATGTCAGGTTTGAGCTAAAAGAAGTAGCTATGGATGAAAAGGGTCAGCTGGAAAATCAGATGGATGTAGGTAGTGGTTTTGTACAGGAGAGGATTTGTGTGTAGATGTATTAAATCAAATTGCACTTTGACCAAAAGTTATGTATTTGTTTATTGTAAAGATGTAGATTTCTGCTTCTTTCCAGTTTGATTCTTTCCCTCAGACCAAGCAAGGCTCAGCTTTCAGCAGTCACTTGTCAGTCAACCAATTCCCCCTTTATTGTGTAAGAATAGGAAACACAACAATTAATTCCAGAAACTTTGGGATAAGTTTATCCTAGGGATAAACTTCCATGGATAAGCTTATGTTTCAAGAGTAACAATATTTGCCAATGCCATCCTTATTTTTTTGATAATTAGACAAGCTAGTAAATGACCCCATGGCAGCCAGCAGTGGAAACTGTACCATATGATGGTCAAAATAAATGACTGACTGTGATCTGCTGAGTGCACCACACAGAATGTCACTCCCTCTTGAAAAGAGTCCTGCTCCTGTTACCATCTCCAGAAAAAAAAAAATCATTTGGCTTCAGAAAGTTTAGACTGGGTTTCGTTCTTTTGCTCTGGGTCCATGTGGGTTTCTGGTCTGACAGACTCAGTCCTGCAGGGAAGCAAACAGAGCAGCCTGGTGATGAGGACACAGAGCACACAGACCATTGCATTGGCCTGAGGTCTGCCCAAGTAAGAGGCTGGGAGGCTTTACAACCCAAGAAGGAGATCTGTGTTGCAAACTAGCAGAATCCCACCACAAGGAAGGTGAGGAAGGACCTCACTGATTTTGGGGCCAGCATTTCTAAACTTCACACAGTCAAAAAACCGAAGCAGAATTTGGTCACAGCTCTGGAGCATTACTCGGAGTGTGAACACATCAGTTAGGTATGCACAGAACTGGCTGAGATCAACAGGCCTCACGAGAAATAGAAGTCAGAGTTGCCTTAGACATCAGTCAGAGAGGAGGTTCATTTCCCATGGTTTGGGGTCACACTGTGAGCTTTTCACAGGGCCACTCAGCAAGTGCTATGAATAGACTCAAGAACTCAAACTTTGGTCCAACCAGTGTCTCATTAACACCAAACAGGCACTAAAACCTGGACCTCCACATAATTCACTGCACTGGCAGCTTCCTCCATTTCCCAGCTCCTGCCAAGCAGAACAGCTCTCCTGCATTTCAAGAGCTGCTTTGTTGGTCAGGTTTTGTTGAGCTGTGGCACAAGTGTCTGAGCTATAGTGCTGTCACTCTTGCCAAGGCTCTGTTCACAGCTCTCCTGCATTTCAAGAGCTGCTTTGTTGGTCAGGTTTTGTTGAGCTGTGGCACAAGTGTCTGAGCTATAGCTGAGCTCCAAGGCTCTGTTTCTTACCTTGTGTGCAGGATGCCAGAACCTGGCAACATCAGCACATCGACGTGCACAAAGAATACATCATCAAAATATCACTGAGGACAACAGGCCTCTATTTTTTCTAGCATGGGCCTGGTTCCTGCTGTCCCATTATGGAGATCAAAGGTATAATTTACTTAGAGGAGGAATTATTTGTGCATAAACAGCCACTAGCTAATAATACAGCAAAGATGCTAATAAATTCTAATGGGTGGCAGAGCAGGCAGCAGTACACAAGTGACCTGAGCATCTTTGTACATAAACTGTAACAAGAGGGAGTCTGATGCCGATGACAAAACCTTTTTGTGAGTAATGCTGACAAAATCTTTTAGAGAATAATTCAGCTCTAGGTTAAAAGAAAGTGGGGCTTTTCTTTCCATCGAGAAACTAACATTAGGACCTTCTTTCCATCTTCACAAACAACAAGAAAATGAAAGTAACTGCTGCTATTTTGTTTCAAACACTGATTATCTTGAGGACAGAAAAGGAGGAACACTTGTCTGTTGTCTTGAAAAACCCGCAGTAGTGTAAGGTGTTGATGACAGGATATCCTTCTTCCAGGGAGAAGGAAAGGACTGTTCTGAGTGGGGAAGGCTTGTTACAGCTCTCCTCAACTGCCATGCCTGGCACCTACTGCATTTCTTTTGGTTCTTATCCACAGCTGCATTCCTGGCCTCAGCCCTTCCAGTTTCATTTGGATGCATCTCATCTTGGGCTATAAAATCTTAAAATGCAGCGCTGAGTGACGTCTCAGCTTGCTCTGCCTGCCGCTTTGGGAGTGACCATACTGCACCCCCAGACTGCAATTCAGCTGCTTCAAATAGAGCAAACACTTATTTAAATAGCAGCTTTCCTCCACCACTCCCTCAAAAGCTAATGAGCAGGGGATCAAAGATTCTCGAGCTCAGCTGGCCCATCCACACATCAGGGTGACCTCCATAGCCTGTAGCACACCTGGGAGCAATGTAACAACCAGACTTCAAATACTGAACCCAAATAGTTTGGCATTTACAGCTTGGTCAGCTGGGACCTCTCTGTTATACAAGGTGAAAGCATGGTGTGGAGTCACTCATCTGGATTGTCAGCACAGTGCCTGACTGTCCCAAAGAAAACAATACATGGAAGCAGCAGTTTTTCTAGAAACATCCCAGTGACTTAAAATACATGCAAATACACTCTGAGAGCAAAACATGGACAGATAATAAATGCAACACAGCAGGATGACACTGCAATCCTCTCTAAATAAGAGGTAATTTTCAAGAGTGAGGGTATGAGACCGGCCAGCTTCACAAAATCACCAGTTTGCTGACTTTGGACAAGTGCAGCTGCCCAGAGGGAGAGACATGAGAAGTCACAAGCAGTAGTTTTTGAAATGGAAGGTGGTGCTAGTTCAGCAGAGGAAGTAAACTGCAATGAAACAAAGATTCCAGTTTGCAGTTTACAGAAAATCTGATCCAAAAGTTCTGTATGTATTTTCAAAAACTGAAATCCCATTTGTTCCCCCACAGCTAAATTAAGAATGTGCTATTTTGAGCTAGTGAACATTATCCCAATGTACTGAAAACACAGACAAAAATCCAGCAACTTTCCAGGGTTGACAAGATTATCTCAGGCCTCAGCTATCTTGCTTTGCACTGTGCTAGGAAACAGCTGATGGTAAGATGAGCTCTGATACGTGTCCAGCTGCAGTCCCCACACCAAGGAGCTGTCTCTGCTACCCAGCAGGCTCTCTGTGCTCTGAAGTGTTTTCTGCAGTGCTCGTTGGGATGCACAGTGGAAGCAATTGCAGTGTTTTTCTTCTTGAAAAGTCCAAACCTTGCCAAGACCTTTCTTCTGCTGTTATGTCCTTGCCCTCTTGGAGACCAGCACCTTTAAAAAGGCTCCCTCAGTTGAAAGAATGCTGCCTTCCACAGCCCTCAGGAAGCATGGTGAGGCCTGGAGACACAGCTGTCAATGTGTTGTTGGGTGGCTTCAGCTTTGGAAGCTGTCTGGAGTGTAAGAAGTGGAATAACCTGGAACAGAAGCCACTTGGTCACAGAACACACAGACTTGGAGTATCACTTGTGGCAGTAAACGTGGTCTGGAATAAGAGGAAGAAGACAAACAACAAGAACCACTTTGTATGAGCACCAGGTCAGAAATATGCAATCATTGCTGTCTGCAAGTTCAGCAACCTGCTCAGTACTTAGAGCAGGAAGTTTCCAGATCTCATTGTGATACCAGGATGGCTGAGCATCCTCTTTCTCACTCCAGAAAACCTTCTGCCAGTCTTTATCTGGCCTCTTCCTTGAGGCAGCCACATACTCTCATGTTTCATGGCTGGTTCCTCTCACTCATCTGGTCCATAAGGGCTCTGTTAGCTAAAGTACAAGGATGTGGGAGGCAAAACAAGTAACAAGAACTGTCAGAAATAGGTTCCTATGTTTCTGCCTTTCTGTAAAGAATGCCTCAGCCCCTTGCTCTTGATCCATTGCTGGTGGGTGTGATTTCTTCTGCCCTTCCTCTTAGTCATGGCCCCAAGTCCATGACTGTCCTGGGACTGCCTGAATCTTTCACTTTGCAAGATAGGAACCAGGACTCCTGGCTAGTCTAGGCAGATTCATCTGTCGAGGTCAAACTTTACAGTGTTGAAATGCCACAGTGATGAGATCCTGGACTCAGGGACAGACAGTTGAAAATGGGCTGGTGTTGGCTACAGATCAACATTTAAACACGGAGCATGGTCAAGGGGGAACAGACGATGCAGAGGTGAGGGAGCCACGGCAGGATGGAAAGCAGCCTCTGAACTCAACTCAAATATATTGTGCAGAGATTCATTAGTACCAGCGGCAGCCTGTGGTGTTACAGAGCTCTGTAAACTTGCTATGACACAAGTGACAGATACACATTATTGACACAGTAATTCCAGCCAGTTAGCCAGTTCTCTCAAGCTGATACAGAGTACACACAGGTCAGTTCAGTATTCCTAAGGTAAAGACAATAGACAAACAAGTCATGAACAGACAAGCCTTCAGCTCTTACCAGTTCATTTAGCTAGCAGGTAATTCTTTACTGAAAACAGTATGAGAGTGCAGACAGAGGAAGTCTCTAAAGGCCAAATAGAAGAATGTATCTGGAAGCTTCTACCATGAAGTAAGTAGCTGGATTTGCCCCAGGATTAAATAACATGTTGCTACTGCAGTCTTGGGCCACAGAGCACCTCGAAGAGCAGCTGCCTGGTTGCTGGGTTTGTTGTTCCCTTATACCTGCAAAGACACAACATTTGCCTTGTTGTCATGCTAGCCCAAAGAATGAAACTACGTCTGCAGATTAATCCCTGAGCATTACTAAATTTAATCCCAAACGTTACTACGTTTGCAGATTAATCCCTGAGCAAGGGGTTCTCTGAATACAAGGCAGCCCAATGTGGGGCACAAAGGGCACAGATTTTCATTGGGATGGACTAGACTGAATTTATAGCTGTTATTGCAGTTCAACTAGTAATGAGCTGGCTGCTGTGCCTGCCGCAGGACTTGCTTGCCTGCCTGTAAATTACATTCTGGTGCTCACTGGTGGTTGCTGCTGCTGTGCTGCTGATCACCTCACTGTGTTGTGCCTGGGAGTGCTTTGGTGACAGCCATGGTGATGGGCCTGGGCTGGCAGGTGGCCAGGGCATTGCTGCTGTTTCTGTGCTGCTGCACTGGGCAGGCTGGAACCCCAGTGGGAACTGGGTGGAAGGGGCTGTGACCTGCAGAGGAGCCCATGACCAAAAAGGATCTGGGGTGGAGATTGTAATGGATACACCTTTGTTGTAAGCCGTGATTTGAGCTGTATGTTACAGGAATTAGTATAACAGGAACCACCCAAATAAATGGAGGAAAAGGCTCCCAAGAAGCAGCTGCAGGGCAGAACTGGCCTGACCTAAGCTGGCCTTGGTGTCCTGTACCTTACACAGCACCCTTCCTGTCCCAAGTAACCACCAGAACAGATGGAGCAAAGTCATGAACTAAATTAACTCAAAGGACATTTTGTAGACATTTTGAGGGCATTTTGCAAGGGAAGTCCATAGACTAAGGGAATGACATCTGTGTATTATATCCAAGGGTGGGAGGCGGGGTTAATGATGTTGTACTGAGTAGTGTGGGACCTGAGCATGAAGTGAATGATAAGGAGTACAGGTGGAATGTGTTTGTTTTGTCTTGATTTTCTTCACAGTGGCTTTGGTTTGGATTTGTCGTGGACACAGGGTTGATAATACAGAGGTGTTTTTGTTATTGCTGAGCAGGGTTTACACAGAGCCAAGGCCTTTTCTGCTTTTTGTACCCACCCCACCAGTAGGAAGGCTGGGAGTGCACGGGAAGCTGAGAGGAGACACAGCCAGGACGGGGACCCCAGCTGGGTGGGGAATATCCAAAGGGATATTCCAGGCTGTGTGACATCATGCTCAGTATGTAATGTCGGGGAAGAAGGAGGAAGGGGGGATGTTTGGAGTGATGGTGTTTGTCTTCCCAAGTAACCATCATGTGTGATGGGCCATGCTCTCCTGGAGGTGCTCATGGGAAGCAGTGAATAGAGTCCTTGCTTTGCTTTGGTTATATGTGTGGCTTTTGCTTTGTCTATTAAACTGCCTTTATCTCAACCCATGAGTTTTCCATCTTTTGTCCTCCCAGTTCTCTCCCTGGCCCCACTGGTGGGGGAGTGAGCAAGCTGCCTGGGGCTGGGCTGCTGGCTGAGGTTAAACCACAACACCGTGGCAACAGAAGAAAGGAGGGGAGAGGCTTGTCAAGAAAAAAAATAAAATTTAGGGGTTAAAAATACACCAAGAGGGTTAGCAATGGCACAGAAGGAGACAGACTGTGGATAACGATTACTGCTAATAGTCAACAGTTCCTTGAGCTGCCGAGGTCCTTCCTGCAGTGCAGTTACTGACAATACCACAGCCATCGACCTAGTTACTGCAGGGTTTCCGTTCCCAGCATTCACAGCCAACACTGACTTACTTCAATTTCACAATTATTAATGCTTTGCTTAAAGCTACAGCAACTGGAATCGAGTGATCGCTGTGGAATCTCAGCTTTTGCTTAAACAGATAAGCACAATGTGAAGCTTCTCACCGTCAGAGAAAAACCTGATAAGATGAATTCCCAAAGGTCAGAAGCCATGATGATAAACAAGGAGAACCTAGCCCAATATAGGGTTAAAGTATTGTGATTTTTAAAGCACACCTAGTACTTTTGAGGGGTTTCCTTAATTTTCTCATTGTATTCCTACAGGAGTACTTGGGAAAGAAGGGACTGGCTTTAGAAAAGGAAACATTCATTAGCAAAACTTAGCACAAAAGGCAGCAGGAACATGTTTAAATCAGCTGGGAAAGGAAAAAGCCAAAGACCTGCACAGACTGCACAAAATGAAGAAAACCCCATTACAAGGAGGTAGAGGAAAGCAGGCAGGATATTTTTTGCTTTCCTTCCTCTTCGTCTTCCAATCTGACTCTCTCAGACCTTGCTTTCACCTCCTTCTGGAAGGGAGGAAGCCAAGCTTCCCATAATACTGTGAGCTCAGCTTTACAAGCTGGAGACAAAAGAGGAAACCAAACACAAAATAAGAACCTTTGGATTGGCCAAACAAGGATTCCTAGAAGTAATTATCACAAAGGCAAGATTTGTTAGCACTCAAATTACCAAAGTGAGGATTAGTCCTACATTCCTCTCAGGGGGAGATAGAGGTGTGCATTTTTACTTCCCAGTGTGAGAGTTTCCTAAGCAAGTCAGGGATTTGCTCTGTTACTCTCAGTAGGCTGTGTTGCTTATTAATTAGCTTGATTCAGGCTCTCATACAGGTGATGTCCAAGTAGATCTGGTCCACCCTTAGGTGACAGGGAAACCTTCATCACTGTGCTCTGGGTGCCCAGCAGTGAAGCCTTAAGACTGTCAGCTGTGAGGTCTTTGATGCTGGTCCTTGTCCTTGGGAGAGTTGTGCCCATTTAGCCTTAAAGAAAAGCTGTGCAATGGTTGCCAGCTAGCCAGTCACAAGGGACAGAAACATCCACCTGGAGGGTTTTCTGAATACACAAGCATATCACTAAAAAACAAAACCAAACCCCAAACCAGCTCAGTTATTAATAACCACATACCTGGAAAAGGAAATATAAAATATTTTGCTTTTTCCCTTAGCAGCCTAGTCCACCAGGAGTGCTTGATAGGCATGTGGTGCACCTATCAATACAACCAGCAGATAACAGCGAGGGACTGGCTTGAGGGTGGGAAGCAGGCTGTCCCTGTCACTTGTAATCTTCTCACATCCAGAGGCATCTTAAGGCCTTTCTAAACACGCTGATACTGCCTGAAAATCACTGAAAAAACCCACCCTTTGTTTGTGTTAACAGGATGAGAAAGTGCAAGGCTTCCTGTTATGTGTGTGTGACAGCTACAGATAAGCAGAGACCTCTGGACAGGAAATCCGCCCAACTTCTGCAGTGTGATTTGCCCAAAGCTGAGGAGCCCGTTTTAGATCGAAGCACCAACAGAATGAGACGGGGCTGGCCAGAAAATGGGGGACACGCTGGAGAAGAGCTCTGAGGAGCCCGAGATCTCTTTGGACAATGAGTGTTCGACAAAAATGGGGGACCTGGTGGAAGTCTCGAGTGGTGAAAAGGTCAAGTTTGACGATACAGGTCTCTCTCTGGTGCTCCAGAATGGCCTTGAGAACCTTCGGCTTGAAAATTCCCTTACTGATGTCATCCTGTGCGTGGACAGCAGGGAATTCTCCTGTCACCGAGTGGTCCTTGCTGCAGCAAGCAATTATTTCAGGTAAGGTTTGTAACAAACAAAACCAATACGCTTATTTTGCTCCTTAGACTTGAACTGTAGGTCTCCAAGCAGTGCAAACTAGGCGTTAAAGTCTGCAAATTCGCAATGAGCTTCTAATTCCTTACACCTTTCAGCTTTTTTTAAGTTGGAGAATTAAATAAGGCAGGTGCCAAGTTGTGGGTTTGCTGGAGTTCTGATACCAGCACTCAAAAAGTCTGCTGGAGGCATGCAAAGTAAGACAGAATATTGGCAGACAAGCGCATGAGAAAAGAGTGCTTTAATCAAGTATCTTTAGCCACTTGTCCCTTTGGGATCTGGGCAAAGAGGAATACCCATTCAGATAGCAGGGTGTTTTTATTGAAATAGGAGTGGGTTTCTGGAACCTGCTAATTTTTCCTGTTACCATTCTGGGGCAAAAATATATATTCATTAAATTTTTGAGGAGCAAAGAGAAGGAATTTTCCATCTGGAAATCAGTTGCAATGGGAAATGTCTCCTTGAGAGCAATTTTGCCACTTCACTGTCTCCTTCTGGTCTGCTTAAACTTTTCATTCTTTCAATACAATAAATATTCTATCTGAGACTACTGGCCAACAAGAACAAATTTTAGACACACGGAGGAACTTGGTATCAGTTTCAGCACAGATTTTCCATTATCAATTAGACAATATCATTTAGACCATCACATTTGCATGGCTGGGATTTTTTTTCTTTCTTTCTTTACTGCTAAAGTGATCAGATGACTGAACAGGAAACACGAGAAAAAAGGACCTGTGACCACTTGTGACATGAGCAGAAAGCTAATTTTAATGGAGTCTGGTAAGCTTTGCTAGTAGTGCCAGAACAGTTCTGCTTTTCTAATCTAGAATAGAGATTGTGTCTGTGAATATTTGGAGACAGGTATTATTTCTACAGAGAGACTAAATTTATTGCATATGAGAAAATATACAGCTAAAAGCAGAGATGCCCAAATATTTCTTACCATCATTGTATGCATAATGGACAGCAGATGCACAAATTAAAATCAAAATTATCATAATGATACTTTGACAAAAAACCCCAATTTCACTATAAGTAAAGGTGCTGCAATCAGAAGGATTTTCCAGTTAAAACCAGGCAAGGTAGTTTTATGAGAACAGCTGTTGGTCAGCTTTCCAGAGAGCTTTCCCTGAGCTACAGCCTGTTCCTGGGAAGGAGGGGGGATACCTGCCTGGAGGTCATCCCACCCCAAGGCAACTGCACATTCATGCAGGGTCTGCTCCTCTGGGTGCTTCTGTTTGGCTTGGCTACCCACAGAGTTGAGATTTATTACATCTCACTGCCTGCCAGTGCCTCTGTCATGGCTCTTTGGGTTAGTTTCAATCACGTTTGGCACAGGAGGGAAATTTCAAACCTGAAGTTCCCGTGAGTTTGATGGAAGGCTGCAGCTAGGAGAGGAGAGATGCTGGGCTGGCACCCTTGCTGCTCTGCAGGGTAACGAGCAGGGTGTCCTGGCCAGCCAGCACACAGTGCCCAGAGCAACCACACTGCACAGCCAGCACAGCCAGAGCTCCTGGGAGGGACCCTGAAGTGTGTAAGAGGAATAAGGAGGGAGAATGGAGGGCTCAGGAAGGGGAAGCTGAGGTTACTGTGAGGAGGGAAAGAAGGACGCAAGCCTGCAGGAAACTGAGCTTCGCTGGTTCTGCTGCTCACAAGGAGCCTTCATTCATCTTGCCATAGTTCTCTGGAAGCTGCATGGCCCCAGAGAAAGAAGGAATTCCTAAATCCCACTGTTCCTGTGAATACTTTCCATGCTATTACAGGACCTCCAACAGCAGCCATGCACGGGAGCAAAGCAAAGGGACGCAGAGACTCACGGGCTTCGTGCCCCTGCACGTTACACAACCCTTCCTGAAGGCTGGGTGCCATGGCGTGGGCAACCCACAGCAGCTGACTGGGACACACTAAAACAAAGCTAACCCCTTCTAGGCCTTCTTCAGCACTGCTGGAGAGTAGATAGACTAATTCTTGTGACGTCCTGCACCCATAGACATAAAAACATTAACTCTGCGTTTACATCCGTGATGATAACAAAGCAGAGAAGAGAAACACCAGCTGACTAAGGTGGAACAGTAGTTCTTTAATCCTGCACTGTCCAAGAGTAGTGGGAGAGTGGGGCTGGGAAAGGTTGGAGCCATTTTCCAGAGCACCCCCGAGCTCTGGCATGGTTGTTTGAAGTCAGGTCCATAATTCCAAGCACAAGCATTCCAGTGTGGGAGGGTGCTTAAAAAGTGCTTCACGAAACTGCAACCCCCTAGTTTATTTTATTGAGATTTCTCTAACTTTAAATTAGAAAAAAAATCAGAATTTTTTCTAAAATTACTCATTTTTGGGTATCTAAATTTGGCACTGGGCCCTCAATTCAGATGTGCATTTCTTAGAGTATCTGTTGGTTTAAAGGTGCAGTTTAGAATTACACAGGGACAAGACCCAGGGAAACATACAATGGAATTAGTAGCCACATCTGAAGGATTTAGAGCCTCCTGAGGGTAAGTTCAGAAAGATTCAGAGGCAGCATTTTAATCCCTAGGAGAGAAGCTCAGCCTGATCAGCCTGAGAGGAGCAGCGTTCCCCCTGCCAGCACACAGGGTGGGAATGAGAACCAGAACATTTGAGCAGAAGGAAGGCCACAGCAGTCATCTCTCCTGTGCAGCACTGCCCAGTTCAGCCCTGCCACCATCTAGAGCAGAGAACTGGTGGGAGAGCACTGTGCTTTAGAGGTGTGATTGCTGCAGCTCACAGCTGCATTACATAAATCTACACCCTACGAAATTGGGAGTGGATGGCAGCTCTAAACCAATTACAAAGATTAGGAAGCAGATAGGCCAAAGCACTTTGACCAGACCCCTGTGCACAGCCACCAGCAGAATGCTGAGGCTGGTTTCTAACAGCCTTGCACAAGTGTCACCCTGGGTACCTCTGACTGACCCAGCAAACACTCCAGTCTGTGGGACAGAAGTGAGACTTTCACCTCCCCGACAGGGATGGGTCAATACAAGTCTGGAGTCACCAGCTTAAGAGATGAAAGGAAGAAGAGCAGACACCACCTGCACCCTCCATGGGCCCGGTTCTTGTTCAGATGAAACATCCGGCACCCCTCAATCCCGCACGACTCAAAGAGCTCTCCTGTGCCACCCCCCTCTCCATTCCCAGGGAGAGGAGGGAACTGAGGGCTGCTGTTTTCAGATGGCCACCTCTTTCAGTGGCCCACACATCCCCTTTTGCATCACTTGACAGTGCCAGAGGGAGAGAAGAGAAATGAATCCCAGTCTCGTGGTCACCGAAGTTAAGGAGCGTTTGTCTAAATGCCTTTGAAATATTCTGATTTCAGTAGCAGCAGAAGCTGGACCATGAAGCAGGGCAGTGAAGCAAAAGCCTTTCACGAGCTGAGATGAGTGAGAGGAAAAATAAGAATTTTGGCTGAACAACTTTTCTGACAAGTAACTTCTCTGCCCAAATTTCCTGCTCAAAAGTTAGGCCTCTCTATCCAGAGGCAGTTTTGCACACTGAGGTAACTAAGACCTTGCTATAAATTTTCTCCTGAAGTAAGGAACAGGTAGTCCTTAGAGCAAGTAGCAGCTGGTATCTTCCATCCATTTGCCATTCATTGTGCCTAACTGCTTTGCAATAAAATCTGTTTACGTCTTGGTTCCAGTAAGATGTGTCAATCAGACAGCTTAATTCAGGCACTTCTTTTACAAGAAAAACATGGCCTAAGACTTGGGACCTCTAGCCATTTCCCAGGTTGCATTGTCCTGTCAACATGGTGTATGACTAATAAAGAAGAGCTTGGAATGCAGGGTAAAGAGTGCTTCTAATTACACTTTAGATCTGCACATGTTTTTCACCAATGCAGTTACAAGTGGACTCATGTAATTCTGATCTGTTGAGACAGATTCCAAATGATGTGACACCTCGTCCTCTGAATGCAGCAAACAAGAAGGGGCTGATCAAAATCATAAGTAAAAGCAAAAAGCATTGGAAGAAATAATTAAATCTATGAACTGAAAGTGCAGAGGAAGATGTGTGTGTTTGTCTTGCAGCTGTCACAACGCAAAATGGATTTAAATAGCCCTTAGAGAATTTCTGATTTATACCCCTCATGAAATATCTGCCCAGTGCCAAAGGTATGTCTGGTGGGCACCTTTCAGATGCAGTATTGGCCACCAAAGAAGAGTTGCTACCTACATGTATGAAATCACTGCACTTTCTGCCTAACAGTACTTCAAATTCATGCAAATTCAATTGCTTCTCTAGCCAAGAGGTACCAACTCTACAATCCCAAAATTTAGCAGAAGAAAAGTTGGACTCTAAATTAGAAGAAAATCCATAAGCCATTCTCCCCTGGCCCACCACTGGTATTAATGCCTTTTGCTGCCCTGGAGCCCTAGGTCTGCTGTAGAGGACAGAACAGAGGAATCAGTCATGTGTGGATGTCTTATCAAACTCAAGATTACAGAGGTAGAAGAGAAACAAAAAGATATTTTCTTGTTTCTTTTTAACAGGAGTAATTGCATAAAATATGAAGCAATCAGAGTATTCTGTGTTGAAATCTAAATAGCCCAATGTTTTCAGAATGCCTCATCCTGACTGGAATGCAGTAAAAGATAAATGTCTTTCTTTCCAGGGCCATGTTCTGCAATGATTTAAGAGAGAAATATGAGGAGAAGATCATACTAAAAGGAGTTGATGCAGAAACCATGAATATACTCTTGGACTACACTTACACCAGCAAGATGCTCATCACAAAGCAAAATGTACAGAAAGTCTTGGAAGCTGCCAGCCTCTTTCAGGTACAGATAACTCAGATGCACTGACCCAATCTCACTGCTCTGGCAATACCACGTCTTACCCTGGGTAGCACACTGCAAACTTCTCTGATTTCATGGGTTCTCGAAGCATTTTGCTTCATATTTACTTACATTAAGGTAAAAAAAAAGGCAGGGACAGCCATGTACTGGAATTTTGCTGCGCTGAGTGTTATGCAAACAGGAAAAGAGCCTGGCTGTGCCTCCAAGGGCTGCTCCATGTGCTGCCTGCCTGGCAGTGCTCCCCAAAATTCAGCTCAGCCTGTAAGGCCAGTCAGAAGGGCTAGTGGGCAGCAGCTGGCATGGCTGGCCGGAGCAGGAAGTTACTTTGCCTCTCTGTCTCCTCTGCCTTGAGATGGAGGCTTGCCAGCCAAAGTTAGCATCCTCCTTTGCAGATCTCGTGATGGAAAGGGTTTTAGTCATGACCTGGGACTTGTGGGAGGCCGGAGTTGGGCAGTGTTACTCAGCCTTTGGTCCACGAGGTATTCACGTGTCCTGTAAATCACCTGTGAGGTCTGCCAAATTGCAGTGTCTGGTACCGTGCTGCAAATTGCCAACAAATTGTAACCAACGTAACCTGCCAAGTGCCAATGTGTGTGTGTGTCCATTCCTCTCTTTAGGGAAGACAAGAAACACCCAGCTCCCTGGTTCATGGGGGAATTCAGACTCTTGAATCTCACATGGAAATTTTGCTCTGCAGTTCCGGAACTCTGCGTTTTAGGACACAAGTCCTACGAGGAGCTGCTTAGGGAGCTGGGGGTGCTCAGTTTGGAGAAAAAGAGGACCCTATTAAAAAGGGACTTTATTGAAAAGGAGGACCCAAATAGGGTACCCTCAGGTTGCTCTCTTCAACTCCCTGACAGGAGGCTGTAGCCAGGTGGGGATTAGGCTCTTCTCCCAGGTAAAAGTGAATGGGACAAGAGGAAATTATCTCAACTTGTACCAAGGGAGGTCTAGATTGGATATTAGGAAAAATTTCACAAAGGTAACTTTAATGTCACTTGGGCCTGCAGTACATTTTCCATGTACCAACACTACCAACTGGTACCATTAAATGGCTACATTTTGTTCATTTTCAGGACATTTTCCATCTTGTTTTTGTTTTCTTTTGAACCTTTTTTCCTTAGGCTCATTCCTCAGCTTTTTTTTTTCCCTTCTGGAACTATCAAAAGTATAAACTTATGTTTTTTTCATGTATCTTCCATACTTTTCCTTAAAATTAAGATTAAATTTGATTCCCAATGCTGGTGCTTTAAGAAAACCATCAAACTCTGTTAGAATAATGATAATACTGTGAGGGTACCGTAAGTAAGAAAAGTAAACTAGAAGAAAACTAGATAAACCTAGAACACCAGGAATGTTCAGCTAAAAAGAGTGGTTGTCCTGGATACTCTCAAGTTTTATAAGGCTTCATTATAAATTTATAAGTCCTCACATTTATAATGTGAGGGTTTGGGCTGAAAATGTGTTTTGTGCAAAAAACCTTTTAAACTATTAAATCTTTAGTAATCTACTATATCAAGCTGACAGAACTAGAGTTCTGCCAGCTAGTCCGTGCTATTTATGCTGAAGAACAGAGTTGAAAGAGTCAAATGTTTCATTTGGATGTATCAACAGCTGAAAAGATTATTTCTGCAATTTATTGTAACATTTTTGTTTGATAAATTCTTTCAAATTAGTGACTTGTGAGAAATCCAAATTCCAAATAGAATCTTTTCAACTGACTTAGCAAGAACTTGTGGCAGAGCCTCTTTTTAACCTTGGGGACTTGGCAAAGAACCAAAGAAGAAATAACTTGTACAGTTCTAGATATTTCAGTATAGATATTCTAATGTAAATGATCTTTTCTCAAGAAACTGTTTTTGAAAAGGTTTTATGTAATTATGCCTTTGTTTACTCCCTTCTAGTAAGTTTTGACCAAATGCAGTCAAAACTGACAGTGGGAAGAGGTGGAGGGCTGTTTGGAGAGAGCAGGCGTCCCTGCCACGGTGGGGAAGCAGGTGAAGGGTTTGGAACAGGGAGCTGCTGAACACCTCAGCCTCACCCTCAAGTGAGCCAGACAAATTTTTTCCACCTCAAGCACAGTTGCAACACGAGTTCAATAATCACCTCCTCTGTCTGGCTGCCCAGCCACTGCACTTGCAAGGCTGGTGCCCACCCTGGATCCCGCCCAGCAGCTCTGCCACCCACACTGCCCGCAGAGCTGCTCATCCTTTCACCCTGGCAAGGGTCAGGATCCCAGCTGCTGCCCAGGGCCATGCAGGCAGCCCTGCTTCCCTCACCAGAACTCAGCAACAGCCTCCAGACCAGCCTACACTGCTCCTGCCCCCCAGGAACCTCTGTATTACCCATTGCCTCAGCAGGGTTTGGGTGAGGGAGCGCATCAGCTGTGGTGGTGGAAGCAAAGAAATGGTGAGAGGGAAGCAGGCTTCCGAGCAGATGGAAAAGAAACTGTGTTGTCACCAAAGGCTGTGATGCCCCCTGCCATGGAAATGCAGTGGGAACAGTGGAGGATTCCCCGAGCTGCCCCCTTTAAGCACAGCAGGGCTGCTCTGCCCTCAGGGCACGGTGGAAGCACCACCAGCCTGGTGGCCTGACTGACCCCAACGCACCCCTCATCCCTGCAGAAATCCACTTTACATTTCTCCAAGGGAAATAGGGCTCCAATACCCGGCAGCCATCCTGAGGCCACTGAGCAGGGCAGAGCCAGGGTGCCGGCTGCAGGCCGTGCCAAGACAGGAGGGCACCATTTGCTACCAAAGGCCTTCAGGGCAGCTCCCGGGGAAAGGGCTGGCAGGCTCAGACCGCCTCTATTCCCCCGGGGAGCAGCCCTGGAGGGGGCTGTGCCCCTCGGCTGGCTCTGGCAGGCTCAGAAAGCCTCCACTCCTCAGGTAGCAGCCCTGGAGGGGGCTGTGCCCCTCGGCTGGCTCTGGCCGGGCTCTCTCGGGGCACGGTGTCACTGCTGAGCCGGGACAGGCCCTGCTGTCCCTGCAGCCGCAGCAGAGCCGGTGGCTGAGGTCCATGAGCTGCAGGGTGCAGGATCCGGCCCTGAAGTGTGCTGCATACAGAGAGGGATTGTGAATGAAAGACCTTTCAGTGCCCCTTGCCTTCCCCTTCTGGGGGCTCTAGCTGGAGGCAGGGCTGCTGGCACTGCTTACACATCACCACTGAATCACGGCTGGGACAAGTGAGGATTCTATGGGGAGAACAAATTTTGCTATTCAGAGTGAAAGCCAAGTGGAGGCCAAGTAAGCATATGGGATGTCTCTAGCAATTGAGAACCTGGATTCACATGGGTGTTAGGAGAAGGACTAACTTATTGAAGAAACTGTTCTCAGGGAACAGGGCTTTTAAAGTGCCTGGATTGACATTAGGAGAGGTACTCACAGTGGACAAGTGGAAAATGCAGAGCTCTGCTAGAATAATCAGAGCAGATAAAGCAGAGGCTCAGGGTTCTCTTCCTTCTGATGCTCTCTTGAGTCAGCCACCTGCTCTCCTGGGACTGACTGACATATGCCCAGCAAGTTTTGGGGGAGTTTTGGGGGGAATTTATTGTCTAAATGAAGGCAGTGTTGGGGAGTCAGTGCAGCGCAGAGATGAGGAGCAGAAGCAGGGAAAGTCCTGCCTTGATTTGCTCCCAAGCAGCCCAGCCTCTCTGGTGGAGCCTCAGCGGGGCTGTTTCTCACACCCACACCTCACAGTTCTGCATTTGCCTGGCCACAAACAGCCCCGCAGTGAGGGAGTGGGGCCTACTGGCCGTGAGAGCCGTGTGCACCCTGTCACCTCAGCACTGCTCTTAACAAGCCATGTATAGATAATTAGAGAACTCTACGGAGCTTTGCTGCAGGCTGTGAGAACGTTGTTTTGGGGTCTATTCCCAGAGTCACTGATGAGTCGATCCGACCTTGGCAAATCCTAGGTTTGTTTTTTTGTGTCTCATTACTGACAACTTTGAATGCTTATGCTTAATGAGCTTAATAAGGCTGATGCTTAACCTGCCTCAGGTCTGAAGCCTACTTGGTGGCTAAGTCCTTTCAGATCCTCAAGGAAATGACTGATGAATTCAAAGTGCTTGCCTCGTGCTCGCCCTGAGAGCAGGCAAGGGGAATGTGCAAGGTGCAGAGGGGTCACTGAGCTGTGCCTCAGTGCCACTGTGGTCCACTGATATATTTTTATCACAATTAATGTCAGTGGTGGCAACACGTTCTGAGACCTCACATAGCCTCGTTCATCAGTCAGTTGCATTTCTCTAAACTTTTGACCACATCTAAATGTAAAACAGGAACCAGGCAGTCTGTACACAGCGTCTGCGATCGCTCAGCTCTGATAAACAGTCTAAATATGTCAACACGACACCGATGGGTCTGGAAGATTCTACCCTAATTACTGAAACAAATCTACATACTACAGTGTTTAAAAATGTTTCGCTTCCTCTTTGCCCCTCAATTACTATTGCACAACTTTCCCCAGTGAGAAAACATGAGTTCAAATGGTTTGCTTGCTGACACTGGACAGAAAAACAACCCAAAAAGCACAGATGGAAATGCACAACATTAGCTCTGACCCATCTTTATTGCATTGTTCAGTGGCAGTATTTGTACCTGAAATCACAGAGGTGATGGAAAATCTATTAGGATGAAGCATTGTAATTGATCAGTTCTACCCAACACTGGTTCTCAATTCCTGAATAATTATCAGCAATCCAGTTCAGATCACAGTTTTTACAAATATCCCGCAGACACCTGTGGCCCAGAATGTGTGCGCTTGGAACCCTCAGGTGGGGTAATTTTGCCAAGGAAATTTATGAGAGTAGTTGTGATGCCTTATTGAATGCAAACACAGCCAGTTTGAAGACAGATTAAGAAGACTCTGTGTGTAAAATGCATATCAATATTGTTTTCAGCCAATAGTAATGACAAATCAGGTCACTAGACCCTCTGAAGGCCTCCCCCACAACAGATTCTGTCAGGAAGCTCAAAAGAATTGCTGAAGGCCAATCTCTTCCTGCCACTCACCCCAGTCTAGGACTGCTGCCCATTCCTTCTGGGGCAGCACACTGCCCCAAACCTCCCAGCACTCAGAGCTCACACCCATCCCACAAGGCCTCAGATGCACTTGGAGTTTAAATACAGACAGTGGAGCCACCTTCACTCTAAAACCAGACTTTGCTCTAGCTGGTCTGAGCTGACATGAAAGATGAAGCAGTGGAAGCAAATTGGATGCCTGGGGTCCTTATCTGTGCTTTGTAACTCCGTGATTGCCACTGCCTTCACTCTAAAACCAGACTCTGCTCTAGTTGTTCTGAGCTGACATGCAAGATGAAGCAGGGGAAGCAAATTGGATGCCTGGGGTCCTTATCTGTGCTTTGTAACTCCGTGATTGCCAGTGCTTAGAGATCTCATGGAGGAAAAGGGAATAGCAGGAAACCCTTTCATGAAACAAATAAAATTCATGACTGTCACAGGTCTTCTGCATTCTGCAAGAAGGGAAACGAGCAATGGGACGCAGAGGGAATAAAAGCAGTAGGAAGAAGAAATTCTTATTTCAGACTGCAGGTCTTGGGAGATACCTGTGCTCAGATGATCCAGTTCTTGTCTCCCTCAGCTCTTTACTGTACTGGGCATGGCTGGTTGCTCCATGGCTCCCCTGTGATAGTTTTCATTAACCCTTCTGTGCTTATACAAGATTTTTCTGCCCACAGTTCCTGCGCATGGTAGATGCTTGTGCCAGTTTTCTCACTGAAGCACTCCAGCCGGAGAACTGCGTCGGCATCCTGAGGCTGGCTGACGCCCACTCCCTGCACAGCCTCAAACAACAGGTACAGAACTACATTATCCAGAACTTCACCCAGGTCCTGAACTACGAGGAGTTCCTGGAGCTGCCGGCGGACATCCTGTGCAGCACGCTGAAGAGTGATGAGCTCTGTGTCACGGAGGAGGCGCAGGTGTTTGAAACCGTCATGAACTGGGTCCGTTACAAGGAGTCCGAAAGGTTTTCTCTCCTGCCATACGTGCTGGAGAACGTCCGGCTGCCCCTCTTGGACCCCTGGTATTTTGTAGAGACTGTTGAAGCTGATCAACTCATTAGACAGTGTCCAGATGTCTTTCCTTTGCTCCAAGAAGCAAGAATGTACCATCTGTCAGGCAATGAGGTGAGTAAAACAGGAAGGTATTAGCCACTCTTTGTAAATGTCTCATGCTTCAGCTCAAAAATTGATTTGAAAGGAGCAGTGCCATGGGGCAGAAAAAGGTAATCACACTGAATTTCCACTAACTGGTGCTACTGAAAAGTCAAAATGGGCCCTCAGAATTTATCCTGCTGTCTGAGACAGTTCAGAAGATTTTGGTGGGTTGTTTTAAAACAAAGTGCACAGCTTCCTGTTTATGAACATCTGGGCTTGACCCTTCATACACACTCTTGCTAAATGAAGACCCCAGGTAGCTTCCCTAGTAAAAAGGCAAATGGTGTTAGCCCTGACACCTCACCCTCTCAGCTATTACTTCAAGACTAAGAAAAGACGAATAATTTTCCCACCAAACTGTGCCACAATCTGTAATGACTCTTTCAAATGTTAATATGTAAAATCTTCCCCTGTTACTTATGGGGAAAATGTTTCATAAAGGAAATATTCTTCCTCCTGCAAAGAAGATGGTCTCTTTGCAGAGGAGAGGACTGCTCATCTGCTGTTTGCAGAGGTCCCTGCCCCCAAAGAGACAGATTAATCCTGACACCCAGTCGAGTCCTGTCCTGCCTGCTCAGTGCCGGCTGTGGTGGATGTCCAGTCCTTCCATTGCCTGTCCCCTTTGGAAACTGAGGTATCAGTCGCATCTCCCTGGCCAAAATATGGGGGAGAGGGGAGAGCAACCAAGAGGTCAGATTTCACAACAGGAGCAAAGTTCGTGAGCGTGTGAGGAAACGTGTCCCTCCGCAGTCAGAGTCACAGGAGGGCGTTGTGACCCATCAGGGCGGATGTGTCACCTGTGTCACCGGCACGGCCAGCGGGGACAGACCCCGCGCTCTCCGTGCAAGACACTGCTCGGTGAGCTGGGGCGGTCTGTTTGGAGCTCCCTGGGCAAGCCTTGTGCCCTGGGCAGTGCTGTCAGGTGCATGCGGACAGATAAAGGCAGCGCTGCCCCGGGCTGAACACGCATTGCGCTCATCTTCAAAGGGCCAGCCGCAGGAGGCTGCGCTGCCAGCTGCCCTCCCCGGGGCTGACGCCTCGCAAGGGTGCCAGGCAGGTTCAAACAGAGCCCTGGAAGCTGGCAAGTTCTGGGACTCACGTTCTACAAAAATGTGCCTATTCATTTTCTGGACATAGTCAAAATAGAAGACACGTGTCTGTGTAGATAATATCTTTTAATATGGATAAGTTATACCAATTTATAGAAACATGGTAAAAGCAGAAAGAGAGGTACAACTTTAAGCAAGTTGCCTCCTGACACGGCATTTGACCTGTGGGTCTTGTTTGCAAGCATTTCCTCCAAGAGAACACAAGTTTTCAAGCACCCCTTGCATTCTTTGCTCCTGGTGAACATCTACCTGGCAAGTGAACTTCTCCAGTGACCCTGAAACAAAGACCTGGTCAATAAACTGAGCCAACAAGCAGTAAATTAGAGCTAAGCACATTTCAGAGCCTGGTGCTGGCTTTAAATAAGTCTTCTAATTTTGGCTTGAGGTAAGAGCTTACACACAAAGAAACAAATAAAAATAACCCCTCCACAGTTGAGAATTGTTATTGTTCTGACACTAACATATCTCTTCAGGACAAATAATGAGAGCAATTATTTTCTGCTAGCACTAACTGCAGTCTTGCTCTCTCTGAGCTCCCCAAGGCATACACAAACCTTGGGGTCCCCCTACCCTGCCCTCACTCTGTCAACCCAAATAAAACCTGTCCTTTTCAGCTACCTGACGTGCACCCAGCCTTGTCACTACTGCTCACCTGCACAGCTCTTGGTGCCATCCTGGAAATTCCTAAAAGGATCTGAAAGGATCCTAGTAGACAGGCAAAAGCAGCTAAGTTCAGAGTTGGAAAAATCCTGCTGAAAGAAGGATACAGCAATCTCTACTGAATGCTTCTAGGATGCTTTTCAGACTTTTAAATTAGAAAGCCTTGGCTAATTGGTTCAGTTGATGTAAGCCTTCTTTGATAACCTGTTTTTCAAAAAACAGGTAATCAAAGAAAAGGTCACCTGGCCTTTCTGTAATCGTAGGTGTAAGTGCCCTGTGTACTCACTCTGTCTCACTTGCATTTAGATTATCACAGAAAGGACCAAGCCCAGGATGCACGAGTTCCAGTCTGAGGTGTTTATGATCATAGGGGGCTGTACAAAAGATGAGAAGTTTGTAGCAGAAGTGACTTGCCTGGATCCTTTGAGGCGAAGCCGTCTGGAAGTCGCAAAATTACCAATCACAGAGCAGGAGCCAGAGAATGAGAATAAAAAATGGGTGGAGTTTGCATGCATTACTCTAAAAAATGAAGTCTACATATCAGGTAAGGAACAAGACATTGACTGGGAGTGCAGGAGGGGAGCAAAGCATTCTCACGATTATTTCCAGCTTTTATCAAGACCATGCTTGAGGCAGCTTTAGAAAAATTAAGCACTGCAGGTATTTTAATGCTTTGGCTTTGGACATGCTCCAGAGAGCACTGGATGTGTAAGGACACTGCTTAGCTCTGATCTGAGCACAGGATTCCTTTTCAAACAACACTGATCTATGTGCATGGGTACTTTTGTGCAGCACCCTAAACAGTGACTGAGGTCACAGAAGGGTTCTTGGGAACAGTTCACCAAACATAAAATGACAAATTGCTTCAGCATCTTCTTGTGACAAGTTCATTTGAAGCTCCACATGCATTAGCAAAATCCTGCCAGAGTCTGAGTCATTTTGCAAAAGTCAGTCAAGAACCTGCAGGGAACTGTCAGTGATGTTTGGCTGCTCCCTGAAAGCTGCCACCATAGAGGACTCTAGACCTGCCCACCCACAGTCATTAACTTGGCAGTATAAACTGTCAAAGCCAGATGAAATCCCATGTTCCAGACACCCAGTGTGGGTCTGAACAACTCATGTGCTGATCATCATCCCAAGAGCTTCAGGAGATGTACTTAACTTCCCACACAAATACACTTGAGCTCCACACAGGGTTTGATCCCAGAGCTACAGAGATTTTACTCTGACAATCAAAATGTTAAATCAATCTTGTTGGCCAGTTTGACAGCTGCTTTTGATGGCCTGTCAAAAAACAAGTTGGATGATCTTGTTGTGCTTCCAGAGGAAAACTGACAGCAAGCTTTTCATCACTGTGGCTTTAGAGCCCATGTTACAGAGCAGGGCCTTCATAGGTAGAATACTTCCTTTCTGCAAAACTGGCCACCAAATTCTGTACTCCATCAAAACAGAAGAGTAGACCAAAGTGTGAATGCTAAAGTGCAAATAGTGGTCCACTGCCTTTATTCAAATATCTTCCATTGTATTCTTTCTTTTGGGAATCCACATATATTTGATACTTCATTCCAATTTAACATTTATTAAACTTTTATCCTGGGATAAGAAATAGATTACTGTTTCCATAACTACAAGTAAAGAAAGTTATTCCTGTCAGTCCACCATAGAGACTTTCTGGCATTAGCCCCTCTGTTAAAAGGTAGCTGTAGAGAGAAGCCTAAGTCAAACATTCCAACTAGGGAATATTCCCCTCACCTTCACACCCTTGAGTTGAGAGGTCTATTTTCCATTTACTTTCAATTTATTACCCTTCCCTCTTTTTCAAGGCTCTTGCATTCTTTTATTCCTGACATCTTTCCCAATGTTTCTTCTCCACTTTTATTTTATGTTCTATCCAGGCTACCTCCAGGCCAGGCTAACACATTCCCTGTTGTGGTGAGTCTAAGCTGGCTTTCCCTTTGCTTCCATTCTCACAGCTTCTTTTTCTGCCTTCTTTACTTACTTTTATATCTCTGAGTCCCTCTCTCCATTCCCTCATTGCCTTTCCCCTTTTTGCCCTTTGCACACAAATAAAAGGCTGAGTGGACCAAAGCCATTAGCATGTTTTTCTCAGCTAAACCAATTATTGGTGTCTCAATCCTGATTAAATACTGCTTCCTCCTGCATGTCCTTCTACTTTTGTTTTCTTTCTTTAGCTCCTCTAATTTTCTTCTACTCTAACTTGACTTTCATTTTTCCTAACTTGATCTCCCATTCCATGTGCTTATTTCCTGCTGTATCTTGGTACAGTCTGGAGTCTTCCCTGCTCCTTTAGCATCTCAAAAATAGGAAAGTCCTTTGCACAAGATTATGACTACTGTTAGATCATGATTTCCCCAAAACAGTTTCAATGCTTTGACTGGATAGTCTGAAACACTACATTTGCAGCATAACTAAAAATGACATGAATTATCATTCACCATTCTGATGCTTTTACTAATTTAGGCACAATTTCTCTTCAAATTAGAAATAATTGCTGTCCAGAGGAAAAACAGAAACAAAATTAACTTCTAGTCCTCTCAAAAATCTCTCCCTGATGTGCAACAAATTCACCCACTGGTCCAGCTCAAGCTACTACATGAGTTTCAGCCTGTGGAGGAAAGCACAAGCTCATGTCAAAGGGAAATTTCAAGGGAGAGTAAAGGGAACACCTGCAGTCTCTCAGCCCCTTTGTAGCCATGAATGCTGCATTCAGGCCCTTTGGCCACTTCAGCTATTTGAGTGCAAAGAAAATTCACCACATACATGTGAAAAATACTAGGACAAAAGCATTACAAACGACTCTTTCTAGCATGCTAATTATCTCCCATTCAATCTGCTGTTTGGCCCAGAGATAGGCTCCATCAGTTTGCAGTGATCTGTCTGCAGTACAGAATACCAATGAAGACAGACATTTTCTCAATGGAATATGGATTCTCTTTTCAGTATATTCACCATCTGCAAATCAGGTTGCAGATGATGGAATAAGCTACTCAGTCTGTAAATGTGGTTTCAGGCTTAACTAGATCCGTTTGTATTACAGATACACCAGAAACTGTAGGCAAACAACAGCTCTTGTTTAAAACACTGCTCCCTGCTTTAGCACAAGCAAAGACCCGCTTGCAGGTCAGCTCTAGAATGAGTTTGCAGGGTCCAGTTTTGATCTTCAAGCTATAAATGTGAAGCTTACCCATGTCTGTAGATAAAGAGACCAGAAGGAGAGGCACAAAAATGGGATCCCAGCCATATGGTCCCAGGGTTGAATAGTAAAACTTCCAAGTCCTGCAGGACTGTTTTTGGGAGGAGCACAGTCAGGTCTTTTGCTTTATGATGCAAACCACAGGGCTGGCTGGATCTGCCCTGCACAACCTGGCAGTTTTCCAGTGCAGGCCTGTCTTCAAGGGATTTGGAACTAGCAGCTGCAGTATCCTCCACTACCTTACTTAAATCACATTTGTTTGTTTGTACCTTTGCAGCAGTTCTGCAAAGCCCTGGTGTTGCACAAAAATCTCCTGCATGTCACCTTGCTGTGTGGTTGGTCGTGCACTCAGTATTGAAATGAAAGTTGTTGTGGGCTGGTAAAGTGAGGAACGGTGATTTATCTTCACTGAATATTTGGCTGTAGAAATTGTTCAGTGTCCTTCACTATAAGTAAGCTAAATGCAGAAATTGTCTTTTGTAACAGGACTAGTTAACAACTCCACTACCTTACTTAAATCACATTTGTTTGTTTGTACCTTTGCAGCAGTTCTGAAAAGCCCTGGTGTTGCACAAAAATCTCCTGCATGTCACCCTGCTGTGTGGTTGGTCGTGCACTCAGTATTGAAATGAAAGTTGTTGTGGGCTGGTAAAGTGAGGAACGGTGATTTATCTTCACTGAATATTTGGCTGTAGAAATTGTTCAGTGTCCTTCACTATTAAGTAAACTAAATGCAGAAGTTGTCTTTTGTAACAGCATTAGTTAACAATCAGTAATAATGATTTACTTTCCATTGTGAGAGAACACGCTTAAATTTAGGCATATTGGACTTTTTAAGTAAATACAAGCTGTGCTATCATATTTACATGTCATGTATACTACAGGTGGCAAAGAAACAAAGCACGATGTCTGGAAATACAACGCCTCCATCAACAAATGGATACAAATTGAGTATCTCAACATCGGGCGCTGGAGACATAAAATGGCAGTGTTGGGTGGCAAAGTGTATGTCATTGGGGGCTTTGATGGCATGCAGAGAATCAACAGCATGGAAGCATATGATCCCTTTCATAACTGCTGGTCAGAGGTAAGAGGCTGCACCACGTAACATTTTAATTATTTGGAATATTTTATTTAGAAAATCTTAGGGTTCATGGAAATCTTGGATTCATCGAAATGATCTTGTATAATTCTTTTAAGTATTTCTAGTCTTTAAAAACCCTAAATATTTTTTTCTATAGAAATACATATCCTTTAGAAGGTAAAAATATTCCCAGATTGCCAGCCAATCATTTCCTATGAGAGATCTAATGCCTAACTTTCCTTTTTTTTTAGTTGGCTTTAATGCTAGTAGTCCATAAATCAAGGAGTAAGTATATAGTATACATGAGCCAGAGCACAGGCTGAAAACTACTGCTCTGACACATTTTATATGTATATAAAATGTGTCTACCAAGCTGTGCCTTATATATGGTATGGGTTATACATTAAAGTGAAAGTACAGGTTTGAAGGTAAATAGGATTAAACCCACTCCCCCCCTCCAGTTCTACTCACTGTACTTCAAGCAATGAGAGGAGAGAATTAGGCAGCCAATTAATCCATGACAGTAATGAGATTAGGTATCATAACAGCAGACACAACCCATTGTCTCTAGATTATACAAAGCAATGTGAAGGACTCTAACAATCACAGCTGCAAGTAGCAAGATCGGTACAAACAAATTTCTTGTGCTTTTTTGCAATGTCTGGAAGCATGTAAAGGAGATTTTTGGCATTTCTGAAATTTCCTAGCTTTTGAATTATTGATAAAGTAATTTTAATCTCAGCATTTGAACAGAGCATATTTTTATTAAGGGTTTTTGCAGTCTTAAGAAAAAGCTGAAACATACTTTTCCCTTATCCTTTGAAACATCATCTTCTGAACCTTGCTTAAAAAGGGATGCTGACTTAAAATTCTGCAGGCTCCCTCCCCACGGGGCATCAGTCTGACTGCTTCACGCGGTTACTAATGATTCTTTTTGGTCCCCAGGCTGCTCCCCTGATGGTCAACGTGAGCTCCTTTGCAGCAGCCAGCTACAAGAAGAAGCTGTACGTGATTGGGGGGGGCCCCAACGGGAAGCTGGCCACGGACAAGACGCAGTGCTATGACCCGGCCACCAACGCCTGGAGCCTGAGGGCTGCCATGCCTGTGGAGGCCAAGTGCATCAACGCTGCCAGCTTCAGGGACCACATCTATGTGGTGGGTGAGTGCAGCACCCGTGGCTCGCCTCGTCTGCACCCAGCAGGGCTTGGTCCTGTGCTTCTGTGATAGTTTCACCCCACAGAGATGGCTCTTCCCTTAGCGAGGGGTGGGAATCCAGGATGTTCACAAACAGTAGGGAAAGGTCACAAAGTCAAAATCCCTGTTAGCATGGCAGCTGTCTTGGAAAGCTGGAGGTAGCTCAGAGGCAGCTTAAAGCTATCCAAAGATGTGTTCATAGTGGCAAGGGCATGATCTCATGGCTACATCATGTCCTCTCCAGGGGCATTACACAACCCACTGCATACAGGATTTATGCAGGGATAAGAGTACTAGGAGGAGGTCAGAGGAGCAGAGCCACTGAGACCCAAAGACCCAGAGCTCTTCACTAGATTGCACTTGAGTTTAATTCAGTCAACCTCCAGAACTGGAAGAAAAAATGGAAAAACCAAGATTTTGAGCTGAACTGTGGGGGAAGAGGGAGCCTGCACACATCTCTAGGTGGCACCAGGAAAACCAAAAGAAAAGAAGAACACTTGTTTCCAAAACAGGAGCTCTGAAAAGTTTCCCCTCCCTCTCTCAGCCTTGGTGCAGGGAATTTCAATGTAATCAATATGGTGCTGAGAGCTGGCATAGAGCTGGAGTATTCACCAAATAATTAATGGCGCTCTGGAGGGAGATTTGTAATCTGCATGTGTGTGCACATGTATACACACACACACACCCCTTTTGTGTACAAAAACACCTCATGCTTGTCCTCAGCACTGGAGCTGACCTCACCCTGTTTGTACAGGATGACAGAGAGAGAAGGCACATGACTTATGGGCTAGCTGATATAACTCCTGATAAAATGGACATGATACTCCAGTCACATTCATTCAGCATCTTTCAGCCAGCAACATCCACTAGTAAATCTCTTGCTTATCTATCTGAGAAACAAGTCTACTCCAATTGGATAGAAATCAGTCCCATCTGAAGTTTAAAAGAGCATTTGGTTACTGCAGCCAAAGCAATCAAATGACCCAGACTGATGAATTACCAACTGCCAGGTAAATCACTACAACAACAATGTCTGTTTTCAGTCTGTTTCAATTAAGTCACCTCTGAATGACTTGATCACCTCTCAGGTGCTGCACTAGTATTGTCAAACTCAGCATCTATTATAAGTACCACGGATAAATACTCACTTTGCTAGCAGGGAGGATGCCAGGCATTGTTGCACCTCATCAATAAGACCATGGCTTCAAGGTTCCCTATCCAGAAGGACAGTGCCAGACTCTTTTCAGAGCTGGCCAGGGACAGGATAAGGAACAATGACCATAACTACAATGTATGAAGTTCCACCTCAGCGTGAGGAAGGACTTCTTTATGTTGAGGGTTGCAGAGCACTGGAACAGCTGCCCAGTGAGGCTGTGGAATTTCCCTCTTTGGAGGCATTCCAAACCCAAACCTGGATGCATTCCAGTGTAACCTGCTCCAGGTGACCCTGCCTTGGCAGAGGGGCTGGGCTGGATAATCTCCAGAGGTCTCTTCCAATCCTAACAATTCTGTGATTCTGTACAGCAAATACAGAAGACACATTCAGTGCCTGTAAATTTCAGAATAAGAACCATTTAGCTGCTAGTAATCTCAGGAGGGAATATATTTTCATAGACTTTCATGAGAATTGAGGTATTGACCATTTTTTCAAGAGAAAAGGACACTGCAAGATTGAAAAGGTGCACTAAGAACCTTTACTACGAATCATTAAAAACTTCAGTTTTGGGAAACACAGAGAAACTGAAGGTCATTCTCTGTTTAACACACCCATAGAGAGATTATTGATTCAGTCTGACAAACTCTAAATAAGGAAGAGTTTTTGAAAGCAGCCAGTTCCAGGAAGAAGGAGGATTGATGGACAGAGGAATGAGTGGAAAAATCCTGTTTGCATTTCTAACAGTGATGGTTTGCCACAGCTGGACCTCCAGCTGTTTAAAAGTGCTGATCTAAGCACTTTGAAACAAAATAGCATTTTTCTGAAGCTGTGTCCTTAGCTGGATCAGCAGGTATGAGAAAGATCTGTTGCTAGGTGCACTGCGGTCACACTGAAGGATCACAGCAGTTTGTTCTGGCCCTAAATTCCACAGCCTTATGAACAATAAGTAGCCTTCTGCAGATCAGGCTTTCAAAACAATAAAGTATTTTGTGACCTTGCTTTTTCTTGGCTTTGGGGCACAAACCATTCTTACAAATGTCAGGAACAGAGTCTTGTTGTGAATTAAAATCCCTTACAGGAACGGCCAGTGCAAACCAATATCCATTTCCTTCCCAGGTGGGGCGATGAAAGCTCTGTACTCCTACAGCCCCCAGGAGGACACATGGTGCCTGGTGACTCAGTTCACCCACGAGAGAGCCAGCTGTGGCATTTCTCCTTGCAACAACAAGCTCTTCATCACCGGCGGCCGAGATGAAAAGAACGAAGTCATTGCAACAGTGCTCTGCTGGGACCCTGAAACCCAGAAGCTGACAGAAGAGTGTGTCCTGCCTCGGGGGGTGTCTCACCACGGCAGCGTTACCCTCAGGAAGTCTTACACGCCCATCCGTAAGATCGTGCCCGGGGCAGTTTCTGTCTGAGCCCGGTGACAGACTGCAGCGAGGATGGGTTTGAGCTTCGAGCACCGCCACAGCTCCTCTGGGGGGTATCTGTATATATGCTCAGTCCTTGTGTTTCCTCTGTACATGATATCCTTAAATTATCTTAATTCCTTCCCTCTACAGAAAAACAAAGGGACCAGCTGTAGTTTAGTCCTGCCAGCACAGGATCTCGAATCAGGCAAAGAAATGTAGGTGGGAAATTTACTTCTCAGCTATATCTGCCCTGGAATGTGCTTGAACTGGCTCAGTCTGGTCCCAGAGTTTGGTCAACTATTTATTGTGTTGATTTGGATTTGCAATAACTACTAGTGAAAAAAGAGAAGTCGTTTTAGGAATAAATATTTGTACTTTGGTACGACATAACTTCGTCTTCCAAAGCTGTGCTTTTTTTCTCCCAGTGTTTGGCACATTAGATTAAGTTTGAACCAGTTTGTTTGTTTGAAGATATCTTTTTGGTTTTTGAGTTCTGCATGACCAAAATAAATCCATCTCATTTTGCAAACCTTGCTGTCATTCTCAAGAAAGAGACTGCACAGGCTGCAAATGTAAATGAACGCTAATTTGTTTCCACGGCACATTCACTGCGGCTGTTTTCTAAATAAAACAGGCCAAAGCGTAGTTTCCCTTTCCTTTGTTGTGTGTCGGGTGACTGTTGTGCCTGCGAGGCCTTTTCCTCGCCGGGCTCCGTCCGTGCCTCCATCCCCACTGGGTGGCACTGCGCTCCCGGCGTTTCCCGCACGGGGCTGGGCTCCCCGAACGCAACCGGACAAAACAGTCTGCTGGGGAGAAAAACACTTCCAGGTACTGCTCCCAGGCTGCTTCATGAGACTGTCACATGCTGTACCAGAGGGGGCAAATGTTCAGCAGGCCAGGAGAGCCCAAGTCTCAAATCCCAGCATCTGGGTCAGTTGTAGGGAAAGAAAAACAAACATTGAAGAGGTCACGCCCGGGACGCCCTGGGACACTCTTGGCCAAAGACTGGGAACATATTCCCGTCCCTCCTCCCCTGCCTAGTTGCTGGAAAGAGCCAACTCACTATTAAATCAAGACAGAAAAGACAGTGCAAAACAAATCTCTGCAAGTGGAGAGCAGTGACTCCTTCCAGCCTTCCCTCCCTCTCTGTAATGTCTCCTTTTGCCTTATACAGTATTAAAAATAATATTTCTGTCATGCTAGGCTGGGAAAAAGCCACGGGTTCCTGAATTTCAGCACGCTAATGCCTGAGTGCTCAGTGGTGTGGCAGGGCCTGCAGACAGCCTGGTGCAAGCTGAGCAGGGCAGGCACAGCCTGTGGGGTGGGGGCAGCCCTCCAACAGGTCTGTGTCCTTGCCTCAGAAAGACTGCAAGAAATCTTGTTTCTTCTGCAATTTGCCCCATGCCTTGAACTCATCTCTGTGATTTCAGCCAATCCCCACAATTTCTCACTCTAATTTTCCCACAGGCCTTCCATTTTCAACAACTTTTTAATTGCTTCCCTTCCTTCTTTACGTTCCTGTCATTCTGCAGGGTCAGCACTTCTTACACTTCCATGCTGGTCCCCTCTCTCCCATCCCACTCTGCTTTTCAGAGGGCATGAAGAAGGACCCTCCAGACACAATATTTTATTTCAAAAGGTTTTTGTGAAGAACTGTTACTACCTTTGACTTGGTTGGTGGCACTGGCTGGTCTAGAGGGACAGAGAAGATGGATGAATGGGAGGGTTCTCCCTTTCCTCTTGAGGAGCTGCATTTTGTATATTTACCTGTTGGAAAAACTAATTATAGCAGCTGTTGTGTTTGACTAGTTCTTCCTACTGAGAATCATCCTAAAAACCAGCAGCCCTCAGGAGCTGGTTTTCTCCCTGTAATGTTTGTAGCAAAAACCTGTATTTTTTTTTCTTGAGAAAGATAAACCACTGAATTAGAAAAAAATTGTCCAAATGAACTTCCTAATACAAATTCTGAACTCCACATCTCAAAGGCAGGAAACAGCCTCTTGTCTGTCCTAAGGTGGTTTCCTAGTCACATGTGCAAACCTTGGGCAATCATAAGCCAAAACAGCCCTCACTGACAAACACAAGACAGCACAACCACAGCTTGGCTCCTTTTCCCTCTCCTAACTCATGAATCGCTCACAAATTCTGACATTTTAATAGCAGTGAGTGAAGAGTTGTGGTTATTTGCCTCTCTGCTCTTTGTACCTTTTGGATTCATGTTGCAATCTGAAGGACTTGAAGTATATTGAAAAACAAAAACATTCAAATCAGTAGCTTTATGCAGACACCAAAAATCACAAGTGTTGTGAAAATAATGGCAAGAACCAGCAGTGCTGTCCACTCATTGCCAGCAGCGAGGTGGGGGTGGAGACAGGAGACAACAGAAATCAAGTTTCAAAACCTTGCAATTTCCTTTTCCTATCACAGGCTCTTTTTCATCTGCTGTGTGTCCCCCCCCCCCTCTGGCAGGGAATGACCACAACCACAGTTTCTGCCCAAGGAACACAGAGTATCAGATGTACAAAGCAGTGACCAGGGCAGCACAGAGCCGACTGTCCCTGCAGGAGCTGCCTGAGCTGCCTCGGGCAGCTGGGGCTGCTCCCCAGCACTGACACAGCCCCAGGGCTCTCGGGCTGCCCCCAGTGCAGCCAGGCAATGGCACTTTCCTTCTGCCTCCTTCCTATATTACAGTTCCAGTAGAAAATGACACAGCCAATTGATGGAGCAGAAGTAGACACTCCATAGTAATTACTAAAACTGCAGGAGGTTAATTAGTTTTACTGAATAATTACTCAAATGCTTGCAATGAACTCAGATCCAAAGCTGTGCGCTTGTTTACCTGCAAGGAGATCCTCTGTATCTCCTGACAGTGAAACTGATCTCATTTGAGGCGCAGACCTATCTCTGATGTAATTATGTCTGCAGTGATGTATGGCACAGCCCCAGCCCCTGGAATGCAGGTCTGACTCCCTTCAGTCTGCAGGTTACAGACAGCAAACTGTGCTTTAAATCCAGCTGGGACAGGGAAGAGAGCAGAGGTAAATGTTGTGACAGTACTGGCACAAGAAAAGAGGGGAAAAACTGACCAGGAATATATTTAGGCTATAAATTGGAATACCTTTAATGATTCATGCTGTTGCAATTCATTAAAGGATTACTGCCCCCAGCTGCCAAATCACATGTTAAAGCCAACTGCTCTCCATTTCACTTCAAATTAAAATGCAGGGCAGCCAAACTTCTTGACGTCTGAGAAGTTCACTTATGTGACCTGGGAGAGGTCGATTACTGGGTCTGGTAAACAGTCTCAGTTTGAATTTCCAGAGCTTATGTGGAGACATCCTTACAAGGCTGGTGATCACTACACCCATGAGGTTCTGGAAAATGCAGAAGCCTAACATTCTTTGAGACAAAACCCACGATATTTATGAAAAGTATTATAGGAACCTAGTGCTTGTTACGTTGTCCTGGTGAGCCCTCTGATCCTATTCACAAGAATGGGGAAATCCCAAAGGTAAATGGTTCAGGCACATGGTGTGTTTCTTGTATGCACACTATCACCTGCTGCTTTTGTACCAAACAGCACACTAATATTCCATGGGAATAAGTTGTTTACAAACAGTCACTTAAAAAAAATGTACCTATCTATTGTTAAACCATTTTAATGAGAATTAATATGAGCCTGAAATGATCTTTCTTAAAAGACCATCTCCACAGGGCAGTGTTTTGTTTGCCTGGTCCTTGTGATGTCACTGTGGGCAGGCTTTATATGTACATAAACTTCTCAGAGTCACTGAGAGCAAAGTGTGCTCTCTTTCAGCATCCTTCTTTATGTTACCAAAATTCTTGTTGTAACCAGAACATGTATATGTAAGAGAGAGTTACAGAATTGGCAACAGAATCCTGTCCAGATTATACCTTCATAATTGTCGGAGGTCAGCAGGAAGACCAAGTGCTGTTAACTAGCTGTTACACAAAGTCACCTATGGCTCCATATACAATTACTTTACTTTATGCTATTTACGCAGTTATCTCAACTTCTTATAATGAAAATTTCTAACAGAGGTAAACATGAATGGACCTTGCATAGACAAAACAACCTATGAGTTATCAGCATCCTTGTCATTGGGCACTGGCATAAAAATTTGGCCCAGGATATGAAAGCCTGGGGATTCCTCCCACATGCCAAAGGGGTTCAGCAGAAAGAACCTGGTCCAGTATGCAGACATTTTTCCCATCCTTCCTATGTGTTATGGAAGACCCCTGTTAGAGGTTGTATATAAAGTACTCATAGTTTCAGATATCCATGATACATTCATCTTGGAGAAAAATAAAAGCAGCCAGTAAAATGCAACTTCTAAATCCTTTTATTGAAGAGGACTGAGAAGCACGAAAACATGGTTAAAGCAAATATGCAATATTATATTTCATTCACTTGCCACAATTTTACCTTAGAGATACTTCTCACACAAGAAGTGTCCCTTAGCAGCAGAGCCTCTAAGATGTCCCTGCTCATTCCACCCATCTCTGAACTGGAATTTGTTACACCCTCAGTTGTGCTGATGCAGCTGTTTTCAGAACATCCTATAAAACAGATTGCTGGGATAATCTCAGTTAAAATGAAAACACCACTTCTCTTTGAAGGGATATTTTTAACCTGCAACCCCAGAAGCAGTTGCATCAGCAAACAGGAGACAGTGGACACTGCAATGTAAGGAGAGTAACAAGCAGTTTGGGAATGGGGAGAGAACATCAGCAGGAACTGCTCGAACTCACTCTGCTGCCAAAAACATTTCATGCAACCAGACACCGATCTCCTCCTGGCTCGCACGTAGTGGAATTCTTCAGATGAGTGTGAAATAGCCAAAAGCCACATTCAGCACTTTCTGTGTATCGCTTTAAGCAAACAGAAGGTGGAGAGAGTCTGCACAAGGAAAATACTGCACAGAATTAAATCAAGGACCTTTTTAAAAGTCCAATGTATTTATGCATAAAACATAACAAATTATAAAAATATTATCTTTAGAAATACAGAACTCTTTTCTCAAGTCTAAGGGACAGATCAATTTAAATTTCCCACACTGATGTTTATATCTAATGACATTTTGGTTTCTTCAAAGGTCTGATATATGTTTCTCTTTTCTTCTGTAGGTAGGTGGCTGATCTGGAAAACATAAAATGCTCTTACAGGATCTCGTTTTTCTTGCCCCAATGCACCAAGCAGCTCTGCAGCCTCTCTTCCTCACCTTCCCAAGGCTTTGGTGGCAGGTACCCAGCAGCAGCTCTGACATGGTGTAGCTGTAAGCTGAGATCAGGCTGCTGGAGGAGATTTTTGTGAGGCAGAACTGGGAGCTGCCTCGGCAGAGATTCAGAAGTGATGTTCACGCTTAGTCCCGCACCCATGAACCATGGTGTGGGTGCTCCTGTGCCCAGCCTCTCTGCTCCTGCCCTGCTGCCCCAGCTGCTGGGCTCAGCCTTGGCTGTCACCTCAGCACAGCCCCAGCAGGGACTCAGGGTTTGGGCTGCCCCAGGCTCCTGCAGCACCCACTGGGCTCCGTGGGCACAGCAGGGAGGGAATGCCACCCGCTGCCCCCCGTCCTCCCTCCCCAGCAGCACCTCCAGCTCTGTGATGCCTGGCAGTGCCATGTGCTGCCCAGCAGATACATCTAAGGTGGCTTCCCATCAGGAGGAGATTTTATCAAAGCATCAGTGTTTTGCAGATTGTCAGATGGAATCCATAAGGCAGTGAATACACCAGCACACTGCACAAGCTGAGCAATGGTGTTCCACCGAGTGCAGCAGTTTCCAGGGGCACCTCTCAGTGCATGTTCTCAAGAACAGGACTTTGGATGCCTAGCTTGCAAGAATATACTGTGTGAAAGAAATGGTTGTTGTTTTTACAGCACATTTGCTTAAGGATCCTCTGCTGTAGGTGATGCTGTCATGAGACCTGTGGTTATTCCTTTGCTTTGCATTATCTATTTTTAATTTTCTTTTCTCCAGAAAGGCATCTGCAACAGGTGGGTGAAAATGACCTTAATTCAATATCTCTTCCAGAAGGTCCTGCCTTTCACATCAGAACAAAGCTTGGAACTTCATCCAGGGTAGCATTCACTATATTCTCAGCTGTGTTGTGATGAAAGATCTGTGGCCTTTTGGCACAAAGGAGGCAGTGATGAATCCATGTCTTCTTACCATGGATTGATCACTTCCCCACTTCAGAAGCTGGGTGATTTCCATCAGTCTTACACAATAACAAGGTGAGGACAGCTTCTCTGCTGTGACTGTGCTCTGTGCTGCCTCAGGATGGTGGTGGGGCAGGTGACACCAGGCCAAGCTGCTTCCTCCTGACAATGGATTTGAGAGAGGCTGAGATCTCTCTGTATCGAAGCCCATACAGAAAAGGGAACAGAACTTTAGGAAGAATCATGAGGACATTGCAGACTGTCAGGGAGACCAAGATTCCTCTCTGTAGTCTGACAAAAACATTAACGCACAAGAATGATTCTACAAAAAGGGCCAAGAGTGGAAAGAAGTAAAAAAATAACACGGTGTTGTGCATTACAAATGTTACACTGGCTCTGGAGCAGATGCTCTCCCATATACCGGAGTGTTTGGTTTTAAAATACAGAATAGCATAGCAACAAAATATTACAGACAGGCAGAGAATGATAACTGTAGTAGAAAGCCAGAAACAGAGTTTCACAGCATCAGTCCTGTTCAGAGTTAATATTAGTATTACTGGAACTGAGCACATTTCCAGGACACAGGGCACAAAGCTGTGGGTAGTCCCTAGCACCAAGAAGAAAATCCCAGGGAAAGCTCCGGAACACATCCACAGTAATACAAGGATTTTTTTAGTTCGTGAGGGAGGCAAAATAACAATATAGCGCAAAGGAAACAAAACAGCGATGTACGTGTCCAGGACTATTGCGACAGCTGTGAACAGTCCTCCACAGTAAGCCACTGCCAGCAAAAATAACAGGAGGACACAAGCCTCCTTTGGGAGGTGTAGGTGTGCTGCATTGAGAGCAGCTGACAGGGTGTAGAACAGCAGGTAGATCAGATCAGAAAGCAGAGCGTTTCCCAGCAGCATGTACCTTGTTTCCTGGCGGATTTTAAACCGAGAGAAAATCACAAACAAGATGGTTGGGATGATGAGGACACCTGCCACGAGGCAGACAACTGGAGAGATTAAGAACATCTTCGTGTTTGTGCCTGGTGGGGTGAGAGACCATTCCTCCAGCAAAAGTAGCAAAGTTGTGTCATCCAAATTTGAGGAGCTGTTGAACTCTGTCTCCCTGAGGCGGATCAGAGTTCCATTCGCTCTCCTTACTGAGGCACAGCCGGGCAAGTCCATTTCCTTAGGACTTTGGGAGGATTCTGACTTGGAGAAAGAAGGATCTTCTATGTCGAGTCCTTAGAAAGGCAGAGGATGCAAAAAGCCCATGGAAGCAAAGTGATTTCTGTAGCCAATTCTACCAGTTGTCCTCAAGTACAGAAAGTTCAAACTTGCAAGTGAATTCTGTGGTGCCAAAAGATGGTTTTACCTAAAAAGGAGATTTTAATTTCTTTCCACAAAATCTAATATTTAGAAAAGAGAATGAATCTGTGGGTGGCTTACAAAAGACCAAATCACTCAGCTAGCTCTTTGAACAGAAGAGAATGGGTTGATCAGTTTCAGTAATTTGAGTTTTTCTCATCACATTATCAGTCCAATGAGGCAGATGAAATATTAGCCTGATTAAACAAATACGTGATGATATATATCAACATTCCACGTGTACTGATATAGAAGAGTCATAAATGTGATTGGGTAGTTTTGCACCAGTTTGTAGGCAACAACACAATTGATTTGAAGTGATCAATAAAAAAGGCTCTCAATCCTGTTGTAAAATTGTAGCGCAATCACTCTAGTGAATGAAATTATCTTATTTGCAGATGAAAACCATTTTTGGTTCAGTGAATCAATCCATGTTATTCATGAATGATAAACCTTCCCCTGCCTGTTTTCATGTGTGATATACAAATACTGAATTCTCATCCGTTGCAGCCTTCCACTCAATCTGTGCATTATCTGGGATGAATGACATACACTGTCCCATACCAGCATACCCCAGGGCAGCCTTGGCACTTCCAAGGTCCATTTGGAGACCAAATGATTCCTGGTTCCAATTGCTTCCTGGTTTCCTGTCCCCCACACTGTTGCTGCTCTGTGCTGCTTTTAATGCCAGATCTCAGTATCAGAGCTGGGGGTGCAATGACAGAATTGTAAAGGATCTGGACTGCAGAGAAGGAATATTTCAAGTTCTTCCAGGCATGGTGTGATCAAAAAGAAAAGCTGATTTTTTTTAATAGGCTCCCTTAACCTTGGCATTATTATATTCATTTTCTCCCCAATGCTACCAGCACACAGCAGTGCAGCTTGCCTCCACAGGAGCAAGGGCACAGCCCACCAGGTAGAATCAGAAAGTCCTGCAGTGCCATGGACGTGCTGCCTCAGGGCATGCCAAGTAACCAAGCAGACAGCTCATGAAACTCAGTATCACTCATCAAATCCTGGGCACATTTCATTTCCTGTCACACTGATAGCTGGCACCCAAGGAACTGGATGTTGAGACAGTTGACAGGGTGTGCCATATGGAACAAAAAGATAGAAGGAAAAACGAGTGATAATTTTAAGCACAGCATTTCAGTTGCTATGGTGTCTGGGGTAGGCAAAACAGAAGGTGATTATTTTTACTTACTCAATCCTGCATCCACTGAAAAGTATGTGAGCAATATTGAGGCAATTATACATTTGGTGTCAGGGTCATGCCCTGCATCTGCAATTGAGTCACGACACAGTTAATACCTTAAACAGACAGTAGCACTCAAAACTGTTGTTGCAAAATGGAAGGGAGGGAATGAAAACTCAGGTGCATAAATCACCTCCAACTGTAATTTCAGATCTCTGTTAATAGTGGAGGTGTTTGCTGCCTCCCAGCTCCTGGCACTCCAAGGATGTCCAATTAATGGGCAGACTCTCTAATTTCCATCAAAAATCACAATTTTATTTTCCACCAACTGCTTAGGATTCCATATGAAAAAACAACAGCTCATTGTCACATCAACTGCGCACCTTTGGCTGATAGAAAAATAAATCACAGATTGGTTTGGGTAGGAAGGGAACTTAAAGTTCATCCAATTCTAGATGAGGGACTGAAGGATCACTCTGTTGACATTCTCATGACAGAGGGAAGGCATCTCATAACTCTCTTGTTCAGCCCTCATACAGAGAGTACCACAGAGCCCAGCAGGCAGCACAAGTTCACAGCCCTGCATGTCCTGTGCTCAGCTATTCCTCTGCTCCAGCTGGCAGAGTCAGCCCTATGGCATGAGCTTCTTCAGTTGTACTTGTGCTGCTGGAAAAGCCTTAGCAATGCAGGAGGCCTTCAGTTTTACAAAAATGGACAGCAGCAAATAACTGGAAGAGAGATTCAACCCCATCAGGCCTGGGCAGGTCCAGCCAAAGCCACTCCCCTCAGATTTCCACAGTGGCTTTTAATTGTTCGGTAGAGTTGTGCTAGATTTAGAAATGTGAAAGGTTGGTGTCCTGGCACAGTGATATAACTGAGAACAGGTGGTTCTGAAGAATATATGTTTGTTGTCTCCTTTAATTTTCTTCACCTTAGGAGGCCTTTCCACATCTGGGCATTTCCAAGGGGCTGGCAGCTCTGAGCACCACTCCTGAGGATTCTGAACTGAGCTCCTTTTGCCATTGCCTCTCAGTGTTCAATAGTTTGTGGTGCCAACCTGAATGATCCTCTAGAAATTTCCTGTAAACCTGGCCTTAATGCTCTGGTTATTGATTTTTTAAATGCTCTCTAGTAAATTTATATTAGGTGGACGCAGTTTTTACGTATCTTGCTGATGCAGACAACACAGTATTAGCAGCCTCTCTTCTGGCTCTTACTCTGGCTCAATACAGTCTGTATTGATCTTCAAGCTGAACCACGCACTGTTAATTACTTTACTCATTTCTGCTTCACTAGGCATCCTGCTGAAAGCTTAGTTAATTATCCCGTGGGTTTGGGAGATCTCAGGTTGCATGCTGAGCACTGTAACTCCTGCAAAGACTGCACTACGTTGTATTCTGTTACTGACTGTAAACAGGCATTGTCAAACTGAGCAGACAAGGTTAGAAATGTTACTGTCTTACAGCAGCTGGCTCACACTTAACTGCCTACACACATAGAGAAGCTTCCTACTTCACAGAGTTTACCTGACTGATTCAGCAAGTCGACAGGTACACTGCTGCTGTGACAGGGAGCAGCAGACAGGAAAGGGAAGCAAACAGAATAATGCTAGGATTTCCCCAGCCCTTCATCCCAAGAGACTGTGTTAGAAGGGGATACCCAGAGGAATGCTCATATTCACCTTTGAGGCTCCCTGGGTGCCATCATGTCACTGTCTCAGTGTGATCACAGAGTCTTTGATGTAGCTGCCTATTCCAGCAACTCACACCATGTCCCAGCCTAAAAAATCTACCCTGTGCTGTGGGTCTGCCCCAGAGACTGCAGCCCCTGGCCAGGGGCTTGGGGAGAGTGGGGTAGAAAGGCTGCCTCACACCTCCTCAAACAGAAGTGTTTTGGATGAGACAGTTGGGTCCAACAAATCAATATTTTTACTGGAATGTTGTTTCACGGGTCTATTTCCAGCCATGTTTAGTAACAGAGCCTTGGCCTCAGGAGCCTTCACGTCTGTCAGAGTTTCTTCAGCTTCCTTCCACGAATGTCCCCCACCCCTTCTAGGCTCATGTAGGGCCAGAAGGCACCTCCCTTGCTGGTGAAGCTTTCCCAGTCGTGAACAGCCAAGGCCCATGAGCAGGCCAGCTCCTCCCAGAAGGGCAGGAAGAGCCAGGTTTCCTGCCTGTATCCATAGTCTCACTCTGGCCAATGAGGTACTGCTGTCAGTAAAGAAAGTAATCTCAGCAGTTTAACTGTGGTGTTTTTCTGGCTGAGCCTTCCCTTTTTCTTCTTCTTTAAACAGAAAGTCAATTAGAAGACTTTGCTAGGCCTTTAAGATTCCCTCTAAACCTTTCTGCAAGCCACAGGGAGAGGTACAGCTCGTCCATGCCTCAGCTATCTGTCCCCACTTGGCTCCAGAAGGATTGTTCAGTGCCTTGCTTGTTATTTGCTGTAGATAAGAGACATACACACTGCTCTTGTAACTGTACAAAGTTCACAAATCAGGCAGAGCAATTACTAAAGTTAAGGAAATAAAGAAATGGGTGTGAAAACTAAGCTCAGATTAAAATGCTTTGAAAGGTCAAAGGAACATGGAACAAAAGAAAACAGGGATTAGAAAGTGCTGGTTTGAAGACATTTTAATGAGGCTCCCAAACAAAAGAGGACATGGAGAGAGACTGGGAGGACTTGGCATTAAATCCATACATCACTTTTTCTAATTCCAAATACCATCAAGCCATGGTGATGACAAAGTTAAAATAAATTTTGCACCAAATCGGTCTTGCAGGTGCAATATTGAGAAATAAGCTGGATGTCAGAAGAACAGAATTCCTAAATATTTGACAAATATTTCAATAAAAATTTAGAGAAGTAACAGTGTAAGTCCCAGACACCTCCTGCTTTCCTGCAGGTCACTGCGTGGCCCTGACTGCTGCAAGCTGCAGCCAGCACAACTCACCCATTTTAATTCCACAAGCCTGGCAAGGCAGAGAAAGACAGGTTTTCCTCTTTTATGCTGAATGGACACACAAACATGTGTGCCTGTGACAAGCTGCAGATGTGACCAGAGATTTATAGCAAACAACTGCTACTTTTCATGGTCATTTATGGACAGACTGACAGGACTCCAAGAGAAGCCATCCTAGACTGTTCCTTTGATTTAATGATCTCTCCTGCCTGCTTACTTCTCATAGCAATGCATCTGTGAAACAGGACAAATAGCCTACTAAATGAGGCCTATTTGTAAAATATTACTTACTTTCCTGAAGCAGTTTAATTTATAAGGAGAAATCTTGCTTAAATTTTGAACACTATACAACTACACTGGTGCTAACAGAAATCTAAATCCTTTAGATAAAGAACAATTACATCATTCTTATCTGAGTATTTAGCAGCTATCAGAAGAGATTAAACCAATTTTCAGTACCACACAGAGTGATGAGCAGAACTAGAAATACTGAATTTGTGACTCCTTGACTCCTCCTTTAAGACAGGAAAAGGATCCTTGTCCTGAGAGAAAGCTTCTCAAGTGGGGGAGGTACATCCACCAAACTGCTAAGAGCACCCATCCATCTCAGGCTGTCTGTCTTTCTGGTGGTGGCTGGCACCAGAAGTTTTATGTTCCTGTCCTGTCTCACCTGCAATGATCTCCAGCATTGGCTAGGAAGGGCTGCTGCAGGCAGGCAAAAGCAGAAGTTATCTGGCTCCATCTCTGTCTTATTATGTTTTGTCTCATGTAAAAAGCCAGGCAGCACAAGAGAGGTGTAGCATGATAGTTCCTTGAAGGATGGCTTGCTGAGAAGGGATACAGATGGCTGCAGAGTGTTGGGTGCAAGGTAGAATGAAATACCAAACCAGGAATTAGAAAGGGTGGAAGAGACAGGTTGGCACACAGAGGCACCCCAGGCACAGGTGCACAGGCACAGCTCCTCCCTGGCAGCTGGGAAGTGCTCACCTGACTGTACAACCTGGGGGCAAAGGCAGCACAGGAATCAAGATGGAAGGAAACATTCAGAAGTGGAGTTGAAATAGAAGAGGGAGGAAAAATGCCATGTGGAAGAAAATCCATGTTATGTGTTCCTATTAATGCCTTTTGATGACAGGCTGTGAATGAATGTCCATGGCACAGAGTAGCACCATCCTGGGCAGGAAGGAGCCTCGCTGCCAAAGTCAAGATGCTCCTTCCCAGTTCCCAGCACTGTACCTGGGAATGGCAGTGGTTCCCAGGTGGCAAAGACACTGAAGCAACATTGATTCTCTGCAATAACCATGTCCACAGGGAGATGCTGACCTTATCTCACACTGATGGAAGCAGGTGCCAGGCACAGCTGCCATATGGCAGAGAGATTAACTGCCAGCATGTGCTGAATAGTCACAGTCCCTTATTAGCCAAGCAGGGAACATGCCCTGGGCTGCACACACAGTGCCATTCACCAGCACTGTTGTCCCTTCCCAGCAGCTCCTTTGTTACTTATCCAGCACAGGTGCTTAAAAATTAGATTTTCTCCACATGATGCCTGTCTCTGCCTTGTTGTTCTAACAATGGCTTTGTACTGCTCCCACTCATTTCCATAGCAATGCCCTGTCCTCTCACACCGGAGTTCAGACTTCATGATAGGAAAACACTGTTAGGGTAGGAGTACAAACACAAATGATCCAAACTTATAAAGAAAAAGAAATTTTTACCTTTTTTTTTTCTTTTTTTTTTTTTTCCAGGGGGCACAGGAGGGAGAGCAAGATGTAGCTTTACTACTGTTATGTAAGCCCACATCAGTCTTACTCTCCTGGTGACCTCCACAGGCACAAAGAGGAGGGCACATCCCCCCCTGGTATGTCCAGAACTTCTCACCAGGCTGGCAGAGTTACAGCTCACAACAGAGTTTGAGCCATGGACAGATCAGCAAGCTGAGATCTTCACTAAAATACACAGTTAAATTCATTTCTAGTTTAATTATTTGTTTCTTCTCCAATCCAAATTCCTGCTCATTAAAAGATGTTCATGAAAAGCACAAGAGAAGAGACATCCTCTCTTTTCTTTTGCTATTATCCTAAGCAGCACCTGGAGCCAAAATCAGCTCCCAGCTGCCTCCTGGTATCTCAGAGGTAGCTCAGCTGTTCACAGACAAATGCCTGTCTTATAGGAGTTCATTACATTTACAGCTACTGGGGTGACTAGAAACCAGACTATTTTTCTAATCCATTTTCAGCATTTTCTCAGGAATTCCTAGGTCCTTTTAATTGAGCTGTTTTTTCCTCCCATAAAGCAGCAGTCTCTTGCTCCAAAGAAAACATTTCAATGCCAGCCCAGCACAATGGATGGCAACTAGGGGAAATACAAATATGCACAAAACTGCTATAGATCACAAAATCTTCAAGAAAACATATACAGGAAAAAAAAACTTAAATGAATTAGCAAGTCTTTTAAGCAAGCCATTTTAACAAGCCGTGAGTTGATCCACATCAGAAGGGCCCCAGTTTGGCAGTGAAGTCCTGCAGTGATGCTCTGGGGCTGTTCTGGGGCACACACTCCTGTGCAGTTCCCATTCCTGGAAGCACTACCACCATCAGATGTTCTGGTGGTCACCCTGATACCAGCTCTCCCTGGACTCCTTCCCCTTTCAAACACCTGCTTTCCCTGGGAAGCCCACAATATTCTCATGATTTTGGATCTTGTCTGAGCTGTGCAGTGCAGTGCAGTGACATCAGTGCCAGCTCCAGCACAGCAGCTGTGGAACTATGTGTGCCATCCCCCAGGATACCACTTATGTCTCTTCATTTCCTGCCAAGTATCATGCCAATTTCTTCCACACCAATTTCTAAGCTGAGACTGCTTCTCTACTTATTTCTCTCTCCTGCCTGCTACTGGAGATTGGAATGATGATGAAAATGAGACACACAGTACCACTTTTCATCCCCAGCTCTCTGTCCTGGTAGTCTCCCACAATGCTTATTTGTGAGCCTCTTCAGCTGCTGTCAAGACCCTCTGTGAGGCAGCTCTGTGCAGCACTGAGCCCCACTTTTATCTGAAGCCATTGTGTGTCTGAGGCTGTTTCTGCTTTTGGCAGCCTGGGAAGCTGAGGAGTCAACGTAAGGGGAACCCCCCTGCTCCCACAGCCTCAAATCTGCACCACCAGTCTCAAAGAATGGATTGGGTTGGAAGGAACTTTGAAGATCATCTAACCCCCCTGCCATGGGCAAGGACACCTTCCACTAGACCAGGTTGCTCAGGGCCCTGTCCTGCACATGATTGTCCAGAATCCCTCTTTGAGCTCCTCTGGATGCTGGAAGGATTTATGGGGTCTTCCTGGAGCTTTCTCTTCTCCAGGCTGGACAATCACAATTCTTTCAGCAATGAATGCAAGCTTTTCAATGAATACAGGTTCTTGAACCCCAGCTGTGTGCTTGGGCTGACACAGGAGCTGCCTGTCCCGTGGTCTGCACTCGGTTTCCCAGCCAGTGTCTCACCTTGACACTGCCAAAAGCATCACAGAAGCAGTGACCTCAGCCCTGAAGGGAGAGAAAGGCACGGAAGGACAGACCAGAGGAAGGCAGGGGCCCTTGAGGATACACCCCAAGCTGTTTACTGGCAAGATTCCAGGCCCAGTCTTTCTGTTCCCAAAATAGAGAGAAGTCTGTCCCATTATTAAGCATCAATAAACCCCAGCTTGGGGACTTTCTCCCCCAGCAGGCAAAACCTTTCAGCCTGCTGGGGAACAGCTTGCAGTGAGTTAACTCCCTCTTTGTCAGACTCAAAATGGGGTCCTTGGAGCCTCGCAGGCTGTCTGAGGGATACAGAATTATAAAAAGGTATTTGTTTTTGTAAATGAACTGGAAGAGAGTCATCTCCTCCTACCCCCCCTTCATGCTATCCTTTCTGTTTTTTAGCATGCTGTAAATGACCAGCTATAATTTATGCATAATTGGGACTGATTTCAGCAAGTGGCCCAGCAAAAGCTGTTCTGAACTACTAACTAATTTACTGATTTTGTTTTCAATTAATATAGTAGCCTTAGGAACAAGCAGCCTGTGTTCCTCTTTTAGGCACAAGAAGATCTCTAGCCTGATGGAGAGATGGAGAGACATCAAGAGCTGAAGCAGCATCCAATCAGCTGAACACTGGGAAGAAACATGTTCACACACTCATGTACCTTATTTATTTTTCAGAAGACCCCTCATAATTTGGAAATTTTTATCCTTTTTTTTCTGCTCTGCAATTTCCTTTTATTGCCTCCAGACTATCCTTTTCCTCTTCTCATGGAAATACCATTCCTACCCTGATCTTTTCCTTGGTTGGGTGCTGGGGATTATTCTGGATGGAGGGAAGGGCTTTTCTGTGCAAACCTGTCCTGGAGCTGATCAGCCCAGACCTCCTGTGTCTCCATGCAGTCCAACAAAGACAGCAACAAAGGCAATACCCCAATGTACTGTGCCTTGCAATCTGTGCAGGAACCAGGCCAGCCATGAGAGGATGCACAGAGGTGGAGAGAGAGAGATTGTGGCTAATTCAGTGTGCTCTGAGCAGGCAGAGCATGGAAGGCACCTCCAGCTGATCTAGTTACACTCTGCACTCTGATCCCTCCAGGGGACTGGACACGAGTGGGTCATGGCTGCTGTGAGTGGCACAAAAAAGCCACTCTCTGTCCCCTGCTACCTGCATTCCCCCTGCAGGCCAGAGCACAAAGCCTCTTGCACCTGGGCCCCCCAGCAGAGCTGGGACTGGCACCTCCAAGGCTCATTTCATGTGCTGAGGTGCTCTTGGAACCACATCTACCTCGGACCACTGAAATGGATAGGCCAGCCTGGCTTGGACTGGGCACAATTTGTCTTTTGTTTAACAGACCTAGCCTGGGTTTGGCACTGCTACAGTATGAGTGTGCTGACATTTATTATGACAAGCCAAGACTGTGTACAAGTACACTTCACCACAGACCCAACTCCCACAATTGCAAATGTTGGGTTAACCCTAAAGCTTGTCTTTCCCTTTGCAAATTCACACCGCTAGTAGCACTTAAAATTATTCTGTCTGCAATTCACATGCCCAGATCTATTCTCAGCTTCTTTTTCCAGCCCTGAGGTTGTCCAGATTGTCCCTTTGTCCTTTTAAGACCTCTGAACTAACCACCCTAATCCTCAGTAAGCAATCAAATCTCCCCATCTGTGCTTTTACTATTTCCCTTGGCACCATGGGATGACTTCTCTATTTTAATTAACTCGAGACGGATGCCTTGTCAAGACTTAGCTGCTCTGATTTCTCATTATGTTATCATAATACCATTTAGCAACACCACCCTTCTCAGCAAGGGAAACTGATTCCAGCCCCTTGAAGGCAATGCAGTGAAACACAGAGCACTCACCAGGGCCCTCAGCAATATTTGGTCTCATTCTTGTTAACCTGCTACATTTCCTTCCCAGTGAATGCACCAGTTCTGCCTACTCACAGAGGCACACTTTAGGGTATATTTTCTTTTGTTTTTCTTAGTCATGATCACTTAATTTTAACTTGTAACCCCACTGAGCACTGCTTGAATGCCAACCACACGTAAAAGCAGTTTTAATTTACTCATTGCCAGCTGCAGTTGGTGGTACCCCACACAACTGTTTTGCCCTTTTCCTGCCAAGCAACTCATTACTTCAAATTGTCCTGAACCTATTTCATATTTTGCAGCCATTTAAGACCTGAAGTCTACAGGTCACCTCACAAATGAGAAGGAAGGCTTTTGTTTTCATGTCCTTCCAAACCTGCAATGCCTCAGCCTCTGTCTCTTCCTCAGGCCTGTTTTCATCTCTAAAATTGCTGTGTGGTTGCTGCAGGTGCTGTGAGTTGCCATTTGTGCACAAAGCACCAAGTCAGCACCAAGGACCTGTTTCACATGGACTCCTGGTCAGCTCCTTAGTGAAACTCCCTTTGTAAGCACCTGCAGAGCAGCAGAATTAGATATCTGTGCTACACATCCCCCCTCGGGCTGTACCCAGCTTTGTAGTGGTTGTGTGCCCCTAATGGGCTGTGAGTTGTCCTCTGGGAATAAGGAGCACTGGGAAGGCTGCTCAGGGCTCATGGCAGGAAGATGAGACTTGTGTCAAGCATCCAGCAATTTCATGCTAGGCAGCATCAGCAAAATGCAAGCAAGGTGTAATTTGGACAAACAGCACGGTCTTGGAGGAACAAACACAGGGAAGTATTCTGTGGCACACTCCAAGGGAGAAGCCTCCAAAAACAGCCTCCAGTGGGCCTGTCATAGGCTGAATTAGGATCAGAAGGGATCTCTTACAAAGATCCCTGATTTTTCCTTGACCAAAATCAACACTGAGGTTGTTTATTGCAGTTCTTTAAATGTTAATAATGCTAGTTTACATCCTCTGAAAGTCTAGTTCTGTGTTTTTCCACCCTAGGAAACCCTGCCAGATGTAAATATTTTAAGCAGCACGGGTGCAAGAAGCCAGCTGTGCAGGATGGAGTATCACTGCTCTCTCTTTTGTTCATGGACACACGCATGAGAATTTCACAACCTAAGGTCTCAGGTCTCAAATTGTTATATGGGGATGAAAAGCACATTTAATAGTCACTTTTATAGCTCCCATGTAGGAGAAGCAGGATTTTAAGCATATGTATTCAGGGCACAGGTTGACAGTAAAAAACCTCAAGGTATTTTAATGTAGGAAGGCTGCCCAGTTTCAGGACTTTAGATGACGAGCTTGCTGTATGCAGATTGTGGAAAAGACGGTTTGTTGACAACACTCAGGGAAATTCAGAGCCGAGAAATTATTTCCTTGTGCTCATAGACACACTTCCAATGTTGGATGTGCAGGGCCATCTAGTGGGAAGTCTCTGTGTGCAACAGCAGCCCAAACACAGGCAGCATTTCACAGCAGCCTGAACAAAGACATCTTTGGCTGTTACATCTCAGAAATGCATTTTACGAGTTTTTCTCTCCACATGGAATGCTTCCCTGCTGAGCCACTAGAGCATCCCCAGGAGAGCCTGTGGAACAAGGAATCAAGCCTGTCTCACTGCAGGATCCCGTGCTGCAAAAGTGTGAATTCCCTAAAATTAATTTCTTTTGACTAATGACTTTGGGAAGCTTTGCTCAAAAAAAGGAAACGACAACAAGAAGATATCCCCCCCTTCCCCAACCCCTCAGTTTCAGTTTTTGTTCTCATTAATACAAGGGCAAAAATGCTCAGAGACACTATCAGGCAGCACACAGTGATGGAAGAAGGACATTAGTTTATGTGTAACACTCTATCTCTGATGTTGGATGAATTAATCAGATAGAGCTGCAGGCTGGGACTCAGTAATTTTTCACAGAATATCGAATGTTCTGAGTCAGATTCTCTGGTCAAATGGCTGTGATAACCCAGGAAATATTGGTGTTCTATCGCATTAATTCCCCCATCTGTGCAGTGAGGAGGGTGAGAAGTGGGGGTCTACAGCACTTGTAGGGTTACCTAAAAATCCTACAGTGAATCTGGAAAACAATTAGGTTTTCCAAAAGCATAGGAAAATAGTTCATATTTAAGTTTTTGCCGTTTTCTCATGTTTGATTTAGTACTACATTAAAGCTTACAAAAACATTGCTGCTTAACAAACAGGTTTGCTCCCTCTCTGATTTACATATGAAGTAATAGTTCAAGCACTGTAACAAAGCCTTCTTTTCTGGGACCTTGTTAATCAACTGCCTTTGCTAAGATGTTTACCTGCCAGCAGTGCAGCTTCTCTGATTTCCAATTAGATTGGAGTTTCTTTTCCAGCCTTTTTCCCCCCATGGAGCCCATTACATAGCCTGTTTCTACCTAGTTTAATAAAACCTTTAAATAAAGGCAGTATTTTCTGAGGCCTCTCTCACTGTGTGAAGTTAGGCTGAACCTGGCTAATAGGTGTAGAAGTTATTCAAGGGAGAGGCAGGTACAAAGAACAAGATTTTATAAATCTTTCTGATCTGGAAATTAAGCTAAAAAGAAGCCATAATACTAAGATAAATGTTCCTTTAAAAAAATGTTTAATGCTGTGCAACCAGTTATTTCATTCCATGACAGCTGACATTGACTATTTACTTCTTTACTTCAGCTTGGACACTGAAGGGGTGTGACAGGCCAGCACAAAATAATCAGAACTACATCAGACATTTCACCTGGAAACAGCAGCACACATCAGGTAGATCAGGCAAAAAATTCACAACTTCTAATACCTGTTGGTGAAAAAAGACCTTTATGGGTTGGGGAAAACAACAGAGAATCTAGAAGCCCTGATCAGAGTGTGTTGGGAGGAATATGCCAGGCCCACAGACTCACCTGATGGGAAAGCAGGTGATTCCTGCCCTCCTGGCTCCCACTCCTCCCCTCAATGCCAAGGCTGCAGGAGTTGTGGGAAGAAGATCACAGCAGTTCAGAGCTGGCCTCCTCCCTGACTCATGCTTCTCTGCATATTACCTGGTTCTTCTCTTACTCAGGTATGGCAGCACCTTGTTATTTTAGGTAATTCTAATTACTGGGGAAATGCTTCCCAGTCTGGAGCAGACAAGCTGGGTTTGATCCACGCTGGCATTAGGGAAAACACCGCAGGCAGTCGGCCTCTCAGGGCCACAATTGCCTGAACAAGAATGCTGCCTTTTCCCTAGGAAACAAACCTCAGCAGCCCAGGTTCCTGTTGTCAGTTTGCAGGGGGCACTTGGCACTGTCAAAGCAGCCCGAGTTGGCAGTGGTGGCAGCTTGGATCTGGGAGGCATCCTGCACAGTGTGGAGCCTGTGTAAAAGAGCCCAAAGCAGGGAAAGCTGCCTCCTCCAGCCCAATCTGGCACTCCTCTGACTGATTTTTCAGGTGTCCACCATAGATCCCCTCCCCACTGAGTGAGGGGATGCAACAACATTTCCTGTACAGAACTTCATAAGAAAGCAACAAATGAGGAAATCAAGGTCTGTAACACTCATACGATTTCTGTGACAACACACGTACCTATGTGTGAACCCAGACTTCATTCTTCACTGGGCAACTCATTTAATGAGCTGAGGAAGAAGTTAACTCATTTTGTGGCTGGCTTCTGTCCACTTTGGGATGCCACTCTGTCAGCTCTGAAAGAACCAGGCTCTTTGAGACTGCCAAGCTCCAAATGATTTCACAGCTGTAACTGTGCAGCCAGCAGCACTCCCCACTTCACTCATACACCTCCCACTCAAATTCTGCAAACTCATCAGTCACCTGCTGCCTTTTCTTTTTACACAGCAAAATCCCAACACATCAAGGACTTTGAAGCACCTTAAAGTGTCTGATTTTCAAGAAAAGTTAGACTCCCTGTAAGGTGCTTCTAACCAGGTACATAGAGAGAGGGATATTAAGAATAAACTACTATTTTTCAAAGGTGCAGGTTCTGTAAGAGCATTTTAGGGCAAGAAATTGCCCTCTCCAAGACCAGGTTGGATGGAGCTTTGGGCAGTCTGGTCGAGTGGAAGATGTCCTGACCATGGCAGGGAGGTTGGAATGAGATGATCTTTAAGGTACTTTCCAACCCAAACCATTCTATGATTCTATAACCTCTGTTATGAAAGCTCAAGAATAATTTCTGAATCTCTTTCCTCAAATCAAAGCGTCCTGTTTTATAGGCTTCCCACCCTCCTCAACAGACAGCAGCAAAGAACAGAGCATCCACCCCACACTAACACAGCTCCACTTGTGTGGCCCCACCAGGCTTGGCTCCTGGCTGTCTGTCCTTCCACAGTTCCCATCTCCCAGCCCTGCACTGGCACTTGACTACTGCCTCAAAAAATGGCTTCTGAAACATGTAACAGATTAATATACTTGAGTCCTGCCTAGTCCTGTCATCTGGCTCAGAAACATTATTAACCCCTCTGTGAAAAATCAAACCAGTGGGAGAGATTGTTTTGTTGCAGAGCCAGAGGCAATTGTTTTGTGGCAGGAGCCAGAACCATGAAAGGATAACCCAAAGAACAGTACTCAGCAAATCATCCCTCTCTAAATAGCCTGTCATGTACAAAACACATAAAATATCACATTTTAAAACCTACTGGTGGTTAGTGTAACTGCAAACCAAGTGATGATCTTGGCATTGTCAATACTCGTGATCCATTAATGGAGCATTTCATCAGATGCTGAGTCCTTTCAGTTTTACTGCTTTCTTTACTGTTACTGCAAGAATATATTAATGGTCATATTTCACTGGCATAAGAGCCTTGCTTGTAATGCCATTCTCTACCACAAACAATGTCTGATGATTTTGAGGAACACAGTCAGAGGTTTCACCTTCCAGCTGTGATGGAAGCTCAGGCAGCAGCAGGCAAAAAGCTTCTGCAGTTGGTCACTACCACCCAGGACATGGAAGGCAGGAGAACAAGAGCAACCCACACTGCCAACATTAGGTCTGCTAGCAAACTGCATTTAAAACTGTGTCTTTTATTCTCTTCTAAGATTTACAACTTGCCACTTCAAAATGAAATCTGGCCGTGACATTGCCACTAACAACATAAATCAAACACACAGATTTATTTCCAAAATGTATGTTCCACTGAGTAAATCAAGCAGAAGCATTGCTAACCACATTGTTACCAACTGCATTGCTGGCAATTTCAAAGGCTTAATCTCTCATCCATCTTCCAAATGTTCTTTTGTTTGCCTGCATTTAAATACTGCCTGGCAGACCAGTGGGATTTTACAGACAGCATAGGGCTACTTGTCACAGTTCACAAACTGGCTGTAGTGCTCCTTTTCCTCGAGGACCAACCAACTGCACTCAGCTAGGATGCTTCTTCCCTCAGAACAGCACCTGTGATTTGGTTCCTGGCCTCCATGCCAGCTATGAGGACTCCTTTACAAGATGCTGTCTGTGACAGGTATATCTTCTGCAGTGTGAGCAAGCCAGCTTCTATGCAGCACATTATTATTTATTTCACTAGGATGTGAAATAAAAGCAGTGAAAGGCAGCAATGAAAGGGAGCAGCAAAAGGGAGCAGCAGCCTGTCCTGCTCACAGCTTGGTGTGTCACTGTCCCTGCATTTAGACCTGAGCCTGCTGTGCTATTGCATCCACCCTCACTAACTTTATCTGACTACTCACTTCTCTCTTATTTCAGCAGTTTTGCTTTTAGGCCTCCTTTGATCCCAACTTTATTGTTTGAAAGGCTGTCCCATGAGAGCCACTGGGAGAGCTGCTGCCTCACTGATGGACTGTATCTATTATTTGAAGCTGTGTGTCTATGGCTACTTACACTTATATCTCTCCTTTTCCAGCTTCCTGACTGAGTCTTTAACAAAGTCTTCAGAGGATTTGATGTATTCAGGCAGAAAGCAATATAAAATTAAGCAGGGAAAGCAAGTCTCAGAAAACAGTAATAAAATATTTCCTATAACCTTCCCTCAAGGCATCACAACAGCATCTTCCTCAGCAGAGCTGAGAAAATTTTCCTTGTAGGTTGCACTGGGATGGTTGTGGAATAGCACGTTTCACCATTCTCGTGCCTTATGCTGAATTACCTATCTTGCCTTTCAGACAGCAGTGCCTGTTAATGCAGTTCAATAAACTGGAGGTATTCTTACCTCATCTGGACAGATGTCTATGACACACAGGTATTTCTGGAAGGAAAAAGCTCCTGAAAACATGCCTTGTGTTTAGCATTTCTGTAGTCAGGTTCCTGAGGTTTTTTGTCTCTCCCAGGTGTTGTCCCTGGTCTCTAGAGCCTTGGAGTTTTTTCATGATTTGGTGAAACAATTCTCTTGATATAGGTTTTGTCTCTCCCAGGTGTTGTCCCTGGTCTCTAGAGCCTTGGAGTTTTTCATGATTTGGTGAAACAATTCTTTTGACATAGTTCTTCATAGCATATGATGCAGATAATTTTCCCACATTGATTTTACAGACAAGTATTTACAACTCAAGAGCTTTTTGTTTAAAGCAGAAAGTATAAGGGCAGTAATTTCTCCAACACAAGAGCTGGAAAAATGTCTTCAATACTTTATTTTTTTCCTCAAAAGCCGTTTAAATTCTTTGGGGCAACAAGCAGCTTACAATCTGTCCCCAGAATAGCAATAATGAGACTGTGATCAGTCCCATTCTGGAGGCACTGGGCACTCCTTCCTGCCATCATTATTGGTGTTGAGAGGCAGCACCGCCAAGCTTTTCAATACCATACTTTGCTCTTGTGACCCTACCTGCTGCACCTCATCATCCCCTTGGCTGCAAATATGGAAACATCAGTGCCTGACAGGGAAGACAAGCAGGAGATGTTGAGGCTGAGTTTTCCATTGCAGAAATCTGTGGATAAGAATCTTTTCATTTCCTTTGCTAAGTACTGATGCTATTAACAGCAATTCATGATTCTAAAATTTGCAGCATACACTAGCTCACCAAGCAACTGAGAAGAGAGTGGCAATTAACTTAATGAAAGCCCTGGGAAGCAGTCAGAGAAGTAGCAAGGATTGCTCCCTTCAACCTAGGGCAGGCTCCTGCTCGCAATCTGGACAGAAAAATCTCCATATCCCATTACCAATTCTCTTCAACATGCAAACCCAAGAAATACTGATACGAATCCATGAATAATTAAGTTTAACCTGATGTTAGCAGAAACTGGATTGGGGATGTTAGACTCTTCATTAGTTCACTGGCAGGAAATAGCCTGGATCAAATTCAGTCTGTAAGCAATTCCTTGGAAACAAATAGAGCTAGTTCAGCAAACACTTTAGTTCTGAGTCTCAGGGTTAAAGAATCTGCTACTTTCTTCCAATGCAGAAAATGAAAAAAAAAAATTATAGATTGCTTTTTGAAAGTTGTTTATGCTAATAGTTGTCTTTAATCTCGGGATGCAAACATTTCCTACCCACCATGAGGAGACTCAGGTTTCCATGTTCTGGGAGGCTGGGCCTGCTTCATCTAAAAACTCTCTCCCTGTGTTTCCATACTGCCCCTCATGAGGATTTTCCTCCTCCTTTCCCCAAGGATCTCTGCCACCCTACTCTTCCCTCACCAGGGATTGTGCATTCCTTAGTCCCTCTTCCCTCAAGGGCCCTCTTCCTACTCACCCTGCCAAGGTGTGCATCTGCTAAGCAGATGGCAGCTGTGCCATGAGCCCCTCATTTCCAGGTTTTTAATTTCCCTGCCCTTTTATGCCCACTGATGCCCTGAACAACTTTGGACAGACTGAATGAATCAAAATTAATCAGAGAGGACTATTAGGTTCTCCAATTGCCAATGTTTTGAGCCAAGCTGATCAACCCTCGTGGTGAAATAGCCTGAAATGAAGTGATAGCAGAAAAGGATAGTTGAGGGAACTGCAAGTTGAGGACGACTTAGGAAGTAAAAAAAGCTCCACTGTAATGCATTAGGGCTACCATGGATCAGCTGCTATTCAGCATCCTGTGCATTTCCCAGTACGTGCAGTGGCACCATGATTCAGGTCCATGCAGGTCATGGCCATGGACAGCTGTGGCCATGGATGGCTGATGGATTTAAGCTACTTCCCATGAGGAAGGGAAATAAAAGGCTCTAAAGCTAGAAATTTCTGTCCAAAATAAACATCCTAAAACCTGGAGATCTCTCATCACAGAAGATGCTTTGCATGAATCTCCAAGAACAGTTTTGGATATCTCATCCAGGTTTAGAGTGATCCCCTCTAACTTCTCCAGCACAGGGAAAACAGCTGATGTTTGTTAGAAATGGGGACACTACATGGGAGCTTTCCCAGTTCCTGAAGAGCAGCAACAGGTTGTTCTATGTTGCAGAACATGTATGTAAACTATCTGAAACAGTACTGGAGGTAAGAGCTCCTCCCTGCCCAGCTTATTTTCTCCAAATCTTTGTTTTATTGTGCTCAGTTTGAACATGAAGTAGGCTTTAAATGTAATTTTAAGTGCTCTCTGTTACCTACATCCTTCTTCACATGGCATATTTAGATATATTTTTTCTGATGCCTTTACCTTTAATGCCTACACTTCAGAGTTCAGAAACTCAGCTCAGAAATTGCATGTATGAATAACTTCCAAATAAAAAAGTTAAGCTCCTAGTTTTGCTCAGACAATACCAACACCAGCCTGGAATCAGCACCAGAATCACATTAAGGCTGGACCATCCAGATCAAGTGATAACCCAGCACCACCACTATGCTCATGGCTAAACTGTATCCCCAAGTGCCACATCTGCATGTTTTTTGAACACTCCAAGGATGGGGACTCCACCACTGCCCTGGGCAGCCTGATCCTATGCTTGACAACCCTTTTGGTGAAGAAATTTTTCCTAATATCTAGTCTACACCCTTCCCTGGCACACCTTGAGGCCATTTCCTCCTGTCCTGTGACACCCCTTTTTACCTGGGAGTAAACCAGGTAAAAAGGGGTGTCAACCTTGGGGGTGCCCACCTTGAGGCCATTTCCTCCTGTCCTGTGACACCCCTTTTTACCTGGGAGCAGGGCCCAGCCCCCACCTGGCTGCAGCCTCCTCTCAGGGAGTTGTAGAGAGTGAGAAGATCCCCCTGAGCCTCCTTTTCTCCAGGCTAAACACCCCCACCTCCCTCAGCTGCTCCTCATGGAACTTGTGCTCCAGCTCCATTCCCCTCTCTGGACACACTCCAGCCTCTCACCATTTTTCTTGAGGTGGGGGGCCCCAAACCAGTACTTGTGGCCCCACAAGTGCCCAGCACAGGGGGAGGGTCCCTGTCCTGATGCTGCTGGCCACACTATTGCTGATAAAAAACAAGATTCCCTTAACCTTTTAGCCACCTGGGCTAAGGTGACACAAGTGACAGCTGCGACCTCTGATTGAGTCTTATGTCTCTGTCAGCACTTCTAACAAGCCTTGGACTTCAGCATTTTATAGGCTTCCTCTTTCCAAAACAAAGGGGAGGCTCTCAAAAGCAACACCACTGCAGAGTAATGAGATACCACCTGAAAATGTGGTGGCTTTGTATACTCCTCATGACAAAAGGCTTCCTCCTATATATTAAAATAAATATTTCATGCAGAATAAAACCCATCAAATCTATTTCTAATTAATGTGTTTATTCTCAGGATGGTTCTTAATCTACTTGCCAGAACTACTAGGACTCACCCACAGCCTGTTCTTTCCTCCCACCAGTCTCTTGGTGAAGTCACACGAAGGCTTTCTATATGTTGCAGGTTGGATTTAACCCAGGGTTTTTCCCCAAGGTGCAATTTTCCAGTCTCTACCATCAGGAACACCTGAGTAGCTTACTGCCTGACATTCAGAGCAGGAGCACTCTGTTTTGCAGGCTTTAAAGTTAACAGGCTGATTTTCCAGCTTTAGAAGCTTAGACAGCACAAAAGTTCAAGCTGTTTTCCTCCTGTCTCCAAGATTCAGCAAAAGCACACAATGGAATGAAGATGAGAACAGGTAGCAGGTTAAGGCTTTTGTTCCCTTTCTGCTGTGCTGTGGGGACAGAAGAGATTAGCTCTCTGACTGATGCACCTGCTCCAGTTGCGAGGGAATGCTCATATTCAGTTCATGCAGAGCTGGAGATTTTCTAAATGCCTCCAGGGACTGGACTTGTCTGTCTCAGCCATGCAAGAGCTGCCTGTTTGCTGCCTTAGAGCAGCTGTGAAGTAGCCCCTGCATCAGGAGGGCAGCTCCCCTGCAGACACACCAGTCTTCAACAACTGCTGCGTTATCCTGAGAGCAGCTCCAAACTCACAGGAGAGCTACTGAAGTGGATTAAGCCACTGCTTCATGGCATCCACTCTGGCTTTTAAGAGGCTCCATCATGCCCCCAGCAGAGGTGTTTCAGTAAGCAGGAGGCCTGGGGAGGCTGATATAAAGGACTTAGATAGGAATCAATGGGACAATCAAGATACAATCATATTGGGAGCCCTTCAAGTGGAGAGGGCTGGGGGAAGGATGCCAGCTTTACACTTCTGTGAAATTAGAGCCCTGGTGTTTGTCATGGTAATAAACTCATGTATATAACAAAGAATGTTGTTGTAACATCAGATGTTCCTTTTGCTGCACACTGAAGCAGAAGTTAGACTGAAAGGAGAATTTGGTAAATTATTTTTGTTGAAGGCATTATGAGGTTAAAACCAGGCACTCCAGACTTGGGCAGCTGAAATAGTCATTCTTTCCCCTCACACCACTTTGCTTCCACACAAAATCCCTTCTAACTTCAGCTCTTGCTGAAGCTCTACAAAGGGTGGCACATTCCAATAGCCTGCATACACTGCCAGTGAAGCATCACACTAACCAAAACACATTCAGATCACTTTTCCTGATTCCTAGTCTGAAACAAAACAACACGTGAGAAATTAAATTAATTTGGATGTATTCCTCCCTATTTAATAAGCAGTCACATAGAGAGGAACCAAAATGCTGGCTCAGAAACTCCCAGGCTTACCTCCTTGCTTTTATTCCTAAAGCAAAGGAGGCATTTCCATGGCATCAAGCAGATGGCTGAAAAAAGCATCTTTCCTATATCAAGCTCCATGTGGAAGCTCAGAATCTATGTAAGGTACGAAAAAGCTACAAGCTGGAGGAATGAGGGGGTGGGGATGAAGGAAGAAGGAGGAGGAAAAGACAGGGGGTGGAGAGTAACACTGGAGAGCAGCAGTGGTCCAGCCCCTCAGAATCTGAAAAGCATCACAGGAGCCTCTGGATAAAGAGCAGCTTCAGGAGCAGGGCTAGGAGACAGAGGATTTCTGCACAGAGATAAAACATGGTGAGTAGGATTTTGTTATCTGCCTTGTTTGCTCTGGTGCAAGGGCATTTCTTTTGCTCTGACACAGTGACTCTAAGTGAGTATTATTTTGGGATGACTGCTTGTTTTTGAAGCATTGCTTTTTACTTATTTTTCCATACATCTGGCAAGTCTGTGCCTGTATTTATAAAAATGTACATCCTATCTCCTTTTAAAGCAATAAATTACTGAGGACAGCTAAATCTGTCAGTGTTAACACTTTGCTGTCTGGTACCAACAGACTGCTTGTCAGGGCAAGAAAAAAAAGCCCTGTTTCCTTCTCAGGTATGCAGTGGAAATTTCTGCTCTGCTGCCTTCTCTTAGCAGCACAGTGATGATTCGAAAGCTCCCTGCGCAGGAGTTAAAGCTGCCCTTTTACATGATGTAATTGGAACATTTCAACCAGTTACATTTCTTTCAGCCTCAGGTATAGAAGAAAACAGAGTGAGGGGTGCAGAGATTTTGTCAGAGAAAGAGCCTCCTTTTGTCATGGGCTCAGCCTCCTTCTGCCCTGCCACACACCCCATGCGTGGCTGGGGGATGCTGTGGGTGCCCCACATGGGGCTGGGGGATGCTGTGGGTGCTCCACTTGGGGCTGGGGGATGCTGTGGGTGCTCCACTTGGGGCTGGGGGATGCTGTGGGTGCTCCACTTGGGGCTGGGGGATGCTGTGGGTGCTGCTGTGCCCCCAGGGATCCCTCCTGTCAGCACGCAGCAGGACAGTGTGCTGGGAGTAGAAACGTGGTTAATTTTACTATGAAAAATCCCGAGCTCCACAAAACAGTTGTCAGGGCTTAGAGGAAGGTTCAGACTTCCCTATAGCACATTGCTAATAAGATTAAGCATTTAACTACACATCTTTCTAGTATTCTGCTGGGGAGTGTAAGATTTTACTTTGTGTGCTCAGTGGAATGAGGGTTGAATTAAAAACACTCCAATGTGGTTTTTGCTGGTTCTTCATAAGAAAGCCATTGCCTGACCTAAATGTATATGCAAATAATTAGGCACAAGAGAGAGACAAATGATTAAGGGGAATGATAAGATACAGCCACTAAGGATGACGAGAGGAGTACTCCTAAGGAGAGGCATGATCTCAATGCAGGTTTGTGTGTCACACAGGCGCCTTTAAAAATAAACATTCTGCTGTTGCCTGAATCACGACTGTCCCTGATTACATCCTACAGCCTTTCCACCCTGTTCTTTTCTGCTTTCTAATGGAGATGAGATGGTAGCAGGGTAATCAGTTTAAGGGAGAAGATGAGCTCTGCTTTAAAATCCTCTTTGCTTTTTACCAGAAGAACTGTTATGTTTATTTGCTTGCAAGAAATAGTGTTACAATAACTGCAGTGAGAATATCACCCTCTGGCAAGGAAGCCGTATTCTGCTTTGCAATTAAAAATCAAATTAACAGAATGGAATATATGTTCATGATTATTAGCAAGTATTCCCATTATTAACTTTCATCTTCTCAGATAGGCAATTAATATTTTTGCCTATAAATAAACAGTCTTATTCCAAAAATCTCCCCCCACCACACACTTTACTGGGAGCACCAGCTGTTCCTTATGCACTGCTAATTGATTAAATACTAAAGATTAAAATTAGTGTTGTTCACTGACTTTAAAAGTAGCTGTGGCTTTCACCACCTCATGCTTGCTTGTTTTTTGCATTTTAGGACTTCCAGCTGGTGGTCAGTAAAAATCCTCCTGAGGCTAAGAATTGTGAGAGCCTCCCATAGGCTCTGTTTTTTTTTCCCTTTGCCATTACGCAATTTATCAAGAAATATTTCTAAAAATGTTCATCTTAAAATGCATGGATTTGAATCTTAATGCATGTCCATATACCCAAACAAGAGAGATGCTCTCAGGAAATTTAATTATGTTACAATTTCTGATGGAAAAGCAAGGCAACATTTTCAAAGGTACCTCTGATACTCAGCATCTTAAGTCTGATTGATATGAAGCCACTTGTGGAAAAGGGATTTTGGACTCACTCCAAACTTGTATCCAAAAATATAAAAGCAGTACAAAGAGAGGTTTTTCCTTATTTTTGCATTAAAAATCTTGAGAGACTATTCAGTTTTTATCAACTTTTTCATTTAATAAAAGGAAAATGCTTGGAGGGAGGTGAAATTCAGATGCTAAGTGACGTGAAGAACTCTGCTTAGCAAGAGACAGCAAGGCACCATCTTCACAGCTTGCTAATTGTAGGGGTGATATAAATGTAAAGAAAGAACACTCCTATCTCCACTTCAAAACCAGTATATTCTGAATTTTACCTATTTCTATCTCCAAGAGAGACAATTATATATAAATTACACATTAAACAAGCAAGTAAGAGAGGTCCAAGCTGAATCACTGATAAGATTTTGAAATAAATGAATCTCAATTACATTTTTTTCTACTTGAGCAAAATTTTATTTGAACTAGACTTGCCATAGCTGGAGACTTAAAATTTCCTCCTTGTAATAGTATTATTTCTATCTATGCAATCTTGCTGAAACAGTTACTTCTACTTTCCCAGTAGAATGGTATTCCTAGAATTACATGCAAGAGGACTGATGTTTTACCTTTTCTTTGCAGATAGCCTAAACAAACCTTTCTATTGAGTTACAAGCTAGAAAGATGCAACAACGTTGATCTAGCCAAAAGCCCAGAGCAAGGTTCCCTCACAGTCCTCCACAGAGGAAAGTTGTAGATGGCTGGCAGAAAGTGCTGGGGCCATGGGCAGAGGCAAATGTGACCCTTCTCTTTGACTGCCCTGACAATACCTGCAGAGTTTGAATCTCCATTTCCTAATGAATGTCTGGTTCCATTGCACCCCTCTTTGGACTTAGGGAGGATTCAGGCCATCTGAATATGGCTCTTAATAACCAGAACAGTTACCTAACTCAGTCTTGCTCAGGTCCTCATAACCCAGATCCAGAAGCAATTGCTGTGATTGTCCTAAAATCAAATCTCCTCAGCCCACAGCAAAGTGTTCATCTTTCCATTCTATAACTTTAATTTACTTTTAGATGAATCACAGATGCAGTAAAACCTCCTGGTTTTAGGAAAAGCCTGTGACACACCCTGCCCAGATGGTATATGTTTGAGCATGAAGTAATTCTGCATTTTATGAGCAATATTACCCAAATATAAAGGAAAACCTTACTCCCATTATAGTTTCAGCCTCAAATCTGGGTCTAATTGCCTGCTTAGACACCTGTGAAATCCTAAAAGTGAGCAGCTGGTCTGATCAAGCCAGATAAAAAGTGCTGTTTACTGTGGATGGGAAGCCTCAATGCTGCTGCTGCTGCACCCAATCTTTAGCTGTAAAAGACAACTAAACTGTAGCCCAGTGTAAGATTTGAGGATGTCCTCTATTTAAACACATTCCATAAGTAATTTTGCAGATATGTAAAAAACCATTTTGTTATTAATGAAGAAAACATTGAGACACTCAGTACACTGACTGCTAGTTTCTACTGCTTTCTGTTCTTTACAGGGACTTTTAAATGCAAGTTGTATTTCCTTTGCAAAGATGGAAACCAGGCCCTCATATATCTTTTATCCCTGAGGAAGAAGTGATATCCTGCAAGTTCAAGGGAAGAACAATTGAAAAGGAACAGAGACAGGCACTGGTGTAGCTGAGTGCATGGGTCAAGAAATCCCAGAAAAAATGTACTGTTTTAAATGCCTGTAATAATTTTGTGTAGGATTTTGATTTAGCTTTACATAACCACTGGAGGATAACTTTCCCTTACAGCACTTTAATCTGTTTCTAACTTCACTGGTGCAGCTTCTGGGGTTAGAGATAGAACTTGTGTCCCTTCAGAGACCCAAAAAAACCCTGGTATAGTGGTATAATCCATTGCAATGAAAAAGGTTAAAAGTATTAATAGATATAGAATGAGAGAATCCTCACATAAATATTTCCGGTCTATTTTTGGAATGAATTTCATTGGTAGTTTACATCACATGATTATGAAGAGGAACTCAGAGTGTGGGAAGTTACAAAACAGCATCTAAAAATTAAAAAAAAAAATCTGTAGACTCTGGTAGTCTGAAAAACCCTCAAAGGGTTGACTGAGGAGGTCTTCCCTGTCTTTTATTCATTTTAAATAACATTTTTAATGGGGGAGTTTACAAAGATGTGACAGCCTTAGAATAAGCAGGATGACACAATGAACTAGATACTAAGTCTGGCATGAATCCTGAGGGAGAATTGGAAATAGAATATATGGGAATAAATAGTAACATTAAATAATTAGAATATAAATATGGTGGTTTTATATATATATATATATATATGTATATGTATATATAATTTTTAAAAAATCCAACAAACCAAACCACAAAATCCCCACAAAACCAACACAACAGCTAACACTTTTTTCCTCATCAGAAGAAACTGAAAAGGCAGCATCAGCTGCCATCAGTGTATCTTACATTATTATACTACAGATATTCTCAGTAAATATGTTACTTGGGCCATTTTGGCTTTCAAGATAAAATTGTTCATCTAATCTATAAAAAAAAAGACAGGACAAGCCTTGAAGTTTCTAGACCCAGTTATCAAACTGATCATCCATTGTGTTTCTTGTCAGGGAGATAAAATTCACATCAAACATTACTTTATTCCAAAGATTATCCAATTTAATCCTAAATTCTTAACTTTAATATGTTTCATACTTGGCAGTAAATAAATCCATCTCTACAAGCCTTTTTAATGCATCTGCAGAAAAGTTCCCAAGTATGGAATATCCTACAAAAGTGACCTTTGCTTAATGCTCAGAATGGGCAGAAATAGCTGCAGGACTTCAAAGAGTCCTACATCACATTGTTGTAAGGCTGGCCCTTGCCAATGTCACAGACCTCTGAGGAGCTTCTTGGCAGTCCCTGTACTGTACCTATTTCTGCACTTGCAAAGGACTGAGGTGTCAGACACTCTGTTTCTGGGATATTAATAACTGGTCTCGCATCAGCTTTTTCTTATTGTTTTCACAGCCCTGCTGGAGTTCTGCATGCTGAATTGCTTGTTGATCACACCTTGCTTTTCAGAAGAGGAGTGTAATCGTGTCCCAGTGACCTATTTCTAAATATGCAAAACAAGTTTCCCATAGCATCAGTGAACTCCAGATACCTGACAGGGTAGTAAAATGTTTACTGGCTTTCATTAAGACTGTTCTGTAACACTCACACGGAGTGCCAAGTGCAGATGAGTGTGCCAACATCTCAATCACACTGATAGACGCTCATCTATCACTACCCACCATGTTTCCACATGTCAAATATTCACACTTTGCCCTTATGTTCTCTGCCTTTTATCACTGACCTACATTTATTTGTAAATATTGCTAATCACCTGTTAGTTTGCAGCTTCTAGAAGAAAGGGGCTGTCACTGATTTGCCTGCTGGAGAAGTGCTCCCAAATACACAGTTCTGCATCTTGTGAGGTGATTGTCAGAGTGTGGCTGTTCCAGCAAGGCCTGGCAACTGGAAAGCTTTTGGAGGCTACAGGCAGCTGTTATAGTTCAAAATAGCCTGAAGACTGCTTTAAGTTCTATTTTAGGAGTACAAAACCTAGGCTTGGTGCTGAATTAAAGATCCCCTGTTCAGTGTCTCCAATTGTTTAGTTATGTCTAACCTTTTCAAAACAAGATAAATCATTAAATGAGGTTTCATTCGGGAGAGATCCAAGCACGTTCTTTCAAGAACAGGACTTGGAGTTATTGTGCTGTTTCCCACCAAGCAAAAATATGGTTGGTCCTACAGCTTTTAGGCAGTGCTTGGTTCTTCCCTGACCTACCTTTAAGGAAATCCATTGTCTTAATCAATATTCAAGTTGATGCATGACAGGAAGGGATGAGATCTTTCCACGAAAGAACTGCCAGAAAACTGACAGGGACATGGCTAAAATAATTAATGAATAATTAGATTTATGAAAATATAAAACAGGTTCAATACAAAATTATACAGGCAGAGCCTGGAACTGGCATTGATGCAGGTACTAGAGTATTTTTAGAAATAGCTAATCAATGGACAGTGCAGACTCAATATGGCAATGCCTCTGTGTGCCACACTGGTCTTTGTAAGTTGGAGATGACACTTTTGTCATGACAATGATTTTCAATGTGGCCTTTTTGATTTTTGACAATAAAAGCAGCAGTGTAGAAAATTATATATTTTGCTCAGAGGGAAGCAAGATCAGTAATTCAGCCTCTGCATGCTTCCACGGTAGTACCAAGATTTATGGATTTTCTATTCACAGATAAGGATTATTTTAATATAAAGTGAGCCTTGTGTGTTGAAAGTTTGATCCGTTTTCTCAGGAGATTTCCCAACTTAAGATTTTTGTCCTTTTCTAAGGTACAGATCTATGAACTGCTGCCTACCTGATACACACATCTGCATGTTGAAGTTTCTCAGGCATTGCTTTTCGTTGTTGCCTCTTCCACCTTCAGAACAGGACCTTTGCCCTGTTAAAAAGCCATCCTGAAGTCATAATCCTCAATGCAAATCTGTTTATTTCTAACAGACAAAATGTTCTGTGAGCCTCAGCTACCAACCCATAATATGCACTGTTTTCTCCATGTTGAATCTTCCAGCCAACACACCTTTAGTTTTACTCAATCTGTTTCTCATGCAGTACCATGACTCAATGATGGAAATGTCTGATGGCAGAGAAGTTCAATTTTATAATGTTTAATAACCCTTCCTTTGTTCTCCAGTTGCTTTCAAAATTTACAAGTGCTACCCACCAACCTCACAATAGCTGTGTTCTGCTGTTTTCTTTACAGAAACAGATGTGAGGAAGCAGTATGGAGCTCAAGAGAGGAAAGACCTTCATAAAATCCAGTGTGCAACATGAGAAAGTGCCACCAGTGCATGCAGCTCCTACCAACAAAGATGAGATGGGCAAGGATAAAAAGGCAGCTCTGGAGGGAAACCAAAGTGTGGCCGAAGTCCAGCTGGCATGTTTGGCCACACACAAGAATTACAGATTTTCTACCAGAGCAGCAAGGAGTGGAGCTGGTGGTCACAACCTGGAAAAATCATCTGGCTCCTCCTACAAGCTTGTAAGGAAGAGTAAAACCCATGAATGTGTTGCTGAGGCAGACAAAACAGAGAACTGCAGCCCCAGCAGCAGGGCTTGCGAGGAGGGTTTTGTTGGAAAGGGCAAGGGCCGGCTTGTAAATAGCATCAGCTTTTCAGGGATGTCCAGCTCCAGCAGTAAGAAGGAGTGTGTGGTCAGCCCCAGCCAGTCTGCCTGCAGCAGTCAGATGATTGATTACAGGAACTTTGTGCCACAGATGCCTTTTGTACCAGCTGTCGCAAAAACCATTCCCAGGAAGAGGATTTCCCTCAAGAGATCTAAGAAAGGGCTCAGAGATATATTTCATATAAGGAAAAACAAACCAGAGAGCCTCTCATTTCTGGTGGAGAAGGACAAGAACCTGTCCTCTCCAGGCTGCAAGAGTGAGTTGTCTGGACGTCTTGCAAAGTATCTTTTCAAAACTGGAGAAGCTTGTGCAGCTGATTGCTTGTCACAGGACTGCTCAGACAGTGAACTGCAGTCTGACTCCTCCTATGACTACTGCAATGCCCTGTGTGAAGATGTTGCCTCTCTGAAGAGCTTTGACTCCCTCACTGGCTGTGGGGAAATCTTTGCTGATGAGAGCTCTGCTCACCTGGAGCTGGAGAACAGCAAAGACCTTCTGTTGAGGCGAAGCAAGCACAAAGACAGCCCTGGCATGGGCTCCTTCCAAGGTGGGGTGGAGCAGCTGGCCTCTCCTGGCCAACATGAGACAGTGGAATTCGCAAAGTTTTGGGACAACATCAACAAATCAGTAAGGCTGCATCAGAGTGCTCTGTTTGAAAAGAAGTTACTGAAAATACCTGGTTCTGACACAGAAAAGGATAGAAGTCAGGCTGCTGTACTGGTCACAGACCCCCAAGTGTCACCTGATAAAGAAGGTGACAATTCCAAAGCCAGCTCCACAGAAACAGAAACACCAAAAAGTGAAAACCAGGAATCCACATCCACGAGTGATGAAGGCTACTATGATTCATTCTCTCCTGGACAAGATGATGAACTGAAGGAAGCTCAGACCCCTGGTGTCCCAGGTAGATTTCCAAGAGACAGCTACAGTGGAGATGCCCTTTATGAGCTCTTCTATGACCCAAATGAAGTCAAAGTAAACCCTGTTCTTGATGATGACTTGTGTGCCTCTGAAAGTGTTTCAGAGCAAGCCATTGAAATCCCTTTGTCCATTTACAGCTTTCATGTTGGAGCTGAGGAGAACATGGCTTCCCAACCAACTCTAGACATCATTAGCCAGGGTTTTTTCCACAGCACATGGAAAGGCAAGGAATGTTTGCTAAAGCTCTGTGATACTGAACTTTCCCTGACCATGGGGATAATAAACTGGCTACGAAAACACTCGGGACTCATCTCTTCCCCTGACTCTCTTCAGAGTCCTCAATCACAGCCAGAAAAATCTAATGAGTCATTGGTCCTGCCCAGTCACAGTCCAGAGCAGAAAGGGAGCACAGAAGCTCAGCAGGAGATACCAGGCAAGGGTGAGTCTAATACACTTAATGTATGTGTGCCTTTGGAGGAAAGCAAACACACAACCCAGACCTCTTCAGTAAACATTGCTGGAAGAGACCACAGCCTGGATTCCTGCCTGAACACATCTGATCTGGATTTCCAAGGAAGAGAAGGGAGTCACCACAAGGATTTACCTACAGTGCCTGGGACTGTGGAAACCACCAGATCATCAAGTTATGCACCACAATCACAGGCTAACAGAGACAACCTGCAGACATCTTCAGTGGAGAAGGTAGCCATTTCCCTGGGATGTGAGACATATGGAGATAAAAATCCACTCCCAGAAAAGCTGAACAGAGAGAGTGGCTCCCAGAGCTCTGAAAATCCTTCATTAGATGATAATCACGAAGTAGAATCATGTTACTCCTACAAGACAGCTGCAACCTCACTCCGAGATCCCCTTGAGAGGGAAGACAAAAATAAATCAGTGTATCACTCCCTCTCTATTTCCTGTGACAAACCACTGCAGCCTCTAACCCTCACTAACAATCACTTCCAGAGCTACGTGAGCCCCACACCAACAGAAAGCAGCACTAATATAGTGCAGCTCTTAGAGCACTGTGTAACCCAGGTGGCATCATTAAAAATCAGCTATGAAAACCAGCACCTGGAAGACAAATACATCGGAAATGAAATGAACAGTATCATTCATAAGATGTCTCAGTACAAAAACAAGTTATTGTTACACAATGAATGCAGCTGCCTCGCTCAAATTCCAGAATACCCCAGTATTCCTAGCACAAACCAATACAACTATGACACAAGTTTCCAGTCTAGCAGTCTTTATAACTTAAAGCAGAATGGGGAGCAAATTTGCTCTGAAGATCAGAAAAGTAGAGCAAAAATCCTAGATGAGATTACTCAAAGCAAGATCAATTTTGAATATGCCCAGCTGAATAATCAAGCACTCTCCTATTTAAAGGACTTTGGTCTCAGTCCAAGTGATTCTGGCCCTGAGACATCTCTTAGCAGACCAACATTTTTACCTCTCTTTAACTCTGTCTGCCCAGACATAGCTGGTACCTTCTCCCAGGGCTCACACAGCACGGTTGTCTGTCTGTCTGACCCACTGCAGCCTGAGGAGGCCAAGCAGTGCAGCCCAGGGCCCTGGAACTGTGGAGAGAGCTCCTGCCATGGCCTGGCTGCAGGGACTGCTCTGTCCCCTCTCCTAGAGGCAGTAGCCCTGGATACAGCCGTGACAGCCAGGAACCACCAGTGACACACCTGCATGGAGAAGGTGAGTGCTTAGGGGTAGGGTGAAATGAAATGTGAAACAATTCAATCTGTTCCCTTTTCACAGAGGGGCATTTAACAGCAGAGGAGGCAGAGGGATTCAAGGTCTGTAATTTATGCAGGGGGTCACATGAGAAACCAGGGATCTGCAGTGTGAATTCATAGTACAGATGTGCCCTGTCCTGCAGATGCACACATGTGGTCTGCTGTCAAGCACAAAGGAAAGGCCACAGTGCTGTGCTTGTTCTTCTAAGAGTACGCAAAAGGATGGTCCTCCTTCTTCCAAACATGAAGTGTTTCCTCAGAAGGTGCAGATTGTCTCTGGACAAACTGTGCCTTGGCAGAGCAAGAGCTGAAGCCAAGGCATTCTCCATGTGCAGAGCTTGACAAGCTTCTCAAGAGAGGGATTACAGGTGTGTGCTACACCTCAAGCATTTGAAAATCCTTCAGCCACACTCACATAGCCTAGGGAGAGCCAGAATCTACCCTGCAAGTGGGGTAAGAAACACCTTTGCTGCAAATCGGAATCAGGTGATGGAGCAAGGAGCGATTGTGCTGGTTCAGGTTTGCCTGTCACACGGGGCTTTAGGCCAGAGCAGGCACTCTCTGTACAGAGTTCTAACTCTGTGCCAGCTGAGAAATCCTCTGGCCTGAAGCTGCTGAGAGGAATTTGTTGTAGAAATATGAAATTTGGGTAAATTCTCTGTCATGTGCGCTGCCAAGTCTGATGGATTGGCTGGACTCTGCCCAGCCTTGGCCTCTGAGAAGGCCCCTTTGGAGGTGGTGGAAAACAAAGAGGAGACAAGGGTCAGGACAAAGAATTAAGGAACAGCTCACTGTTGAACAGAAGGATACAGGGAACATAACATTTCTTTGGCTCTTGCTGCTCACAGCAGTGTGACTGCTTTCTGGTCATCTCTAAAGGCTTCCCAAGCAGCACAAATGAAAAAGGACAGTGTTTCTCTCTGTGTGGGACAAGAACACTCTTCAATTTTCATGTCTGGGTAGATTCAGCCACCCGCTTTTCTATTTACATCACTGTGAAAATGACCTTGCCCACTAACAAATCTCCCATTGCAGACAGGGATATTTTTCAGGGGTCTGCATGAAGCTAAGGGCCAGACTGTCAATCTTCCATACCCTTAAAAAACACATTGTATAGTTATAATCTGTTCATCAGTAAATTAGGTCTTTCTCAAATGAATGATGTGGTCTTGGGTTTTTTTCCATTTTTGTTGTAAACAATGTTGCATTTGTCATGGTTCTGCAGATTAGCAACTCACTTTCTTGTGTCACCAGAATATTTAGCAGAACTTGCCATCCAAGGACACACCATAGTCCTTAGAACTATCATCATCTATATCATCACGATATCATCTCTTTTAGATATTTCTGAAATTATAAACTGAGTACACATGAGGCAAGGTTTGTGCTTACAGCTAGTATATGCATGGAACCAGGACTAGGCACAGCTGCTTGGGGTTAGGAGAACAGATCAATGTATGCATTGGCCTGATATTTTTATTTTGCTGTGAATATTAATCCACAGGGTACTGCTAGGAATATCGCTGCCTTTGCAGGCTAGGAATGGAAAGGAATTCTAATTTTGAGAAGTGGAATGACAGAAAGAGAGAAGGGAGCTGTGTGACTGTCAGGAGTGGAAGCAGACTTTACACTGAGCAAGACATAACACAAGTAGACATTCCTGGACCTGAGGCACATTCTTTGCATTGTATCAAGTGGCAGCTGCTGTGTGCCACCACGTGCCAGCACTGATAATACCTGCCATGGCAGGAATGTGACCAGGTCACGCTTTCACCTGAGTCCCAGAGAAAAGACAATTCAAGCTTTTTTTCCAAGAGGGAACTGCTGATTTTTGATAAAGGTTTCTCAAACAGTAAAATGAGTGAAATTTTAGAATATGGATGGGATTTACATATTCATAAAGTGGCTTTGAGGACTGGGCTCAGTTTAAGGAATCACTTAACAGCAAGGTTGCTGTTTTTTACAATTTTTTACAGAAAAAGAATTTAGACAATTGTTAAAATGTCATTTAAAAGAACTGGCTGTGGGGACAGATACAAACACTGGTGTGTGACTGAGTTTTCCTGCCCGATATTTTCTTGCCTGCCCACATAAACAGATGGCCTACAGGTTTGCCGGAAATTTTCAGTCTTTGTGAAGATGACTCAGGAGCTTTGCCTCAGTCATGGGGATGGTAGAGCAGGAGAGGCAGTGTACAAACATGGTGTCACCTCTGAATCCATGGAGACAGACAGCCCTGAGAAACACTCCTACGCTGGACATGACTGTGCAAACTGCGAGAGCTCAGACACAAAGAGTGCTCAAAATGCCACACCTAGAAGCTGGGAGACAAGTGACAGATCCAGGAGTTGCTCCTGCTTTGTCCCTCAGGACAAATGCAGCCCCTGATCCTGCCATGGACTCTCAGGTCTGACCTGGAGGAAGTGGGAAGAAGATCACCTTTCTTGCCATTTGTCACAGGGCAGAGGAAAAGCCCTTATCAAAAGCCATTAAAATCTCCAGGTTTTGTCAGCCCATCTCAACATATTCCAGGAGCCAGAGTAACAAACAAGCCCAATCTCTCTGCTCCAAAAGGTGTGCAGGATTCTCCTGGGCTATGCCTGGTCTCTTGGGATTTGCTACCCTGATGAGCACAGACACAGGACTGTGCTGAAGAATGGCACAAGAAATGTCTGTCACAGCTCCTCTTCCATTTCTCCCTTCCCTGGCCTTTTAGAGAGAAATCTGCAAATGCCTTGTATCTGAGCTCACCAGGAACCCCAGGCTTCTTCACATGGGAATATGGAAGGCTTATGTAGAAAGTGAGAATTACAGATAAAAAAATGCAATGAAAAGTATAATTGTCATTCTTCAGGATCTAAAGATTAGGACTTAACAGTGTACACAGTCCAACCCCTGAATACAGAGAGGATTCCTAGATCCGTACATTCATGGATCATAGAAAATAAGCTGCAGAAATTTGTGATTTTCAACCATGTGTTTTTCATAAGGAAACTTCATTTTCAGAAAGGAAGCACAGTTCTCAAGCAGTGCATTGGGAGGTCTTTTCCTGACTCTTAAAACCCCTGGAAGTGACCAAACAAACATTGGATGTCATAGCAATTGAACATGCAGAACAAAACACTCTGCAAACAGCAGCATTTCAGACCACTGAGCCATTTCTACCACTTAATGGGGTTTGAGCTGCATCTTCCATTAACTGGTAGATGTGACAGAGCAACAAAACCTCTTGTGCCCCCAACAATATGTGCTCACTTCATTCAAATGCTGAACTGCCACATTATGCACCAGTTGAAGATTTTGGATGTGTTTCAGTGATAGCCCTGAAAAGAGTGCATTGCAATAAGCTTGCCCTCAGGTCAGAAAAAAATACATAACTGTCAATCAAACAGGGATTGCTACAATAGATGGGGGAGATGTAGATAAAAGAAGACAGTATTGTATATGTGATTGCTGTTATCAAGGAACTGAGATTCAGAAGCAGATAAAATACAGCCTAGGCACTGCAAAGTGACAGAGGATTGTGTATCTGATCCTCATCAGCTGAAGGGCTACTCACAGTCTAGGCAATTCCTGTAATGCTTTTTATTCTCTTCTGCTTCAGCTTCACTCCCTCTCTCTTGAATAAAGTTGTATTTCTCCCAGGCCAATAATTTCTCTATCTGATAGGCATAGAGAAGGCAGACTGCAATATTTGATTTTGATAAAAAGGAAAAGCAGAATGAAGTCTCATCTGAGTATAGTTAGTTTTCTGCTCAAGTAGGTTATTATTTCTCAAAATGGTCAGGTGAAATGGTCACCTTAAAACCTCTGTGCACACAGCAGGAAAAGTGTATGGTAGCTTTTGAAGTCTGGTGTAAGAAATCCTCCTATTTCCCTGCTCCTTCCATGGCATAATAAAGGCATGGTCTCCCAAGCTGCACATGATGAAATGTAACAAGACTACAGCACAGAGACAGCCAGCACATTTTCTGCACTGGAAATGCCTCTGGCTCTGAAATACACACCTGTGTAAAGTCAGTTACCCAGAGAATGTTGCAGTGGGTACTGAAATCTCATCTGACAGCCCACTGGCCACGCACACACACTCCTGATCAGACAAATGCATCACAAGGTACAAACGCTGTGTTTGTCACACGTGGTACCATGCAAGCAAAGAGCAGGGAGACAGAGGTGACAGGTCACTGCCTCTGCTAATACATTTGAATCTTAGTCACCATGTGCCCAGATACTTGGGCTAAATGCTAAATTAAACGATTTTCTCCTTCATTAAATGCTGTTGCTTCTGGACTTGGCTCTGTCTCACTGCACTGTCTTCATGGTACTTTGTCATCAATGCTCATTCTACCCAAAATCAGAATTCTGTCAGGGGGAAGAAATGTTCTTGTGTACTTGCTAAAGGAGGGTTTTTCCACACAGTTATCAGCACAGATAATCTCTGAAATGCCAGATGCACTATAATGTGTTTCATTTTAAAACTGAAGAAATTGATTTGCTGCTTTACCCGCTATTGCAGCAGGATGGTTTCCATGGATACAGTCTTATAGGGACTCTATTTTCCCCCTGTTGACAACAGTGCAGAAAGCTAAATTCTCATCTTCACTGCACCAGCATGAATTTGAAGCTAGGGCAATGATTCCCAGATTTAACCCTGAGAGCAGAAGTTGGCTCCCAGGCCCCTTCAGCCTTGAATTTGAGATTTCCAAGGGGATAGCAATGGAGGGAAAAAAGGAAAAGAACAGCAGCATGGTCTGAGAGACAGGACATAATGAAACACACAGTGCCTCTGTATGAGAAATGGGGAGAAGTCAAAACAGAATGCAAACACATTAACTGCTCATTCAGAGGCTTAGTGTCTTGTCTGACATTGAAGTGTAAAAATATAAGCCAGATTTGGGCTACAGAAGTTCAGCTATAGAATTATGGAATTGGGCCCTTTTTGTTTAAATGAATCAATTGTTACCATTCTAAAGAAAACCTACTTCACTTCAGTCAGGAAGGCATAAGAGTGGGAAGAAGGGGAAAGTGAGAGCCTTGTATCCAGAGCAGACTGCTTCTTTCATACAGGAGAGAATCTGGCCCCCTCTGGAACACAGTCACAGAGAAACTCAATGAAAAGGAGATCCTCACCTTGAGAATGGCTGTAAGAGTCTGATGGCATTTATAGTCACAAGCCAGGAAGTAAAAAAAGAGTAGGACAAAGAGCCTGGAAACCTCAGCTTTTTGGATCTCAAGTGCAAAATATTTCATTCCATTTCCTCCATCAGAAAATGCAGAGGGACAGAAAGAGAGGCCTCCAGAAAACTCTGCATTCTACCTCTGCCAGTGGGCTGCAGTATGTGTTTGGAAAAGGAGTGTCAGAAATGTCAAATGGAGAATTTGCAAACCTGTAATAATCAATCTCCTATCTTCTGGCAACCAGCACTGTCTGAGCTAGACCTTGGCTCCTCCTGGGTTTCTGGGTTTAATGCTCCCTTTTCCAAATGCTCTTAAGCATTGGAACTTCAAAGCCTTTTAATTTCTGTTATGAACCTTTCATAGTTTAATGTCTTTAAGGCACCTCTTACTATCTCGTGCCTTTTGTGCCATACTTATCAGTTTTGCTTTGCAAAACTTAAAAAATATTCCTTTTGAATGTTCTCTGTTTCTGACATCTATTTGTTCCTAAAACAGGCACTGTCCCTTCTATGGTCTAGCAATACTGGGGAGATTACAGACTTTTTGTGATTCAGGGCAGAGGCCATTCCTCAGTACTTAAGTCTGGGGTCTCTGTAAATTAAGACAGAGTTCAGAGAAATGGAGAGCATAGAATTCCCCAGCATCAATAGATTTTCTGTATTTTTCTAAAAAAAAAAAACTAAAAAAACCCACCAAAGAACCCAAACCCAACCCCAAAACAACAACAAGAAAACCTAAAACCTTAAACCCAAAAATATAATTTTAAATTTGGCTAAATTAAGAGCAAAAAAATTGACTGTCCAGTGAAAGGTATAAAATATCATTGCTATGAGCACTGGAGCACTGGGAGCCTGCACTGTTTTAATGAAGTGCCCAAATTGAACACAGTTCCCCATCAGGTCTCATGGAAGGCTGTCCTGTTTTAAGCAAACTCTCCTACTGGTCAGCTCTTCCAGGAAGACTGGACTGTGTACATCTGGTGTGGAAAGTTTCTTCTGTCGCTCAAATCGTGGGGACTGCATCTCTTTTACATTTGAAGGTGAGAAAGATATTCACAGATCTTGGACAGAAATAGAGCTCAGGAGAGGGAGACACAAAAAAGTGCTCCATGTTGGCATTTTTCTGTGGAGTAAGGCAATATTCTGAGCTTCTCTCTACCTGCATGTGGCAGATCTGCTCAGGAAAAGCTTAAAAGATCTTGTGGCACTTACTAATAGAGTCAGCCAGGGATCACAACTGCACAAATGACACCAAGATACTAGAGCCAGCAATTTCTCTCTTCCCACAATCAGCTATCCTCCACCTTGGGGTGATTATATTGTCCAAGGGGAGACTGTCAGTCTGGAGGTACAGATACAGGAAAGATTACTGGAGAACCATAAAAAGGAAGGTCCTCTTTGTCCTGTGGAGAACAAAGAAGGGGTTTTTCTCCATCTCCTCTTCACTAGTCTCCTCCAACTGCAATACTTTCCTTTCCAAATCGATTTCTTTCCTTCCATGACAACTTCAATCCATTTCTTATCCTTCCATGACAACTTTCCATTTACCTTGCTCCAGATAGGCTCAACTCTTCCCTATCGCATGCTTTAAATTCCTTCTGGCCCCTCTTGGAGACTGAACCTACTTCAAAACTCTTTTCCCTTTCCCATATGCCTGTGAGCGAAGCTGACAATTTCTGGCAGCTCATTACCCCTACCAGACAATTCTCCCCACCTTCAAGAGCCTGGAAACCCCTTTTCAGGCAAATCCTGCAAATGCCAGCTGAGCTCTGCTTAACCCCCAGAACTTGGGTTGGGTGCTTTGCTCACACTGCACTGGTGCAGACACTCACTGAAGGACATGGGAGGATCACAACCTATGGCCAGGCAGGATTAAGGAATTTTGACAGCCCCCAACCCCTTTGTTATGTTTCTCCACCTCACAGCCAACAGAGGGGAAAAAAAAATCAAATCAAGGTGGCTTTGGGTCTGTGATACACAGCCAGGGAGCTGCAGAGAAATCAATGGCAAGAGAAATTTTATCTGACTTCAGTCAGATGGAGAGGGACCCTGATTTGCAGCAGGAGACATGAGGCACAAGAGTGCATCAGAAATTTTCACAGCTCCAGCTTTTCAAAGAGATTGTGCCCTCTACTTTCAGCTGCAATTTTAGGAAAAATCTGATTGGATGTTAGCCTTAATTAACCCTAGTGCATTTGCATTTCTGAAATAAGGGAAGGTTGTATTTTGCTCAAGCATCAAATGGGGCTTCTCAGCAGCAGAGGAAAAGGAGCAGCCCTTCCATCTGTGTACTTTAAATAGAGGATGCTGCAATTTATGGCTCATGGAGAAATAAAAGCTCCATTTCCTTCCTTAGCCATTCTGTCTTCTCCTGAACATACAGACAAGTAGGGTTTCACACTGAAAAAAGCACTAAATAGACTGTTGCTATAGCAACCAACTCCCTGAAACCCATTTATAATTAAGATAGTGGTCTAACCACCCAAAAGACACATCCTGCAAAACGCCCAGGTTTGCTGCTTCCCAAAAAACAACTGTGTGTTTTTACAGGGTGTACATCTGATCAGGGCAAGGTTGATTAGTGGGATTGCAAGAGTGGTTATTTGTTTGGAAGTAGTTTGCTACTGAGATAGCAAAAGGATGCCAGGAAACAGCAGGGTTGCAATGCAAGGCACTTTTTTTGGGCTAGATTTCCTAAAGCTTCAATCAATAATAAGATAGTACTTGAATAATCCCAGCTCTCAAAAGTACTCTCAACTATAATCTGTTAAATTTTTGAATAATACTTATAAATTTTAAAATGCCCTCAGCTTTTTTTTTTTTTCCAAAATTCAAAAGCTGTCTTACATTAAAATCATACATTATAACTAATTAATAATTTTTCTGCTGGAAAAAGGAATGTCAGTTTTCCCATTAGTGTTTATTAAAGGTGATGAGAGCTAAACTGTATGATTGAATGCAATCCTTGAAAAATAAATTGAGAATGGATGAGGTTATTTTAAAAATGGCATTTGTTGCTGAGGGTCGTATAATGTGAATGATAGAAACATGAAAGTTTTATGAGATTTTATAGATACAAATATATGAACAGACACTTAAAAGGAAGATTTCTCTCCATTACTCCCTTGACATCTGAACTTCACATTTTATATTGTTAAAGATGAATAAACTGTACCCCCCAGTCTCTCTCGAAACTGTAATGCCCTTGACCCACAGTGGTTCAATAAAATATCCATCCACCTATGCAAACATAAACTGCTGGGGCAGCTTACTGTTTCTAAAGAAAGACTAGTGTCTCTTGCAACATGTTGCAAACTTACTCAGTTAAAAGGCTATTAAGGTCTTAAGTATTAAAAAATAATCCAAATAGAAAGCAGGCTTTGAAAAGAAGTCCAGAGCCCAGGCAACTTTCATTTAACTGAAATGAAATAAAATTAAGCCTAAATATTGAATGTTGATACTTTACTCCCATTCTCCTACTTTTTGTTTGTTTTCCTGAAGAAATGTCTTTTTCTCTCTCTGTTTCCCCAATTATTTAATCAGTCATGGTTTAAAACCAGTACTAACTTCAGAACCATGAACTGGCAAATCACTGCTATGCAGTGTACTTTCAAAAATTCTGGATTTCATGGTCAGAAAAGAAAGGTTTCAGCTTTTCTAATGCCCTTCCAATAAAAGATTTTTCTTTCTAGGTTGGTTCTACCCCTTATTAGTCACCACAGTCTGCCACACCATTCCCATCCTGCTGCTCCTCTCTGTGCCTTAACTGTGTTTTAGGGAAGCTGTATTTTTGTAAGGCCAAATCCTGTACCTCATTTTTAGCCTAACAACCAGTAAACACAATTAGCAATTTTTATTGATTGAAACTGATAGGGTACTGCTTTCAGTTCCTGTGGGATTTTGTCAGAAATCAATTTCACTTATTGCCATCACGTACATGCTCATGTGAGCCACACTGTGTTCTATTTCCCAGATCAGCAAAGAAGCATTCTTCTCTGAAATGTGACCTGTGTCAGGAGGTGTACTGTTTCCCTTGATTTGATAAAGAGAAAATGAAAAAATCTCTAACTGCATTAACTATTATTAGATACTATTATTGCCTTAATCCTGAGTAGCAAAGTGACCCCAGATGTGTTTTGGATTCTCTACAGACAGACAATTGAATTTCCAAGTTGCCCACACAGACAAAACACCAAACAAACCCCAAAAACAACAAATAAACAAACCCCACAACCCTAAAAACAACCCACATCCCAGTTCCTCTATTTCTTTATCTAATGGTATACCTTACACTCTATCAAAAGGAATAGAAAATGAGGCAACTCGAATGAATGTACATAAATCTTCTGGCTGAACATAGGCTATAATTACAAATTTTCATCTAGGAAACACAAAAATCTTTATGCTGAAAATCATCAGTGAATAATAAATCATTACATTTAGCCATTTGATACACTTCAACCCTTGGAGATAAATACTTGTAAGGTACAACCAGACTCCAGTAGAATTGCACTGTAAAAGTAGCTACTTTTTAAAAGTACTTTTCTAAAAGTGCCTAATGCCCCCCAGAACAGGCTTGGGGATTAAGGGCAGGAGAGAACCAGAACAGCACAGCTGGGTTTCTCCCCACCTGTGCTGAGCACCAGGCAAGCCAGCAGAGAGAAAACAGCAAAGGGAGGACACAGACCCTGCAAGCCAGCACCCCTTGGCTTGGGCAGCATGCACACTGTACACCAGCTGGCCCTTTTGGCAAACCAGGTGGCCAAGGACTGAATTTGGAAATGGAGAGGTGGCCAGACCTGTGCTGAGCTGCTGTTACTGTAGCTGAGCTAAGGCAGGAAGTTAAAGGAAGGTTACAACCCATGTAACCTTAAAAAAGGCATTGAAGATTTTTGTGAAGCACTGGTACCTGGGAAAACTACCAGTGAAACAATGGCAACAATCTTAGCAGCACAATTTGGCTACAGGCACTTCTTTGGTTAGACTTCTCAAGGTCACATACCTCTTTACTGCATATGTCCAGGACACACACAGAGTGCATAAGACAGTTGGTCCTCCTCAGCCAACAAAACATCTGGGTTTGGGTTCTATAGATTTCTTCAAGTGTTGACCGCTCTCCATAATTTGGGCTTTTCAGTGGGCTGGGAACACCTGGATAGTGAAAAAACCAAAGAAAATATGGGCATTTGTCAGAGCACTGCAATAGGACCAAACATGTTTTGCATGGAAGAGCTTCCATGTGGCCTGGCCTGCTACAGAAGCTGAGAACCACAGGCCAAAGTTCTGGGAGAGAAGAACTCCAGACACAGCACATTCCCACGATTTGCATGGTGAAGCACCTTGGCCAGCCCTGTGTGTGCCGTCTGCTTAATCCTCACTCCACGGATCACGGAGCACGAGCTGTCACTGCACATCCACCAGCCCTCTCTGACTCCATGCAGGATTTGCTGGGAACCATTGTTCCCTGCAGAGCACAGGCCCTGCACTGTCCTTTCACATTCCCTGGTCACAATCTGCTTCAGTGCCCAGCCATGCCATTGCTGTCCATTCTGGGCTGCCTGTGGCATGGACTGGGCACGGGCTCTGGCCCAGCAATCCCAGTGCTCCAAGCACCCCAATTGTTTCATCACTGGGGCCAGTTCTATTAATAACTGCACTGTTAGCCACTGGCATTTCTGATGGGATGCTCCATGCCTTAAAAGAGGGAGTGCTGCACGTAGCTTCCAATTAGCTGGGAAATGTTTTCTGGTTCTTTGCCTAGAAGGACAGAGACAACAGTAGCATTGTTTGCAATGAACTGCCACCTCCTAATGTTGAGTTGCAAGAATTAGTGGGTTACTAAACTACCACTGACCTTCTTTTATTATTTTTCTTACTTACTCATGAAGGCTTTGAAAAACATTATTAAAAAGTTATTGAAAATTAACAGAAATTGGGAGAGAATGTATTTAGAATAGATGAGTTTATTTGCATCTTTATGGTACCAAACTATTGTTAAGTTAAAAAAGGGACAAGAATCCTAAATATGTTTTAGACTGACTTCCTGCTCTGTAACAAACTTGTTCAGAAAAAACAGTCTTTTAAAAAATCTGCCTTTAGGCAGTTATAGACCCTGAGCATCCTCCATCAGGGTATGATGCCAAATTTTCTTCCTTCTATTCATCAGACTCAATCTCTTCACAATCCTGTGCTATGCCCTGTTTATTCCTCATTTTCAGCTTTCTTAGCCCTGGTTCCTTTCTGCAGGAAGAGATGCGGACCTTTCCTGCCCCCAGGAAAGAGGCTGCAGAGAGAGCAGTTTGTTGTCCACCTCCCTCTGTCTTTGCTTGTGTGTTGTTTGGACACTAAACCACAAGACTTCAGGAAGGTCTTCCAGGAAGAGACTTACAGATCATCTGCTGCTGCTGCATCTGCTCTCCTCTTTTCTGTGTCTCTGCCTTGAAACAGTGTCTCACCTTCAACCAGACCAGAGGCATTGTTGTCTCAATTCTGATTTTATTTAATCAGCTCAAGAAATCTATAGAAAGTATTCTGTTACTGAATGAGAATGTCATATGGCAATCATCCACAGCACAGGGATCAATAAACTTCCCCTAGCAGCAATTTCTCACTCAGTGCATCACGCAGCAATCCTCTGGGTGCTATAACTGAAGGCACAAAAATTTAAAGTGAGCACAATACAGTGAGGAATAATAGCCCAGTACCAACCACTTCATAGGTGGAAAAAAATTCCTACCATGTAGGCAGCCTTCTCTAGCACCCAGGAAGAAAAACCTTACCTCAGTTAAGAGCTAGCTGTTAATAAGTGACACAAATACTGAAAACCTTTTTTACTGTGCTTTCTGACAGGGGATTCATGACTTTTTAGAGGAACTAGTTACTTAGTCTACAGCAACACAAATATCAAAAGCGGCATAATCAACTGAAAAATCTACTAAGTTATTGACACACAGAACATTTGTGGTTTTGAGGCATACCTGAAAAATACATCTCAGTGAGAATAAAAAAATGTGTCTTCATCCAAAAAAACAGAAAAGTCCATCCCTGTAACTTTAATTATTTTCTTCACATTTCAACTTGTGCAGTTCCAATATCACAGTATAGAAAAAATAATGGGTAAAGTCCCATTATTAGAATAATTTGCCAATATTTCAGGAGTGCTTTCAAATTTCCCTTTCATTAATTGGCAGAACTAGTACTTCCCCAGGTTTAACTGAGAAGTCCATTGTGTTTTTATTAGGCAGTGGTATGATTTCTGATTCTTTAGGAAAATTCAGCTCTACTTTCCTGTGACCACTGTTTGATCTCTCTTCTTGAAAGTTTGAACATTTAAAATTGTTATTGGCAGTAGGCTAATCTCCCTTCTACTGAACCTTGCTGAAGATCAATCTAATGTTAGGAAAAAGCATAAACCAATCAATGCTGTCTAACAACAGATCTGATTTTGCCTAAAGGTCAGGATCTTCTCAAGATGGGAAGGGGTCAGTGGTGGGACTGATTTCTGGTTTGCACTCCACTGTCAAATGTGGCAACTCTGAACCACTTTATAACTTGGAATTATTTCTTAACTGCATTTCTGTGAACATAAATACTCAAAAGTATGAAGCACACTGCATGTAGTCCACTGATTTCTTGAAGTTGTCTGTGTTTTATGCCATGGGAGCTAACTAAAACCAAAATCTTTGTGTTTTTATCACAGTTCCAAGTTTGGAAAACATCTATCATATCAATGAGATTTGTTTCAAAGAATAGCAAAGTATGAAGACTTAGATTCAATTTGTAGAAAAAACCCAAAACCAAACAACCAGAAATTACAAGATTCTGGAATTTCTTCCCAGTAATTCACAAGGCTGAACTCACATGTTCCATAGTTCAAGAATACTTCTGAGTAATTATGTATTCATGGATGAGAGAGGAAGAGAGAGGAAGAGAGAGGAAGAGAGGAAGAGAGAGGAAGAGAGAGAGAGTTATGATCAGACAGATGTGATAGAAATAGACTCCTGTCAGGGAGTTGTGGAGAGCAAGAAGGTCCCCCTGCATGTGTGATAGAAATAGACTCCTGTCAGGGAGTTGTGGAGAGTAAGAAGGTCCCCCTGCACCTCCTTTTCTCCTGACTGAGCCCCTTCAGCCACTCCTTATCAGATTTGTGCTCCAGCCCCTTCACCAGCTCTGGTCCCTTCTCTGGACTGGCTCCAGCCCCTTAATGTCTTTCTTGTTGTGAGAGGTCCAAAACTGAACCCAGGACTGGAAGTTCCTTGGCAGTGCCCAGCACAGAGGGACAATCACTGCCCTGGTCCTGCTGCCACACTATTTCTGACATATGAAGGAATTGCAATAAGCTACCTAATGGGGAACTGAAGTGTGATATGGTACCTCCTTCTCTTCGTCTCCAAGTTTTTTAGAAATTTTAGCCATAAAATACAGAAAACTTACTCCTGCTTACTGTGTCCTTTTAACCTCTTAAGTGACTTTCTGAAGAGGATGCAAATGGGAACTTGAAATAAGACACATGATTGAGTTATGATGTCTAAGTAGCCTCTTTTCATCTTTTAAATAAAACAGGGTGGTTGCATACTCATAGATTGGCTTTTACACTGTAGGGGCCTTTTAGCTGATTCATCTGCAGGAATGCAAATGCTTACTAAACACAAATTATAACTGTGTAAGTACTCTGCTTTATCAACTAGAGTTCCCTTCCCCAGAAGGTCAGGAGCAAGAAGAATGCCATATTCAGCTGATTGTGTTGTAACTGGGCACTCTTGGACTTAATTTCCCAGATACTGCAACCCATTCTATATTCACATCATTTAATGGACATGCAAGTTTACAATACAACGTGTCCTAATTTTTGGACATGGGGGGAAGGGCTACAAAACAGCCTGTGCTGGGTTATGACATGAAAACAGGTCAGTGATTCAATATTTTCTTACAAAGCACTGGGTGAGCAACATTAACTGGCGGTAAAGGTGATAGTAAGTGACAGGACAGATTCTTAGGATTGATTAAGGACCATAAATATGCTGGATCCTCTCTTCAAAGGCTGTCAGTGTGGCAAGGGAATACTTGGGTGGCTAGGAAAAAGCATTCAGCAGTATAATCAAAATCTGGCAACATCTCTTCACACATTCATACTGGCCAATTTCCAGTTGGCAGAGCAACTCTATAGGGTCTGAAACAAGAGAGCACAGAGAAGCCTGCACTGATGACTGAAAAAGAGGAATGCAAAGATGACACAGAAATACTGTCTTCTCCATTCCTTGCAGTGCTGGGCATAGTTCAAATGCTACTGAAGAAAACTCAGCTGCACTTGTGCTCCTATCTTTTAATTTCCCTCTGCTTTCAGAGCAGAACCAGTAACCCCAGTAGCACCTTGCATGTTCTTCATCTTTGTCCAAGCAGGTCTGCCTGGATCCAAGATCTGTTGCTCCAATACCAGACTCCTGGTAATAACAGTTGGCAAAAAGACCTGCCAGAATTCCCACAGAAATGGTGTGTTTAATGTTTAGCATTAGGAGAAAGCTTATGGTGTCCCAAGAGGAGTATGTTACACCATGGAAGGGTTTGCAGAATAACTAACCTAAAATGATGTTTTCACCTGGCAGAAAAGCAAAGGATGGCTTAAGTTCTGTGGCACTCAGGACTACCATAGTGTGGAAGAGACACTAATTTCTCTTCAAGGGGAAGGGAAATGAGCTCATCTCTTGGCACAAAATCTGCCCCACTGTTCACAGCCCCTGTGATCTGTTGTACCCCATCACTGGCAATGCAAACAATTAAATCTGGCAGGAACCTAGAGGTTACAAAACTCAAAGGAAGTAATTTGGGCATTTGCACTTTTCCTACCCTGAGGTGTTTACCAAGGCACATCCTAGATGACTCACTGCTTTTCCTTCTTTTTTTTTTTTTTTCTTTAAGAGGCTGCTATTGCATAAAACCCACAAAGCCATACAGGCAGTTCTAAATAATAGCATTATAAAACTTACAGAACCTACTACAGCCCAGGACAATTGGTGTATTTATGTCATGAACACTGCTAAACATAGCACAGGAAGACTTCCTTTTCCCTTCCTCGCCACCCCACGCATGGCTGACAGCTGCGTTTGTCAGATTCACAGCCTCACAGTTAAAAAAAGAAGTTAACTTCCAAAATTAAATCACCTCCTTCAGCAATGTGAAGAGAGTCACTTATACTAGTTAAGATGTAATTTATATGCATCTCTCTTGTTATGTGTATGACATATACTGAACCTAAAAGCAGGTTTTGAAAATAGATCTTTTTAAGATATACTAAAAGTGAGAAATTCCTAGAATATTTGCCTTTTTATTCTGTCAGAGGCAACTGAGTTTCTTTACCAATGAAAAACCTGATCTGTTGCTGGAGTTTGACTAACAATATCAAAAAAGGGGCAAAAATACAATGCCAATAGTTTAGAATCGTGCAAAACTGTCTTTTAAAAAAACACCCTACCAAAATGGATCCATTATAAACTGCAAGCTTAAAGCACTCAAAGACTTTAGCACCCTCAGTGCTTTTTCTTATAGACCTTATCAGACCATGAAGACTAAAATTTACAGTCTTGTGTGCCTAAATTTAGCTTTTAAAAGCAGATCCAAAATGCTGACTCAGCTTATATATTTCAGCTCTACATATTCCATCGGGTCAGACTATTGGGCCATAAAACAGGGAAATTCTGATTACATGAAATAAAAGAAATTGAGGATTAGACAAAATCATCCTGCTATGAGCTAACTGCAGGCAACAAGGAGGGCATTAAGTAGATCAGCTCATCAATAATGGAATATGGAGACTTGCAGCACTAAGTAGGTCAGTGGTACGTGTTTCTGGTTTACTCTTGAATAGTCACTCAGTAGCCTGCTCACAGTGAACTCCCACTGCCTTCCTTCTCTTCTTGCCAGGCAGTCTTCAGCATCACAAAATTCACCAAATCCTCCCATCCCTGCAGAGAACTCATGGTCTGAAAATGTGTGGGGATTGGAGCTGGGTGTTGAGGCTGTCATCCAGGGATGTTGCCTTGAAAGATGCATTGTAATTGTTTATTCTCTGGCAGCTAGGGGTTTGTAAGGAAACTGCAGTGTGTGGCTGCTAACAGGTACAATTCCACATAAGTCCAGTCCTGACTTCTGTATTTAATAGAATGGCTCCCATCAACAGATGTTGCAGACTCTCACAAGTCCATGGGATTTTTTCAGAGATTTGAGTGGGTTCTAAATCAGTGCCTAAACCATAACATGACTAAACCATAACATTTTGTGGTATTTATATGGAGCAATACTGATTGCTGTGTTACTTTTGGTTCTTTGGCTAATAAAATAGAAGAAGAATGGAGATGCATTATTTTGAAAGTTCTACTTTTCCTTAGAAGCTATAATCAATCATTTTTCATTATTTCAGTTAAAGGAAATTTGCTCTTTCTTCCTCTTTTTGAAATTGTAGCCACAAAATGTAAGTAGAAAACTGCCCAGTCAGCCTACCTGATACTTGCTGAGTCTGTGCTGAAATTATTTCAAAGCTGACAGAAGAGGAGCTGTCCAGTTCAAAGCCAACATCATTCAGCCCTGCAGGAGGATAGCACAAGTGGAAATGGAGAAGAAACTGTCTATTCAAAATTGTAGGCAACCATGACATCTAATACCTCCTTACAGAAATTGACTGACTTAAGAAATCTGCAGCAGAATCCTTGCTGGCCACAGCAATAACCAGCCAGGAGAGCCAAAAGCTGTGTAGAAAGCCAACCAGATTACTAATCCCTGAAAAGATTTAATGGACAATGTTTTTACTGTCACCAAACTAAATAAGAAAAACAAAACCAAACACAATTATTATTTCTCTAGGACTGCATCGATGGTGACAGCTCAGTGTGGCATACCACGTATAGGAAAACTGAGGGATTCAATAACATAATAATTCTAAATTGCAGGCATTAGTCAGTCTGGCAATTTCAGCTGTTAAATAACACTTCTTATTTGGGTTAGCATGGGCACCAGCTAATACAGGACACATTAATTGTTCTCTATTCATAAGTTTCACTGAGAGTATCATAAAAAAGTCTATTCCTATCTCCTAAACTCTACAAAACATTCCTTATTACTTCTGCTAAATCAAAACATTTATTTGAAAATTAATCTAAAATTAATAAATATTCTAGAACATAAAAATTTTAAGTCTAACGTATTTGTCACCCCAGGGTGCTTTTCATTTGTTCTCCTCACTGTTCTTAACTGAACAAGTAATTTATGTGAGTAATGAAAATAATCTTATTGAGCAGCTTTTAATCTATTATTCAATAGCTAAAAGGAAAGTAAAAGTCACCCCTTGTATCAATAATTCAGCCTTGGTGCTAATGCAGCCATTCAGCTGCCCCCCTCACAAGGGCCTCATGCATTTTTAATTTGTTGGCTCTTTGTTAGGAGGTCAAAGATGTGACTTGTGGTTAGAAACACAGTTATCAGGTGAGGGAGGGTCAACTGAAGAAAATATTCCTATTGCAAGGGAAACAAATTAAACTGGCAGGAGCATAAAGGCAAAATGCACAGTGAGATCCTCAGTGCCTGACTTTGCTGAGGACCAAAGAGCTAAAGGCCAGCTGCCAAGGCTGCCCTGGCTGGTAAAGAACTGAGACCTCTCAGCAGTGCCCGGGGCGCTGAACAAACTTCAGCCAGGTTGGTCTGATGGGGTCACAAAGGATGTGCCTCAATTCAGCCTCTCCTCAGGTACTGTTTGTTCCCCTACCTGGATCCAAATCCACGTGCTGGGACAGGCACTTTCTCCAGAGAACCACGGACAGAGGTCAAGGGTCTGATGACAGCAGTATTTCCCTCAGAGCCAAATTTTTAGCAGTTTGGATGGTGCTATAATTTGGATACCTGCCAAAAGCATCAACCCTGGGCTGCCTGGACCAGATCTCACCACCTAATGAATCCACCTGATCTCTTTAGCTTTACTTCCACTGAGGCATTTTTGGAGACTTGCTCTTTAAACACCATAACAGTTTAGAAAGCCCTGGGGCACGGATGGCTTTCCTTGGTCTACCTTTCTTGTCATGTGTGAATCAAGCACCTGCAAGAAAAAGAACTTGGTTCACAAGGCTTTTTTGTCTGCTAATAAATCCCTCTGAGAGTGTAATTTTCTCTAATAATACGGTTGCCTTCTTTGGAAAAGATTAGCATGTCAAGGAGTCTCTTGGGGAGGATTCTACAACCTCTGAGCACAGGCAGGCACTATCTCCTCTCAAGGGTGGCACAGAAAACTCCTGAACTGATACTAGAGACAGACGAACTTTTAGACCTCTGCCAAGAAGAGGTACAGGTGACTCTGGCACCAAGCAGCTGCTGGTATCTTTGCATGCCTTCCCATTCTGTCAGACTGAGGGCTTCTGGTACAAATTGAACCCTGCTCATGTGTTTCTGGAATAAAGTACTCCTTCCCCAGTATGAGAAGCTGTCCCAGTCAAAGTTACTCCTCTGCTAAAGGGTCAACAAGTCAGCTGATCTTCTGTACTGGAAATGGTTCCATTTTATTTTTACATCTTTAGGTTTAAACTCTGCATGACCCAGCATGTTTTAGGGCAGAAAGAGTAAGGGATTTGCCTTATTTCATCATGGCTCAAAATGAAGCCAATAAATTTTTATGTAATATTTGGCAATTCTCTCTAGCTCTATTTATTGCTGTCCAGCCTTCTTCAGTAAGAGGAAGTGATATTAATTTGTTACTGAGAGTGGAAGCATTCATTTTACATCTGGAATTGTTCCAGATGGAAGTCTTGCTCCCCTGTGTGTCACATCAGTGCTTCATGTAGATTTCCATTCCAGTGGAGCTTACCAAATCTTATACAGACCTATATAATGGCTGTTTATGACCAAAACACACAATTAGCCTTATAAATACATTAAGAAGTAAAAGTGAGGAGAATTTTGTAAGCTCTAGCACCAAGTTGACCATAGAAAACCTTCAGGCAAAAGTCAATTGCAATTTCAGTTTTTCAGGAGCAAAGAATAAAGATCATGTAACCATTTCTGTTGCTGCCATGACCACATGTTCCAGACCTGAATGTCTGATTTCCTACCCTTTACTGTCCTTCTCCTCACACGTTAAATGCTGTATAAATCAGGATCAAGTTTTGGGGCTGTACTCCAAAGGGCTAGAAATGATGTCTAGAAATGACAATGCGAAACAAACACCCACAAATAGATACAGACAGACGGAACAGTATAAGAAAAATGAGAGCACCCTTTGGCCCTTCAGAATTTGAAGTGTCATCAAGGTTTTCATACCTTTATAAATGGACTTCCAAACACAAGAAGCCCCATGGAACACAGCATTACATTTCTTCACTGGAAGTGTAATAAGGAGAGAGGGAAGACTCTGATTGTTGACTAATCATGAACAACAACCAGTATTTAAGAAGACTAGGATACAACTGACAGGCTGAGATTGGCCCTCAGAAGCCTTGGAAGTGTCAACCACCAAATCATGGGTCTTACAGAGTAAGATAAATGAGGGAAAATACACAAAGCAACATGTATTTGGGTTTGCATAATCAAACAGAAAAACACTGATTTCAAATGACAGCATTCTGAGTAGATATGAACAGGCAAAACTCTGCTTACCAAGGCCAGAGGAAAGGCAAATTTTGATACCTTAGAAGTAATATAAACAGAGCATGAACTACAGCCTTAGACATATGGATAAAAGGATTTTATGCACAGAATAAAACAGATGCAGACACAGCCTGCATATGAGAACAGACAGAGAATTTTTGAGTCAAAGAGCAGTGCAGTGACTTGCAAGATGGTGGGCTGTACCAGCAAAAGAAAAAGCGTTGGCTCAGAACAATTAATTGCAAACATGCTTAGAGCAGTTTGCTATTTACTCTTGGTTGCTGGGAGCTTGTTTGCTGACCCTAACTTTAGCCAGTCAGCAAATACACCCTAAATGTGAAACATGAGGATGACATGGAGTTCATTGCAACCCAGACTGACTGTGCCCTGCAGACACACAGCCAGCTTGTACTTGGTAATCAGTGAGCCAGATGCAATTGGAACACTGCTAACTGCCTGTAAATGATGCATTTTTTAAAAAATGGAACTATTTGAGGGACTGTATTGCATTCATTACCATTTCAATCAACAGCAGCACAATGCAGCCCTGACGAGATTTAAATGACTATCCAATATAAATAATCTGAAAGGCTCGCGATAGCTGGGACAGAGTTTATTTACAGATTATTTCATTATAGGCTTCCTATTTGGCTAAGATATTGCACATGTGAACTTGTCCCATGCTTCAGCCTTAGCTGTAGAGGCAGCTCTTTCAGTGAGAGAGATAAGAAAAGAAATAAGGTTGAGGAAGGCATAATGGAGGCATGGAAAATTGATTTTCAGACTGTGACCTTGACTCAGAGGTTGAACGTGAGCTGTGAAGCAGACAATGAGGACAGGAACAAGCTGCAGACAGCAGAACAGCAAACTTTGCTTGGAATTAGAGATTACAGACAAATTCTGAAGCCTGTCCCTGCCCCCATAATCAAGTGCAGTAAGCATGTGATGATATTTAAACTTGCAGGGATCATTGGGTATTTATGAAAACACAACAGAGCTCACACATTGTTTCTCTCAGAAGGAGAACATTTCAGAAGGATGTTATTCATGCCACTTGAGATGAAGAAAAAAGTGAAGAGAAATTTCTATACAATGCATCAGCTATTTCATCACATTCTGATGATTTCATTTGTTCTCATGCTCATAAAATATTTAATCTAACTAATTTTATGCTCTGAAATTTTTTTATGGTGGTTCTGAAGTAATGCAATGTTTTACAGAAAGAATGTAGTCATGAAGGAAGAGAAAAACACTGGTTTCTGATAAGCCACATGTGGTGTAGTTAAGAAAAGCAGGGAAAAGTGGCTAGAGTGGTTTAAAATTTGCAGTTTGTCACCAGCTTATGGGGTCAGACACAAACTGTTCAGAACTAGAGAACAACCAAGGACCGTGTTACTATTACAGGACTGTTTCTCCAGCAAGAAGCAGTTAAAGGGGCTCTGTATTTATTTTCTTTCTGTGCTTTTTCTATTGTGTAGCTGAGGGAAAGAAGGAACTAGCAAGTTAGGCTAGGTCCGCATTCAGAATGCATTGTCAGCACAGGATCACGTATTCTAATATATGCAGTATATTATGCTGGCACAGCATTTCAATGCAGCTTATAACAGCAAAAAAAAAAGGTTTTTACAGTATAACATCTTGATTACCTGGAAGTGACAAGTTGGTTTTTATACAAAAGTGACTTCTGGCAAGATAACTATTTGTTGGGTCACACCCCAGGTGCTGATCTGTGCAAACCCTGCCTTCACAACATCTGTAGAACAGGCTTGGCCTTTGAGCCTTTACTCTACCTAGAAAACACTGCTTGGTCTTCTTAAGACCTCTGGAGTGGCATATAAGGACTGGAAGAGGACAGGAAACATGAAATAGATTTTTTCTAAAGCTCATTCTGACAAAGACTGAGAATTTGAGTTCCACAAGCAAACAAAACTACACAGTGTTCACAGATATAATATTACAGAATCAAGGTCCTCTGTCCCTTACACAGAGATCCTCTGAGCTCACAGAGCACCAGCACAGCTGCAGTATTTCTATGTGAGTGGTCAGCCTTCAACAGGATTAAAACACAACCCAGCAGTATTGGGAATTTCTTACAAAATGTGTTTCTGAATAGAAATAACAGCACTTATTTTTGTTAGTGTGCAGTAGTGTGCTCAAGGTGCCATTCTGAAATGGTACATGCCCTGAAACTGAAGTGATTGGAAAATAAAACCCCTCAATTAAAAAAAAAAAAATCAGGTTAACTCATGATTACAGTTTTTAAAACAATACTTTTTTATGGAAAGGGAGTTTTTGCATATCTTCACAGCACACCATTAAGATAGAATATCTCTCTGTTCTGTGCATGCTGATTATGATCAATTGTGTTCTACTGTAAAATCTTCTAGGTAGTGAGACATTTTTTCTATTTTCCTGGAAGCATATTATATTGTTCCAGTAAAATGGAGTTTTCACAAATACTCTTTAAACTTTTGAAAAGCAGCATATTCCCCAATCTGAAAATCATTCCATCATAAAATTCCCAGCTAACTGTCAATCTACACAACCAGCAAGGGCAATGAGCTCTGAATGATAGCAGAGCTATTAAATAACCTTGGCATCAAGGTTACAGCAGTTCAATGACCAGGCTAGACAAAGGATGCTTCAGGGCATTCCCTCATGGTAAAAACAGCTCTTGCAAAGGGCCTGCCTCAGTTTCCCATTCCCAATGTCTACTGAGTTAATCAATTTGGTTGTTTTTTTTTTCTTTTTGAGGTGGGGGGGGATGGTGGTGGCAGTGGGGCAGAGGTGGGAGGCACTGAAGTCTCTTAACTGATCATCATCTCTTAACTGATGTTGTTATTAAGCTTCCAGTTCAGATTTCTTGACTTAGAATCAGCATCTCCTGTTCCTCTTCAACTGCAATCAAAAGGTTTTCTCCACCTTGGAGAGGCCATGTTAGTCCAATCTTCCATCAGATGCATGTTGAACTTCACTCATCCAATCACTCTCGATTCTCAGGCTGACGTAACAGGCATATTTGTCCCAGATGAGAGGAGGAGAAATCTTACAATGCAAGATTCTGCTTCCCAAGCCCTTAGGGGGACAGTGGCCCTACATTCTATCTTGCTCCTGATAATAATAATAATTCCCAAGACACTAATCTCTCTAGCAAAGGCTACATCAAATATTTTTTAAACAGATTTCCTTAGGCACACAAGCAATTGATCTTGCAAAACTTCCCTTCTGGTCTTAAAGGCCCAGTGTTCAAAGTTTGTACAACGAGGCTTATAAATTCAACTGATAAAAGTCACACCAGAAAAAAAAGAGAAGAAACATCAAACGTTATTGTAGCAGGAAGGAACTGAGAGCTAGAACATCACATCACACGCAGTTTTAATTTGCAGGTAGAGTGGAGATGTCATGAAAACTTCATCATAAAAGGGGACCAGCTCAGAAACAGAGTAATTTAACAATGCCAGTAAGGACTGAGCTGATAATCACTCTCAAACTCTAGGGAATCTGCAGATGGAATGACTGTGCTGCTGCCTAGGAAATACTAAAAAGTCAGGCGTTTTGTGAGAGGGCTGGACTTAGCAAGGATGATGATATCAGAAGTTGGAGGCTGCAATTGCCAGACACACAGTCAGGACCTGAAAATTCAGCTACCAGACCTTCCCAGGACCCTGCTGCAGCCCTCTCCTCTTCCCCCTGCTGCTGTTCTGCTGTGCCACCTCGTGCTCACCAGCTGACACTGCTGCATGGAACGGGACACCTGCACATCATCAAAGTCCTTCATGTTGGGCTTTGTGAGACCAGAGCAATGTAAGCCTGTGCCCACTGACACAGCTGGAAACAGGACACGTGAACGTGGAACCCTGCACCATCAAAGTCCTTTCTGTGAAGGCCGAGATGCTCACTGATGTTTTTAGCCTTTCAGAGATTACAGGCAGAATTCTGAGTTCATTGTAATGCAGATTGTTAGGGTAGACCTGCGTGGTGGACATTTTCCACAGCTGCTACCAGAGCCATTGCACTGTCTGCTGTCCTTGTCCTCTGGGCTGTGTAGCAGCATGTCCCAGGGCCCAGAGCAGGGAATACACCTTAAGAAATTCCCTGTCCTTTACCAAGTTTGATGCTGACGTGTAGTATTTTGAATAACCACATGACTACCTCGTGTTTTTTACTTACCTCACTGTAAGATGGATGACACTTATTTATTTCACCAGAGTGACAGAGCTTTGGCATGATTTTTCACAGCAGATGGGGCTTTAGAGATCTGCAAATGACATTGCTTTAACAAACTGGCAGAAACACCTCTCTGATGACAGGGCACACACTGGGAGCTTCGCAGAGTACATCCAACAGAAGGAAGCACAGCAATCCAAACAGCTGAAGGTCTTTGCATTTAGCAGATTTTCATAACATTCGTCCAGATATGTTCATATTCCTTGATTTTTTCAGGAACTGCCGACATTCAGGTTACATGGGGACTTTCAGGTGTCGAACCCCTCACTTTAGGCAAGCATCCTGAATGACTTGGGCACGGTGAAGAAACTCTAAGCAAAAAACTGTAGAAATTGTACAACTTGGGAGTCAACCTGACAAACTCCTCAGTGCAGTCGACCTGGCCTCATCAATCCTGTCATGGGAAGCCCGATCACAAAATACATCTATTATATAAAAATGCTGCAGCCTGAGCCGCACAGAAGGGCCGTGCCCAGGGGATGGAGCCGGAGCTCAGCCGCGAGGGGTCAGTGCTTCACCAGCAGTGCTGCGCTTGGGCTCCGCAGGGAAAATCCGCTCCCACCGCACATGCGAGAGGGGGACACTGCTTCATCGGTGCCTACTAACCCGTGGAAAAACAGCCTCCAGATCAAGGAAAACAAACCGTAGCAAGCTTATGAATATCACAAATTCCAGTGCTGGCCTGCCAAATACCACTGCAGTATTTGTGTTTGGGATTCTCAAAGGATTAGACCTCCTCCTTGCTTGGGAAGCGTGCCTGGGTCAGCAGAGCAGGCGGGAATGCAGCTATTCCCAGCACTAGGCACGGGCACAAACCGGGGAGGAATTTCTGCTGCTGCCTAGGGACACTGACAAGCTGATGGTGTGCAGGAACTAAGCATCAGTTTCTGAGTAAGAACAACCCCTTGAGTATTGACGGAGTATAAAGATGTCTTATATTTACATTTCCAGTTACATGAAATATATAGTATGCGGACAATAACTGTTTTTTACTTAATTTTAAAATGTGCTTAGAGGTGGCTCACTTTTTTCTGGTTTCTGGAGTGACTTTTGTCAGTTGAATTTCCAACCCTATTTTACATGCTTCAGAGCTTTCACTGAGAATTGGGTAAAAGCAAGCTCCCACTGACACAGAGATGGCTTTGGTGACCAAGTTCCCCCCTGTACATCAGTCAGACTGCCCAGTCACAGTTCTGGAGCCTGCTCCTCATAAAGGGCAGAGGTTGCAGCTGGCACAAGGGAATCAAGAGTGCAGCAAGGGCCATACTCTGAATTGCATCCATTGAGCCTGTTAGCCCCAATACACCAGAGAGGTCTGTCTCAGCTGATCTGATAATATTTTTTAGGAATTATTTAGGCAGGTGCTTACCAAGAACCATCCAGGGGAGGAGCAGGCATAATCTTTCCTCTACTGCCTCATTCAGCCTGGACTTCTTTACATTAGTGCCTTCCAACCCATGAAGAGAATCATTGAGATGAGCTCGAGAAAAGGACTCTGCCTGCAAGGGGACACAAATGACACCAGAAACAGGTTGATCTGTCCTAATGTATTTGCTCTGTTTTAGTGCCACTGCTGCTTGTGACAGCTGTAGAGATAGAGATGTCACAGGAAAGGAACAGGACAACAACAAAGAAAGGGAAAGCTGAGAGGTCTGGGCTGGGTAGAGGGCAATGGGAAAGCTGCAGTTGGTAGCAGAATATGAAAGCAAACCAGAACTGATTCTGGCGTTCCACCTTGGGTTCTTTAAGTGAGATTCTTATGCAAAAAAGACTGGGAAACCATTGCACTGCATCACTGGAAAAAAATCACTAAAAGCTATTACCACATTTTTAGAAATAGTGAGGGCTTTGGGGGTTGCTTTACTTATCTCATGAAAATTCAGAAGCCTAATGACAAAACTCCTGCTAAAGAAACACTTGCAGGAACATGCAGATGGCATGTGGTACATAGTTGACAAGTTACTCTAGACTAGTTTGTCTAAACAACAGGAGATTTTTATGTCATAGCTAATCTCATCCTGATTGAATTCTGATGGTAGCTAGTTTTTATTTCTGGTTTCAGTTATTTTCCTTAATTTACTCACCAATATATTTTAAATAAAAATCTGAAACAAATGTGCAAACATTTAAGATGTTTTTCCTTATATTGCAGGTGCAACACTGAAGAATTTGTAGATATGGATGCACCCCCAACACAGCATAGCATGACAGTTCCATGATGCTATACCAAGACCAAAATCAACAAGGATTTCTCTCTGGAGATCTCACCAGAAGTGTTGCAGCAGAAAATCATGCCAGTCTATTGGAATGACAGGCACAGTTAGGAGTTCTGGACAACCACACACCCCTGAAGCCATAGTTGCAGATGGCTGGTAACACATACTCTTTTTTAAAAACAAAACCAAACCCATGTTCAGTAGGGTTTTGAAAAAATTCATGCCGTGATAATGTTTAAGAAAAAAATGATAGCATAATTCTGTCATATCGTGCCACACAACAATTGAAAATATCACTATATTTTTAAAATACAGGTATGTGCAGAATGAGCTTTTATTTGGGAAGCTGTTCTGAAGAGATAAAATAGTTTTCTGTTGTACTAATTTTTCTTTAATTTTAGAGAAAATCTTTATATATTTTATGGCAACAAAGCCACAAGGTTCTAGACTGCAAATTACAATGGTATGGCAAGATACTGCCTAGGAAAAGGTATTTTTTAAACAAACAAAACTATCAGGAAGCATAATATAGGATGCCCTATATGCCCAAAACCATGTGTTTATCATAGAAGAAATTGTGAGTAGAATAATGAATTGTATGTGAAAATCACTATCAAAAAGATTAATTGATTCCATTTTAAATGAGAGAAAACATGTTTTTAATATCCATGATAACAGCTGCACTTAACTTATATGAAGTCTTCCTTTTCTAATTGAAAAGCTATTCTCCAAGTACTAGATAAGATATGCTGTTAACCCAGTTTTCTTTTTTTTTGTGGCATTCTTGGAGTTAGTTTAACAGTCATTTTCATACCTCAGGTTGAACCTGGTCTCGGCTGTCTTATATTTTGAGAATAAATTGAAAAAAAACCTACATCTACATGCTTTGTAGACAAAATTTGATGATTAAATGGACCGCCGCGGCCATGGTGTGTTTATAGAGATCTTTACAAGCTCCTTGTTGGTATCCTGTCTTGGACAGTATTTGGGGGCAGTATCTTTCCCCTGAGATTTGCTGTCATGGGGAAAAGTGGAAGAAGGACATGAGTCTGGGAACTGCAGCAAGGGAAAACTGCCTTAGATTAGATGCCTGAATTTTGATGTCAAAAGTTAATTTCTACCTTTGATCATTAATAATGTAAAGAACATATAACCACAGTATTTAAGAGATGTCTGCATTTTGCAGAATCTGGGTTTTAAAATGCATGATATAGCAGGACTAGGAAGTTATAAAGTGAAATCACATCCCCTAGCTATGGAGCTTTCTCAGTATTACTTGACACTTACAAAGAGGAGAGCTTCTCTCTAACACTCCAAGACTGCCAGCACAAATCAACTTTGAGAACGCACTCATTTTACCACAAGTATCTCCTGAAATATAGATTATAAGGGGCTAAGATCCTCTTTCATGGCACACAATTTTATTTCTGAAGACTGCTTTGAAGTTGCCATTTAACCTACAAAAGCCTGAAACACCAAGGAGTTTGTCATACAGGCATTTTTCCTTAAAATACTAAGGGACACATTAGAATTGAACTAACCAAATAATAATAAACATAGGGCTTAATATTCCAGCAACAGACAGTCTGTGCAAAAACTGGTTGTTCCTCACACAAGCGATCCCTTTCTTTTTGTAATTACCACAGTAGCCTCCTTCAGTTCACCAACATTTCTCGTAATGAAGAGCCCAGAAACTCGAGGACCAGAGGCAGAATTTCTCCTCCTTGCAGCACACTGCACATCTCTTCCCTGGATTTCAGGCTGAGTGACTGACTTCATGGAGGAAAGCAAAGGCAACAGAAAGAAAAGTCATCTTGTTCCCACATATCAAAGGAGACAGTATTTCGGTGGAGACTGTTTTTTCTACCCTACAGGCACAGAGCAACAAATGATTTGTCTAACTTTATTTACCTCCAGGTGTCTAGGTTCAGCATTGACATAAACAGCCTTTCCAGGTCCCTCTGGATGGCATCCCTTCCCTCCAGCACGTTGATTGTTCCACATATCTTGGTGTCACTGGCAAACTTGCTGAGGTGCACTTGGTCCCACTGTCCGTGTTAAATATGGCCAGTGGTTGACCACCACACTTTGAGTGCAACCATACAGCTACTTCCTTACCCACTGAGTGGTCCTTCCACTTTCTGGTTAAAAGCCAAGGATGTCATGTGGGTCAGTTTCAAATGCTCTGCACAGGTTCATGGAGATGTGACTTGCTCTCCCTTTGTCTACTAGTGCTGTAAGGTCACCAAATTTCACAGAATGACTGGGTTGGAAGAGACCCTGCAAGATCATCGAGTCCAATCCATGCCCCAACAACTCAACTAAACCCTGACACCCAGTGCCACATCCAGTCTGTTTTTAAACACATCCAGGGATGGTGACTCCACCACTTCCCTGGGCAGACCATCCAGAACTTTATCACCCTTTCTGTAAAAAACTTCTTTCCTAATATCCAACCTATATTTTCCTTTGTCAGGCATGATTTGCCCTCAGTGAAGTCATGATGGCTGTCCCAATCACTTCCAATATTTTCCATGTGCCTTAACACAGTTTCCACAATGATCTGTGCTATGACCTTGCTGGGCACAGAGGTGAGACTGACTATAGTTCTCCAGGACTCTCTTTAATCCCTTTTTAAGGATGGGTGTTATTTTTCCCCTTTTACAGTCATTGGGAACTTCACTGGACTGCTGTGACTTCTTGAAATATGATTAATAATGGCTCATCCACTTCTTCCACTACTTCACTTAGGACCTGCAAATGAATCTTGTCAGATTTCATGGACCTTTGCACCTCCAGGTGGCTTAGATGTTCTTGAACATGATCTTCTCCTACAGTGCACAGCTCTTCATTTTTCCAGTCCTTGCCTTTGTCTTCTGTGACTCAGCCAGTGTGGCTGGAACACTTGTTAGTGAAAACCAGCAAAAAAAAGGACTGAGTAACTCAGTCTTCTCTGCATTCTGAGTAACCAAGCCTAATGTTTCCTTCCAGGCAGGGCTCATTATTTCCCCAATCTTTCTTTTATCACTGACATACCTATGGAAGCTATTCTTGGTGCCCTTGCTGTCCCTGACCAGATTTCACTCTGTCAGGGCTTTAGCTTTTTTCACCTAATCCCTGTCTGCTTGCACAATGCTGGTGAGAACAATTTCTGTGTATTCCTAAGTTTTCTTGCTTCCATTCACATTGACTTATTTTTTTGTGTTTGTTCAGGAGCTTCTTGTTCATCCATGCAGGCTTCCTGGCCTTTTTACCTCATTTCATCTTTTTTGGGATGCCTTTCTCCTGAGCTTGGAGGAGATGATCCTTGAGTATCAACCAGCTTTCTTGAACCCCTTTTCTCTCCAGGGCTTTACTTCATGGTATCCTACCAAGCAGATCCCTCCTTAAGAGACCAAAATCTGCTCTCCAGAAATCCAGGGCAGTGATCTTGCTGTGCAGCCTCCTCACACTTGCACCCTGACACTCTAAGGTCCTGGGTTCAATCCATGCTGCCAAAAGAACAACTGTGGGTCTGCATTACACACCATGGAGAAAATGCTTCTGGGTAGTCTGTTCCAGCTCTCCCTGTGGAGCTGCATGGCTACTGATGCAATGTTGGGGAAAGCTCAAAAATCTTTGGGGCTTAATCAATCTCCATTTAAATAAGCAAGAGAAAATTCCCCTCCTCGAGGTCATATTAAATAAGGTGTTTACTAAGATTGTCTGTACATGAGTTTAAAGGAGAATCTTTAAATTAAATTTGTTATATTACCCAAGCAACATCTCTTTAACAAATGAAGACATGCTGGTGGAATTAATGTGAGTTTTAATATTCACTGAATGTAAGTATTCAATTTCTCATGCAGTATGTAGCTGTGAGAACAGCCTGCCTTCAGCCTAACATATTGTCATTCCCCTTTGGTGTTAGATGGATTTTTTAAACTTTTCAATGGATGTAACAGAAAATTAAGATAAAATATGAAAACTTCTTCAGATTTTTGTGGGTACAAAACTTCAAAGCAGCTTGCATGAAAATATTCACCTACTTCTTGTCCTGGTTTTGCAAGACTGGGAGCAGTGACTGGTGGTGTCCAGGCAAAGATCAGAATAGTAATTAAAAGAACAATATGTTTATGCTGAAGACAACATCTAAAAAGGAAAAAAGGGGTTTCCCCCTCCCCTCATCTTATGGTTCATTAAAAATGTAAAAACATTTTTCCGGAAAAATTATTTAAAGTAAAGCTGTATTCTTCTCAAGACATCAGTTCTTGACATTTCTTCTTTTAATGCAGAATTCATTGGAATTCCCAGCACAAAGGCCAGGTACCCTTAACAAACCCACATGTACTGCTATGAGTGGAGAGAGCACTCACCCCTTTAAAAACTGCAGTGCAAATAATCTCATACTAGTAAAAATGTCTGAAAAAATGTAGGAAGAAATACCAGACCCACATGAATTGTCAGGTAAGTGTTCCTTCCAAAAGCAAAGTATTAAAACAGTCAGGTATCCCAGGAAGGGATGGGAACTTAGGCACAAGTCCCAGAGCAACTCTTGCTTCACTCACAATATTCCATTGTTCTCAGTAAGTTGGAGCACTTGGTGGCAGGATATTGGAAATGCTGACACTTTACAGCAAATGAACAGGATGCACAATAAAGTTGCAGGTAAAATGAGGAATATTTAAGAGAGAACAATGTTGCATATTCTGACTTCTACTTAAGGAAAAGAATGAAACTTCTTGATCGACAATGTATATGCATGGTACATATATATATTATAATAATAAGTGTGTATACACACACTTAAAAAAAGGATTTGTGTAAACTTAAGTTCAAGAATAGGGAAGAAATATCAAGCAGGTACCTTTTGAAAATCTGAGTAGCAGATTAATAAAATTTCAGTACAAACATGGTTTATTATGTAACTAAGATACATGCATTTATATGCTGTTTAACCTATTTTGTTAACTATTTTTCATATATGTCATATCTAATGTACATATGCTTTATGTATTATATTTTAGTTACCATATTCTACATTACATATTAAAGTCACTTGGATTCAGTGTTGTTTGTTCTCTAGTCAATACCACATTATTGACATTATTGAATTACCCTTTCCAACTCTGCAAATTCTTTATTCAGAAAAAAAAAACCAACCCTCTTACTGCTTATGAATAATTTATTTTCTTTAAATCCCCAGCCCATATCAAAGGGATAAAGAGGCAAAATTCACTTCCCTAATTCTTCTCCTCTGTATAGGACTGCTTTATCAGTCAATCAGCGCTGGCAGAATCAGAATATCAAGATCAAAATACTGTAATCTTATTCTGATAGTCTTATATTGAGTATTTAAATTGATTCAGACATAAGCATCTCTCACTCAATTACAAGGACTTTTAAAGTCTTTTTAACAATTTGCTTAATGTTAGCATAATTGTAACCCTGAATTAATGCTCCTAAGTAGAAAATTGCACAAAGGGAAGGAAGGAGCCCAGTTTTTCCATGAAGGAACACCAATATAATGAAAGCTGGCACAACCTGAAATGCAACAGCAGTCATACAAGTGCAAGAAAGTACCAACCCACATATTCCTATCAGGGATCCTTTAGAAGGTGCATCTTGAGTAATGAGGAAGGCAATGATAATGAAAATAAAGGGAGCGCGGCTCAGTTGATGATGCATTAAGAAGGAGCACCTTGTTTAACACACATGGAACAAAGAAAGGCATGTTGCTGTCATTGCAGAAATTAACAAAACGCCATAAAGCACACACCAGGTGGTGCCCTAGGAGTGTGCCAGATAACAGCCCACGGTACTCTTCCGTACCTTCTGGCTGAGCATATTTTGGCACAAGCAGGGCTGGAACACTCGCCCGATGCTGCAGAACCCTGCTCTGCTCTGCCGCACAATTCCTACAAACCAACGGCCCCAACTGTTTCCAGCTGAGCAGCTTGTGCCCCAGGTCCCAGCTTCTATCACAGAGCCCATTAAACGTGAAGTGCACACCTGAACCTCTGTGCTTTGAACACAGAAACTCGAGAGGCTCTGCCGAGCCGTAGAGAGCAAGGCTCATCCCAGACCGCTCACCTCCCCGCGGGATGATCCTCAGGCAGCCCCGGATCCTCGGGCCTCCAATACCAGCCTTGAACCAAACTACCCAGGTCCCTTCTACCACCTGCTCGACATCTGGGCCCGCCCATCCCTCACGGCACCTGTGCTTCCCCTCCCCTCACGGTACCTGTGCCCCCCGTCCCTCACGACACCTGTGTCCCCCGTCCCTCACGACACCTGTGTCCCCCGTCCCTCATGACACCTGTGTCCCCCGTCCCTCACGGTACTTATGCTCACCCGTCCCTCATGGTACCTGTGCCCACCGCCCCTCACAGCACCTGTGCCCGCCCGTCCCTCAAGGCACCTGTGTTCCCTGCCCCTCACAGCACCTGTGTTCCCTGCCCCTCACAGCACCTGTGCCCGCCCGTCCCTCATGGTACCTGTGCCCCCCGTCCCTCACAGTACCTGTGCTCCCCCATCCCTCATGGCACCTGTGCTCACCCGTCCCTCATGGTACCTGTGTTCCCTGCCCCCTACAGTACCTATGTTCCCCGTCCCTCACGGCACCTGTGCTCCCCCTGCTCCTCACGGCACCTGTGTTCCCCGCCCCTCACGGTACCTATGCTCCCTCCTGCCTCTCACGCCCCTCATGGTACCTGTGTCTGCCTGCCCCTCACAGCACTCCCCGGTGGGATGCTGCTCATACCCACCTCACCCCATGAGGCCCCCAAATCACGCACGAGGACTAAGCAGGAGGGATGGGTATTCCTGGAGGGCGGACTGGGAAGCAGCCTGAGGGTGCCGACCTTTTGTTCCGTCAAGAGCGGCTGCGGTCGCAGCTGCAGCCGAGTGGGGCCATCTCCCACCTCCCTCAGCTCTGTGGGGAGGCAGCTCCCTGCAGTATCGGTGGGAGAGGACTCAGCACTTCCATTGCTGGAGGATAGGAAGGCTCTGAAGAAGGATGTGGATGTGCTGGATGGATGGGTTGAAGTCAACAGCATGAGGTACGAGATGGCCAAGTGCCACACATTCCCACAACAGCCCCCTGCAGCACTACAGGCTGGGGACAGAGTGGCTGGAAAGTGGCCCAGAGGAAAAGGCTCTGGGAGTGTTGTTGGACAGCAGCTGAACATGAGCCCAGGTGGCCAAGAAGGCCAAAGGCACCTGGCCTGTGTCAGCAATGGTGTGGCCAGCAGGACCAGGGCAGTGATGAGGCCACACCTCATGTTCTGTGTCCCATTCTGGACCCCTCAGTTCAGGAAGGACGTTGAGGAGCTGGAGTAAGTCCAGAGAGTGGAATGGAGCTGGGGAAGGGGCTGGAGCACGAGTCCCATGAGGAGCAGCTGAGGGAGTTGGGGGTGTTTAGCCTGGAGAAAAGGACACTCAGGGGGAACCTTATGGCTCTGCACGATTCCCTGACCAGGAGGTTGTAGCCAGGAGGGGACCGGCCCTGCTGTCAGGGAACAAGGGACAGGATGAGAGGATACTGCCTTGAGCTGTGCTGGAGGTTCAGGTTAAACACTAGGAAGAAATTCTTCACAGAAGGGGTGAATAGATGTTATAATGGACTTCCCAGAGAGGTTGTGGAGTCACTGCTCCTGAAGGTGTTTAAGGAAAGACTGGATGTGGCACTCAGTGCCACGGTTGAGTTGATAAGGTGGTGTTAGGCCATAAGTTGGACTCAATGATCTAAGAGGTCTTTTCCAGTTTTATTAATTCTGTGATTCCCAAGACATCATCAGGGAGTGAATTCACCCCACAGCCCCTCTGGAAGGCTGCACAGGAACCCCTCAGGAGGGCAGTGGGGGATTGCTCTGGAATGCCCCATGAGAGCACGGTGCTGGGCTGGAGTAAGGCTCTCGGGTGCCAGCAGCATCTGTGACAGCATGTGTTTTTCATAGATCCTGGGGATCTGCCAGGCAAGCTTCAGGGCCCTGCTCTGGCTGGGGCACGAGGGCTGTGTGGGGTAGCTCAGGGTGGGAGAGGCTGGGAGATGTGAGGTAAAAGGGCATGAGGTCCTGCAGTGTGTGTGAAAACGCGCTCACATATCCCCCCTCCCCTGGCACATATAGCAATGATTTCAAAGCTATCTCAGACAGTGGAGAAAACATGTATTTACTGCCACTCCTACACACCAAATCCCAGGGCACTTGTAATAAGTTTAGACTAAGGATGAATGCTTGAGCAGGTGGCCAGAGGTCTCCAAAGAAGAGTAATACTCGCCCAGGGTGTTTACATCCCGCTACGAACTAGAATAGTCTCTTTCATGCCAAACCACAAGCTGCTGGTTGAAACCTGAGCTGAACTTCCTTGATGATCAGAGGAGCCTGGCTAACTTTCAGCACAGCCAGTTTTCATTTTCACACCTCTCCAAACTTGCTGGGACAAGAACCAAATGTATAAGCACAGAGTGAACTCCTATTCCTGGGACATTGCTGACCCAAAATCAAGCAGCATGTGTCAGAATATGCTAAAAAAGGGTTGTTTTCTCTCAAAAGTTTTCCCAGTTTGGCTTTTTGAGGCTTGTGTGGTTTCTGCTGTTCATATAAACTACAGTTTTGGTCATCTGCATTTAGGTAAACCATGGCTTAAACTCATAGAGGCTTTCATCTGAGAAAGCCTCGTATCTTTCATGGCACCCAGTTTTTTTCCCTAATTGAAAAGCAAATGTGGCTTCAATGCACACAAAGGCTGCACATTCCCCAGAACACTGTGTGGAGATCTGCTCCTCCTGGCTTTTGACACACTGATACTGCTGATGTAGCTGCATGCATGCTGGCTACCAGATCAATTCCAGTGGATTTTTTAGAATTTTCAGTGGATTTTGCACAGCCTAAGTCTGGAGCTTTACTGCTCTGGGCACAGTTAACTAGCACCATCTTGGGTGCTTTTACATGTCAGACTTTCAGTTCCATGCAGACAGATGTCTGCTCTTTATATCCCAGTGGAGGTTTTACTGGATGGCCATCCAGCAATTATTAACTCATGCAAGAAATAGGTCTAAATACTCATTTATTATGTGCATTTGTGAATAAGCATAAAGTGCTACAAAGCTCAGAGTAGTGTGCTGGGAAATAGTCCAGCCAGATGGAAACAGTCCATCACATACCACAAGAAGCCCAGTTACTTGCAGTGCATCTCTTCCCTGTGCAGATTAGGGAGGCTTTTCTGCCTTCTTAGAAGCTGAATAAATGTAAGTACTACTGCAGGATTGCTGGAAGTTCAAAATAATCACAAATATCATGTGTCCTCCACTTTCTTGGGGGGATTTCTCAGACAGTTGATGAATTCTCCTTAGGGCTCCCCTGTAGATCCTTTTAGGATTTCTGGTAGCCAAAATGCATTTTTTGCTCAAAACTCTAGTGCCTTTAGCCCTACAAATAGCAACAAATCAAAATATTTTAGCAAAAGTCAGTGAGAAAGGCAGGAAGACAGCAGCTCCCCAGAAGGTTAGCTGCATCCTGTTTCCTTCAGGCATGTAAAGCTTGGGTAATGAAAGGGGAGAGGGGATTCAGGCAAGACTGGAGGATGAGAGGTTCAGGAATTTCAACAGAGCCATGAAGCAGCTGCAGAAATACTGGAACGTGTATGGAGGACCAGTGCTGCTCAAGATAAAACTGGTACCTCTAAACAAGAGAAATACTGTATTAATGCTTCCTTCTGCATAATTAAGCAACTTTTGAGGAGCCAGGGCTCTTGTTTTAAACAGATTTCTGACCTTCACAATTGTGGTAGACATATAGGATGTTCTGAAATACAGATTCAAGAAACTTCTTTCTGATGGTGGGAGGGGAACCATTACCCTGCCAGTCTGAAACTTGCCTTGTGGTCACTGGGCACCTGAGGCTGGTCACTGAGCAGGACAGGACAATGCTCTGGCACTTAATAAAGAAGTGAAGTTCTCACCAGGAATGGACAGGGTTACATTCTGTTTCCTGTCCTAAGCTCTCTCCTCCTGGAAGGATTTATTTTAGTCTCTCCCCTGTATCTAAACCATAATAATGAAAAAAAATAAATTCTTCCAGTTAAAAAAATGCAAACAAGCAGAAAAATCTCCATTGTTCTAATGATAGAATAACTTGCAGTGAGAGGTGGCACGATTTAGAGTTATTTTTTGCAAACATTCTAGACACCATTTATATTAGTGCCAGCTTAAAAGTGTTTGATTGCTACTGTTGTTGCTAGAGCTAAGTCTGACAAAAGGAATAATCACTCATGATAGGACTGAAATGGGCTATACACTGTTTCGAAGGTTTTATTTGTACAGATTCTGGACAGTTTATAGGAGTTTAAATGCTGTTTATTGCCATCTCAGTGGGCCATTCAACTGAGCATTATGGAGCCTGTGGCCATCAATTACCTAAAACTTGCTTATATCAGCTATATACCTATGGTGAGTAGTGTAAATATGCATAGATTATGTACATATAAACTCAAATGGCACTCTATATGCTAGAAATCATTCTGAACTGGAGCTTTACCATGATACACAACCCTGAGATATCTGTTTCAGCTATACAAACCTGCTGGAGCCTGTGGATCTGGAGGTGTAATGTCAATGTTGTGTTCTCTTCCCCACTTCCAAAATACACCATTGTCGAATCTGGCAGGGGAAGCATAAAGTTTAAGAAATTCACTCATTGTGGATTGACATCTTAAGACAGGTGATCAGGTAAACTGACATCTCAATACTGTTACCCATTTGTTCTTCATAACTGAAACAGCTTCTCAACTGCTTTCTGTCACATTCCCTTGTGTCTGATGAATCTGTTACCTTACACGCCAATTCATTAGCTTTTAGCATCTTGTCCTTTGAAAATCCCATTCTTCTGAAATTTCTTGCCTTCTTCTCTACTGCTTCCAGTTATTAATAAGGAATTGTGACCATTTCAATGTCAAACATGTTTGATCTCTTAAATACCTCAGACTGTAGCTACTGAATGCTACAGTAATACTGAAGGTTTTTAACCGGCCAGGGATTAGTCAGGATGGCTACAAAAACACTAGCTTGAAGATTTTAAAAGTTACTTTCTGAGCTCCTTTTGCAGAATCTCTTCTTACAATATGCTTAGAAACACATGGGACAGTGAGGTAGAGGTGTGGATAATAGAAATAAAACCTGTAGGCTGCTTAGGGTTTTTTGTTTGAATGGTTGCGTGTTTTTGTTTTAGTTTGTTTGTAAAGGTTTTTGTTGTGGGCTTTTTTTGGGTGGGGAGGATTGCTTGTTTTTTTGAGGGGAAATATAGTCCTATCTAGAAGTCTCGTAAGCAGCTGTTCTTCAGGCTAAGCAGAACTGAATAAGGAACTGGGTATTGGCTGCCAAGAACTTACATGCACTCCTCTGGAGTGTAATATGCTTCTGCTATGAATAATTTTTAATTTGAAATAGCAAAACAAAAAAGCTGGACCCATTCTTCTGTACTGCTCTTTGTACTAACAAAACTGGGGGAGCTGCTCAGTAATCGTATCTGGCAAGAAAAGCTATTTCCAAATGTGAATCAAGTCCAAGAGAAAACAAAAATCTGACTTGTGACTACAGGCTGTGAAGAGAAAATTACTTATCCCTGTGTGGTGCTAAAATTAATTCTTCGTAATTGCAAAAATTTCTCATCAAGTTATAACAAAAAGTTACTATTTGGAATACTTGTTTTATCTTAAGGTTTTGAAGCCATTTGAGACACTGAACATTATGAAAACAAGCAAACCCAGTATCTGGACACTGCTTGCAGACTGCTTTTTAACTCCCCTTAAGGATTCCAGATCATGGACCCTTAAAACTTGATCCAAGTGTATGTGATTTATTGTCCTAAAATTGCTGAGATCTGCTGTCATGGCTTCTGCTTGGGATAGAAATGCTGGGAATGAAGGTGAATGCTGACTATCTGAAGGATGTAGTAAGTGGATCTTACTTTATCTGTAATTTCATTTACACTCCCAGGGTTGGAAAATAGCTTAGGCAGACTTGTCTTTGTTGGTTCATATCTCATTATACACATCATAAATGCCAAACATTAGGGCAGAAATACTAGGGTTGAAAATATATCATGAAGAAACTTCTTAGTGGTCAGAATCAAAGAATTGGGAGGCAACAGAAAGACGAAAATAATATGGCTGTGTCAGTATGTGGCAATGTCATGTCCTTCTGGGAGCAGACTAAGAGAAAATACCTTAGTAATTTATGCAGTTTTCATCTGCCTCCACCCTTGTAATTTTCTCAGCTGACAGTGTTCTACAAGTTTATAAGATGCCTCAGTCATCTACTTCTTGACATTTCTTTGGTTTGACTTCTGCTTTCCTACCATTTTTATGTCAAGTGTTCTTTATCTGTGTTTAAAATTGGCAGCAACAGTGAGCAGGCTTTTGGCATGGCCACAATTGCTTCCAGACAATGGTAGTAATCTTCTCACCCCTGGGGACAGGAGAGCAGGCGAGAGCTGTGGAACTTTCCTCCCTCTGAACTACTCTGCTTTCATGCTCAGGGGTGAGGAGTGCTGGCTTGTCCCTGTGCAGGGACACAAGGACCCTGCCTGCTGACATTTGGATCCATGAATGGTACCCTAATCCCCTGCAGGTGGGAAAACGTGGGGATTGCTGCTGAGGATTACTCAGAAGTTGTGTTATGTCAGAGTAAGCACTGTGTGGGAATTGCAGGCTCATGTTGTTGACAGCAGAGGGATGTGGCCAGGAGGAGTGAGCACTGGGATGCTGTCCAACTCCTTTGCAGTTGCTAGAGCCAGCTTGCCTTCAACACCTGTACTCAGGATTGCCTGCAGGAAGAGAAACCATGTTCCACTTTGTTCTAGCCATCTATCTCAGCAAGGTTTGGCTCTCCAATTCATTGTATTTTCTCCTTCTCAAATTTGTGTGAACATGAAAAGAGGGAAAGAGTGGCAGCTGTACCCATCAGAGGAACCAGGTGAGCCAGACACCTTGCAAAATATATCAGACAAAAGAAATTGTATGATTTCTGCAGTTCATTTGCTGTTACTTGTGGACAGACTGTATATGGGTGTCTAGCAATTTTGTTTTTACCTTTTGTTTTCTGAAACACCCATTCTAATAATAACATGTATGACACAGGAAGCCCTATTAAAGACACTGAGATTAGGTCAAGGTGGTGTTTAATGTGATTAAAGATTGTAAAATTGGATGGTAAGCATTTAAGGAATAACTGCCATGAGATGCTTGAAGGTGGTTAAAGAGGTTGGAACCTTTGGGTGTTAGATCCTCTATATGTTAAAAAGGGCAATGTTCCAAGATTCTGGAACTCTTGATTAATTCTTCAGCAAACCACACTGATGTCTCTACTCCTCTCTGTGGTGGGGGAAATGATTTGTAGAAAGTGTAAGTGTAAAGTTTTTGCATACCAGTCAAGTTAATCCTATTCATTAAAATAATGCCTTTTAGATACTGATGCTGTTGAATTTTCATAATTGAAACAGCTAAACCTAAATCTTTAGGTCTTTTCTAACTGTCACTAAGAGTAGGCTAAAAGGTCTTTGAAATTTTTCTTAATGTGCAAGTTTGAGCTGTCATAAGGAAGAGATGTGCTGCTTAATGTTTAACTAAAAATTACTTAGTTGATCTCTTGCATATTTTTTTCATGTTTTGGCCTATGGAAGGCCTGTTCATTATTTCAGAATGTCTTGGCTGCAATCCATCTGCAAGACCTCATTTTTCTTTTGAAAGTTGCAGTCTTCACAAGCTTGGCATCTGTGATATCACAAACAATGAATTACTGTGGCTGGAAGACTCTGGAATTAAAAACCCTCCTCTGTAAGAACATATTTTTTTTTTTTTACAGAATTGGGATTTGTTGTGAGGAAACACAGCTGACAAAAAAAAGTTTTCAAAGATGACAGATTTTTCATTTTCTGATGAAAAAATGAACTGAAGTCCTGATGCTGAGGACTTGCTCTTTAAATAAATGGGATCTTTCTCTCCTCTCTTGGCAACAGCAGGAGTATTCTTGTGCTGTATGACACGGCTAGCTGGTGCTATATTTGTCTTGTAGCTGTACACACATTTGCAAGAGGTTGTTTAATAAGAAAAAGGCAAAAAGCCAAGACAGTTTAAAGAAAGTTTATTCTACCACAGCCTGAACTTTCAGGGTTGGCTTAAAGACAAAGCTACATACTTGTGGAAGATCAGGGAATATCATTATTGATATGAAATTAAAACTTTCCTGAGTTGTCTCTGGAAAGATCAAGGCTTTGTGGAGAAGGAGGGGGGCCTGGGGGTGTGACACAACAGACGTTTTTAAAATGGAGTTCAATAGATGTTTGGATTCACCAGCAGAAGATGAGAAAGGAAGACAAGAGGGTGGGAAAGAAGATATTAATAATGCTGGCAGTAGTGCTGTTGAAGAGCTGGATTTGGGACAAATGTACCTTACCTGTTTGCCTGAGCAATATATGAGAGTGAAACTCACTCAGACAGTGTACCTGATATGCTGGCTGTTGTTGAAACTCTGCAAGGTAAGAAATTTTAGTACAAGTCTGTGATATTTTTAGTTAACTTCTTATGTGCTTAAAATACAAATTGATGAAAATCTCTGCTGAAGGATTTGACAATTCATTACTATGTATCATACAGTGTCTTTCATGGTTTATTAGTAGCAGGAGCTTTGTAAATATTGATATTGTACCCTGGAACAGGAGATCCAACAAGGGAAAACTTGTAGGGGCTACTCATGGAGTACTACACAAAGCAATACATTAGTAATTGCTAGCCAGTTTATCTCTGTATATTATTACATAATTGTAAGTGTTTCAAGATGATTTTAGATTAATTTCTAGGTGCAATTTCTTGTCATGCTCTTCGCTGATTTACATTAATCTATTGTTGGATGAGCACTGGAATGTATTTTAACTTTGAAAATGTGAACCTTATAAAAGTAAAGAATTGGGTGGGGGTTTGGAACATTTTTGTCAAATATAATGGAGTTTTTGAAGTTGTGGTGGAGCTTATTTTAAATTTGATCTGGCCACATCTAGTAAAAATACTTTTGCTTAATATATTAGTAAATAGGGAAGCAACAAGGCAATGGAACAGGTATAAATGCTATAGTTCATTCTATTCAATTCCTTGCAGAAAGCTATTGTATTGCTCAGATCCAAGCAGAGAAACATTGAATTCTACAAAAGTGATATGATTTAAGGTTTCAGGTTTAAGCAGGGAGGTACTGAGATATTTGAGCTTCAAATGCTGCTGCTTCCAATGGTGTAACAAGGCTGTATTAGTAAATTTAGAATGTGTAATAGGTCTTTGTTTCTCTGTTTCTGCATTCAGATCTTACTGCGGTAGACATTTAGTTGATGGGCAGATCACCATACAGATCAAAACAAATGTCAAGGCAACATTTACTGGTTGGTTTTTCTTCAGAAGTGTATGACAGCGGAGATCCATGATGATGATGGGGTGGAGACCACAGGAGCAGGACCAGGTGGTGCCTCTTTAGCAGCAAGCCCTCTCTTCTGTGTGCATGGCAGCTTTGGGGCAGTAGCTACATCAGGTTTTTTGACAGCATAGCTGTAAAATATAGCAAATATATACACAAATATAACATCAATATGAACTGAACACTACTAACAGTGTTATGTGTTAGATTGCTAGAGAACTTTGTTTCCACACATATTCCATATTTATAGTGTCTTTGCTCTTGTCTGTATGTAGCATTTATTCTGTGGTGCCAATTGCTTGCATTAGGGGGCAGATAGAGACCCTTTCATAGGACTATTTCTGGTGTTTTTTCTGCAGGGATCTTTTGTGAGGCTGACTGAAACGAGATGGGAATCCACACAGCGATGGGGGTGGAGTAAACAGCCCTAGGGCAGATGCCAGAGCCAACCTGTGAGGCAGAGTCCTGGTCAGCACACACTTCCTGATGGTTTTGAGGAGTGCTGATCCAGGCTGGGGAAGGTTGCACCTTGTCTGGTTGCTGATTCATTTGATTGGTTCTCTTGTGGTTTGAACTATTTGCAACCACTGAGTTTGTAGGTTTTAAGAGCCATATTTACATTAAGGAAAGAGGCAGAACCTCATTTGTGGCTACAAACCTAGTAGTTGCTCTGGGTGTGTGTGTGCAACAGTTTCAGTCCCCAGGGCTCAATCTTTGTGCAGAGATTTTTTTGTGTATTAATTGTGAAGTGTGCACAAAATGTTGAGTGGTCTGCACACAATGGCTTTGCACAACGTGCATGAGTTATCCTGTAGGATAAATGGTTGTTCCAGTTATTTGAGGATAGTTTCTAAGACAACAGGAAGAATTTTGAAAGTACGTAAACTAGAAGAGATGTTTCTGTCTGTGATTTTATGTACTTCCATACGGCCTTATATTTGCATGGTGCATTTAAGTTGTTCAAGTTGGGAAGAAACAATTCATACTACTATAAAGTAGAGTGAGGAGAGGTAGTGTAGCTTCTGTTAAAATCACAAATGTCTTCAGAAAGCTTTGTGGGAACCTTACAATGCCCTGGCTAAGCAAGAGGGTAACTAAACCTCTAATTTACTAATGCTTCTTTCTTGTTGAGCTTTCTTAAAGACCATTTGGATTTGAGACCCCACTGTCTTATTTCCTGACACTCTTCCATGACTTAAACATCTTCCAAGTCCTAATCCATTCAAAAAGTGCTAATTTTTTTCTCCTTCCCCTTCACAAGAACAAAAACAGCACAGTGTTTCTTTTTCTCAGGTTCTGCAACTTGGCAGAACCCAGCAATCCTGCTCTAGTGGGAGGGGAGGGAAGGCCAGCAGCACTGAAATGGTGCTGCTGTGTTACAGAGGCACCCTTTGTGACAGCTTGTGTGTATCTCCTGTACATCCAAATGTTTCCAGCTCTTGGCTACAGACAGGGCCCCAGGTGCTCATGGCTTGGAAAATATCAGTGACTCCCTATAACTCCTGATCAATGCTCCCCCAGAAAGAATTTTGTGTCCTTTGTGTCAGGGGAGCTCACCCTTCTGTAAATTAACATGGACAGAATGAGGAGAGACTCTGTTTAGCAGGTGAGAAACCACTCTGAGTGTGTGCTCAAGCAGTTTGACATGAAGTTTAGTTACAAAAGAATCAAATTCCACCAATGTGTCATGGGAACACGTGCAATCAGCCTGTCAGAGTTCAAGAAGCATCTTTGTAGACTGACATCTGGGAAATTTCCCACTTGTGATTCCCTGAGGGAGGCTTCCATTTTCAGAGGTCACCATGACTTGTGGGGATGAGGAAAGAGGCTTTAAATCTTTCTTTAATTCAGATTTAGCACAAATTTAGTTGAATTGATTCTCTGTTTTAATAATTTACTAAATTTCAGTAATATTCTGTACCTCTGAATATCAAAACCAGCTGGTGATTTCCCTGTTATTTACTACACCTTAAGCATTTTCTGTCAGCTCACCTGGTAATTTTTTAAGTCTGAAATCTGTACAAAAGGTAAAATAATGGTAAGACAAATCTATAATTCAATTTTGTGTCTTGTCTCTGTATTTTTGAGTACTGGGTTCTACAGAGCTTCCAACTGCTCTTGCTATGAACTTCTAAATGCCATGTAATGCATGAGAATTAAATTTAAATTTAAAAGATTAAATCACTTTCTTATAGTTTAGGGCACAGGGGCTTAACTCTTTGCTATTCAATAGATGTATCACTCTGTGTTCATAATCTTGCTGTCCTTGGCTCAGCTCATTATCTGTAAAGAAGAATGAAAATTTGTTTGCTTTTATTTCTTAATTTATTTTGATTTTTTTTCCTTCTGATTATAAACATTGTAGAGGTGGACTATCTTCTGTAATTATGGGCAATGGTAAGATCAGCCTGTGCAACAGTATGGGATGAATCCCCTCCAAGGGAAAAGAGGAAATCTGGTTTTCCTATAATATGAATGAATTTTCTAGGTATTAGTCTGTGATCACAAGGAAGTTTTGGGGCACTACCTGCCTTCTTCTGGCACCCCTTTGAGGAAAAAAGGGTGCAGGGAGGTAATTATTGCCCCTTTCTTAGGTGCTGACCTCTAAAAGATCATCAGTGAAAGTGTGGCCACTTCTGGAGGTGACACTTGGGTTTTCACACCAACAGGTTGGAAGCTCTAAGACATGGGTGGTTTCTTCAGGAGAGGGTTTCCTCTGGACTCCAAAGGACAGCCCCTAAAGAAAATGGTCCAGTGAAGGGAAGAAGACTATTAGATATGTCTTCTTGTAACAATTTTTGTAGTGGTTAGATGCAATTGTTGCCTGCCAAACATGCTGCTACTCTGGTTGTAATACTCTCCATGTACTCTGTCAGAACATTTAACTAATGAGAATGTTTGGTGTGGAAAACCAAATTTGAGGTTGCTCTATCTTTTTGAGTTCTTTTTCAACATGATTTATTACAGTCACAGGAAGATTTTGAGAGAGGAAGGAGCTGGACCTTGATATGCAGAGTCTGGGGCAGGGGTTTAACCAGTGGATTGATCATACTTGGACCAAGAATTCTGTGAGGGGACCTGGCTGACTCCCTTCACAGCTATTTTACAGCTACCTTAAGTGTTTTTTGGAAATTACAAGGTGCGTGTGGTTTTGTTTGTTTGGTCGGTTTTGGCTTTTTCGTGGATTTTTTCTTGGTTTTGTTGTTGGTTTTAGTTTTGTTTTTATTAATTGATATGCTTACATGGTCTTGCTGCATCTCTAACTCCTTCCCAATAACTTTTGAACATTCTGGCCAATCTCAGCAAAATTTGAGTGAGGCAGAAGTTAGCAGAGTTCACAAGTAGGCAGTCAGGGAGTGAAAATATACTTAGCTAATGCTCCTCCTGAGGGAAAGAGTCCTTCATAAACTGTCCCTTATCAAACATCAGAAATTTTGTAAAATTTTTCCATTTCCACACTGGAGAACTGCAGAGCTGTAGGAAAGAGGACTCTGTTGGGTCAGCTGCTTGCAGAAATACATGTTTTCTCAGTAAAGTGTTTTTTGTTTGGCTATAATGGAACTCCACTGAAGCCTACTGTTTGTCTTCAGTCCTCAGAGTAAAAGCCAAGAAGTGGCTTTAAGAAGTGCAACTTGAGAGAACTAAAAAGGGATGTTTTGCAGAAAGCTTTAAACAGTCCCTTCCCTCCCCTTTGGAACACTGACTTTTTAAACTTTCAGCCAGAAAAATCAACCTCCTTTCACTTATTTGGTCAAAACTTCCAATATTTTATTCAGGGTCAGGCTTTGAGGGCAAACAGGCTGATTAGATACACTTAACTCCTAAAACATCATAAGCTGGTCTATGGGGCTTATTTTGTTTAGGAGTAATATTTCTGAATCTGTTTTCCTTTAATTTATGCTCTAATTTTCTGGATTCCTTTGGGCCAGAAATATTTAAACAGTCTGTTTTATATTGGAATAGTACTTGCAGTTCTGGGTAGAGCTAAGTGTGGTAGAGAGACAAAGCAATGAAAATGGAAAACATCAGAGTGAAAATTGGAATGTATTGAACCTGACAACAAGCTTGGTTCAGCTTGGTTTCTCATTCTGGGCAGAGATTCAGTTCTTCATGGGCAGTGCAAACCATTCAGCATGTGCTGGGGACTTTGACTTCTTCCTTTCCCTACTGCAAAAAGCCAGAAATTGAAATTTTTCCAGTATCTTTAGTATTCATCAAGCCATCTCCTGGATCCAGCTCTGGGCTACAAGCAGTGTGTTCAGAATCAGGCTGTGAAAGGCTGATGTGCAGAATGATTTCAAAGCATTCTTATAAACCTGGGGAATTATTGTTGCAAAAGCCAGCCACATCCCTTTTTTGCATCCTCATTCTCTTAAAATTATCACACCTTCATTTACATGGGAGAATGTGTTCAATAGCTACTTTTCAGTGGAACAGCCTTTCTCAGCTACCACAGTTCTCAAAAAACACCATGAATCAGAGCTGCATTATCTTCTTTATGCTGTTAATTTAAGTTCAGTTCCTGTAACAAATCTGCAGGCTTCTGCAGCACTGCAGCTCATGAATCAGAGCAGAACTTTCTTGCTGAATTGTGACTTGATTAACTTCAAAAACTTGACTGAAATCCTGCATGACTAACAGAGTACACAGGGTGGATTAAGAACCTGTAAGCAGATGACTGAGAACAAATCACTTCTTGTGCACTCTGGAATATTTGATGCTCTTCCTAGAAAGTGTCTCATTATTACAGAAATCTAAGAAGGTGCTGTATTTTTTTTCTCCTCCTGATGTTTTGTGTTGGAAGAAAAGAAGAACTGGTGTTGGAAAGAAATAAAACTTCTCACTTGATGCTTCAAATGTGGTGCTACAAATGTGATTATTTACATATCTGGATGAAAATTGGCAAATAAGGAAGAATTTGTGCTGTTAAAAGCCTTTAATAAGGTGCTTCCAGATAGCAAGAATGCTTGGGCAGGGCAGTTTTAAAAGTTAGGTTGATCACTACCATTCTGGAGCAAGGAGTGAAATGCAATTTCCATTTCTGAGTAATAACAAAAGTATTCTTCTTACATACTGGAGTTTGATTTTTTTTTTGGAAACTTGCATTTGCACTGAGAAAGAGTGTGTCTAGGTGCAAAAAGGCTATTCTTTGTGGAGCCATCAACCCTCAAATTTCTGTAAAAATATTGTAAAATAATATGCATAATTAAAAACAAACAAACAAACAAAAGCAACTTTTATCCCTTTGCTTTGTTTCTGTAAAAATATTGTAAAATAATATGCATAATTAAAAACAAACAAAAAAAAAGCAACTTTTATCCCTTTGCTTTAAATATTAATAGATATATTCAATTTTTTCCCTTAGTAAAAGGCATGTTTTGTTCTCTAGCTTTGTTTTTGCTCTTGGCTTTGGTTTTGGATGAAACCAATGAATTTGCTTGTAGATTACAGTGATGGGATAATTTTGATTATGGTCATTTTAAGTGGACTGTCATTTGGATTCTAGCAGAAGAAAATGGCAGGATAAACCTTGGGAGCTCACCTTTTCCGTCTTAATGCAACAGATGAGATTGTAGCATTGTGGTTTAGAGAACTTCCAGCTAATAGAGGAACCCAGATGGAATTATTTACCAGATGGAATTATTTACCATAGTACAGCTGCAAGCTCTGAGCACAGACCCAAGTTCACAGGCAATTTTTCAAGCAATGTCCATCCAGGTTTACCACTGCAAAATCTCTGATCCACACTCTGCCAGCAGGTTCTGCTTCTGCAAGAGGGGCAGTGGCACAGGATGTGCCACCACCACGTTGAACCACAGGGTTCAGTGTCCAGATGTGTTAAGGTAAACTGAAGTCAACACTGCTGCTTTCTTTAGCCATTCCAGCTGACTTTTTCTGTTAATATAAGTGAGGCCAGATAAGGCAGACAAGGTCAATATAACATTCACTTATAAAGTGGAGGTGGTGTGAATCTATGCCCTGCACAGCACCTGGGAAAGCTGGCTAGTAAGATGTGCTGCGGAGTTGTTTACTAAAACCTCATCAACTGATTAACAGCATACTGTGGTGGCATGTATGAGACAGGAAATTAACAGGATAAAAGATACAGCTTTTTATGGCTCCTGCTGTATTTTCTACATTTTCCTGGTAATTATTTTTGATATTATTCTTCAGAAAGTAGTATCAATGCCCTTGATAAAATTATATGGGAAAGAATGTCATAGTCTTTTCTATACTTTATGTGTTCCTTCAGAGCTAAACTGAAAAGAATTGGGGGTGGGGAGAAAACCTAGTATTTGGAAAACATTTTGTGAATGCTTCTGTGCTGCCAAAGCAGACAGATAGCTTTCATGCTCAGACACAAAGTTATGGGGTGGGGCAGGCAGGAGGGATTAATGCTGTTTCCATATGAATAAGTAGGAGTTTTTTGGTATTATTTACTATAATCCTATTAGCACAATGGACAAGCCCAGTACAGTTTGGTAGCCAGTCTCTCCCTGCTGGAAGAGAGACCAGGCCCTTAAGGTGTGGTGAGAAGAGCGTGGGTGAAAAACTAGAATGTGCAAAAAATTCTAATGTCAATGCTCAGGAGACAGTAACTTTCATAATGTTGCCAGTTAAAGTTTTCAGATTGGCATTTTTTCCCTTGAATTCCCAGCTCCTGGAGGTATGTGACTGCATGAAGGTCTGATTTTAAAAAAACCCACATTTTCAGGTGCTGTAACTGCACAGGAAAATTGAAATACCAATTTGCAGTGGAAAGTTCCTAAACAATGAGTCTTTCATCCTTGGACTTGTCAATCATCTCTCAAGTGTTTTAGGGCTTGGAACAGCTTGTAAAAGATGCTGATTATAATAGCTGCTGGATTGACTTTTTTCTTTGCTTAGCCCAAATAAAAATTCAAAATGCATGAGTGTAGCAGTATTCATCAGAAAAGTGCAGGCTTTCATTTCACTTCCTACATAAATAGCTGGCCAAGATGCCCAGCAGAGAGCAAGTACAAGGGGACTGACATCAGCAAAATGCAATGGAACCAGGAGAAAACCTCTTAAAAAAACCCCCAAAACCAGGGAGAGAGACAGAAAGGGGGGAAAAGGGGGGAAAAAAAGGAGAGAGAAAAAAAATCTGCATTTTATCTGCTAGAAGCAGGCAAATCTGCACACAAGAAATCCTGGGAACTGTATTGGTCATAAATGGTTTCCCATTGTCCATCAGATCAGTGTTTGCCACTCTCTGAAGACAACAACTGCCTGTTGAATTGTGAGGGTGATAGCACAGGGTGGCACTGATTTTAAAAAACGTGATCTCAGTGTGATCTCACAGAATTTCCAATATTGCTGAATCCAGGGCTCTGCGTACATCTTTATTTCCATGGATGTGCTCTTTTGATCCTGTTTGCTTCCAGGCCTCTGTCAGTCCAAAGAGAACCTTTGGCTCCATGGTCCTGGGCTCAGAAGTCCCGTGCAGAGTGATGTTTATTTTGTGTCAGGGACCACTAACATGGATCCCCAGGGGAGCAGCAGTGTGGCTGGAGCCAATGTGTGTCCAAACCCTGATCTCTGGAAGCACAGACTGTTGTGCATTGCTGTCCATTCCACAGCACTGTCTTCCCATGTGTGCTCAATCCAAATGTACAGATTCAGTTCAGAGGAGTTCATCCTTTCTAGACTGAGAAATGTGCACAATCCTGCGTGAGCACACTGAAGATTTGGGTTCACTCCTGTTCCTGCTTCAAGCTTCCAACAGGGCCTTGGATAAACTGCTTCATTTCTGCATCACTTCGTGATTTTAAGGGCAAACTTGCTCATTTCCACCAGCACATAAACATTTCTTGGAGAGGAAGGATGTGCCTGTATGCCTTGCACAGCAAGTCTCTGATTTGGGCAGCAGCCTGCAGCTATCACTGCATTACAAAGAGCAGGTGGAAGGGGAAATGGCCTGCTCATTAGCATGCAACAGAAAGTTAAATTTGAACAACACCTGCAATTTGTAAGTTTAAACCATCCAAAATTAATGAAACATTTAAGTTTTCATATTATATTTATTTTAGAGTTGTGTTATAAAAACATGGTTGCTGAGAAGCTTACGCAAATGTTTTTGGTTTTTAAGTGCTTTTTTTGGTGGTGCTCATGACTTGAGCAGTTCCAGCCTCTAATTGCTTGTTTATTAGTCCATTTCTTCCACCCACCCACACTTGTAGCAACACAACTCTTAGCAAGTCACACAAGTCAAGGAGTACACACATCTGGAAACCTAATTTCTACGTCACTTGGCCCAGTAAGTTTTCACTTCTGTGGAAGTGCCATGTTTCAGAGCACAGTCCCACAAGCAGGGCAGAAACAGGTGCAAATATTGGTCAGCTGGAACTTCCTTTCACTGTCATTGCCCCAAAAGCATGGGACTATACCACATTTTCATTCAGAAAGTCTTTCCAAGAAAACCAAACCTACCTGGACAAGGTCAGGACCTGTGTTGAAAAATAAACAGCAGCTGTGAAAAGATTCAGGAACTGTTCTGTTAAATTATCAGAGAGAAGTCTCTGTCTCAGTAGATCGAAGGAGAAACCCTGGTGCCTCAGGTTTATTTACATGTTGGGTTTGATCCTGATATTGCTTTGCTCTTTTTCTGAGCATCACCAAGAGTGAATTATCATCACAGGAAAAAGACAACTTTAGAGGCAGGAACTATTTTTATTTGCCAGTTCTTCAGGTTAAGTACAAAACTCAAGTGACTACGCAATGGCTTATCTCTATAAAGTGTGCAAAATCAAAAATGCATTCTTCAGAAATCTGATAACTTAATTTGTTTTCAAATATGTGATCCTTGATGATATGAAATTGTTTAGAAGACATTAGTAGTGCTTTTTTCTTTGTTTGTTTTATTTTTAGAATATCAGAGCTAGGTTTCTGAAGCTGTTTTTTTAAACGGTTTACAACTGCCACTATAAAAATGGTAGTTCTTTATAAAAAAGAAACAAGCTGAAAGAACAGGCTAAAATTGAGCATGGAGAAAAGTAGATAGTGTTGAAGGCTATTTTAGAACAAATTTCAGGAAAGTTCATTGTTCAGGGATAAACTAATTAAGCTTTAAATTAAAATCTGTTTATTTGAACAGGTGTAGCTTCAAGAGTTACCTTTAGTTACAGATCTTCTTCTCCTTTTCATGAACCCCTTTGCAGTTTATCCTGAAGCTCCCCAGACCTGTAGTGCCTGTTCTAAGAGAGAGGTTTTGTATGAATGTGTTAAAAATGGAGGCTGAAACTGAGGGAAACAACCTCACTGAGAAGAACATGCACTTCAGAGAAACAGTGGTGCACTTGCTTCTAGGAAGAGTCAAAGGGTGCCATGACCTTGGTGTGCAGCAAGCTGCTGTGCATCTATATTTATCTATACCTATATCTCAGACTAATAAATAAAGGCACATAATGGAATCTGTGACCCTAAGGTTGGATTTACTACCACTGACAGGGCCATGATCCATTTTCCAAGTTCTCCTATTATATTATTTTCCATCCTTCTTTAAAAAGAGAAATCAGCTTTTCATTTGGCCTTGGAAAATCTTAAAGAATGTTATCATATTATCATTACTTAAGTGAGCTTTTTGGGATGCAGGGGTTTTACTCCTGTGAGTGAAGGATTATACATAGCCTACAGTATTACTGTAGCTGAGGATCTTCATCCTCATCTTAAAGATCATATTTTCTCTGAAACCCATGAAGTAGGAAAGGTCCATACAGAAAAAGAAACCTGGGAAAATGTGTATAAGGAATGGGGTTTGGGATAATTGTTTAGAATAGAACATCAACTGTATTTTTATAAGGCATCAGTATTGGAGATGGGCAAAATTACTTAAGGCAGAACCTTCAACTTGAAAGTTTTATTTTACTTTTTCCTTTCCAATGCAAAGTTCAAGCCAAGTTCACTAAAGTTTGTGAACCCTTCAGCAACATTTGGCTAAGTTGCAAGTCTGAAATTATATGTGGTTTGGGTGCAAATCAGGATGGATTTGATCCCAAGTCACTTGAAATACAGCACTTCTGGCCACATGTAGCTCTGTGTTTCAGCCTTCTTTGCAGCCCAGAGCTAGGCTTGCCCAGAGGGAAGCTGTGGCTCAAAGCCCTGTGGATGGTGTCCACTGCCCTTCTCATTGGTTTTTCACAGAAATGGTGAGCGTTGTGTACTTGTCCTGGATGGGTGCCTTGGGCTCCAGCTCAGCTAGAGGTTCATTATAAACATCCTTATGTCTAAACTTCAGAGTTGAAGGGGTAACGTGCATCTCACCCAGTTTTCCACAGGGAGTTTTCTTCAGAACAGACTTCTTCCTGGTGAAAGCCAAAATAATTCCAAAGGGTGCTCATTGACTAGGAATTACTAGGGATTTTTCAAATATTTATCTGTAAAGACTTTTTGAAGTAGAAGTAGATTCCTTCAGATAAGTCTAAAAGTTTTTTCAGTTCTATTCTGTGTAGTGCAGGGTCTGGGGAAAATTTCTCATAGAAGCCAGAAGTTGGTTCCTGCAGGTCTTAGGGCTTTCTTTGTGCCAGTAGCCACAACAAGGATACCTACCATGATGGTAGGGTCAAACCTTTGGTAATCCACAATGAGCAAGTGCTGGTCCTGTCTGTGTTAAAGACCTGAACATCTGTAGATTTGAATAGCTAGATAAGATATTATTAACAGTTATTAATACAGTAAATAATTGTTATAAATGCTTAGAGGACTTTTACAAAACCTGTTATGGAGTGACTATATTTTGCTGCCAAGTAGTAGTGCATTATTTTGTGAGATAAGGTATCCTTTCCTCTTTGTTACACTGACTTGAACAACCTTGAAACTCCAGCTAAACAAGTCTCCAGTCTTTCTGAATTTGTATGGAATGACTAAGCTTTAGCTGAGAGTTTTCTGACATGGTTCAGTCTGTTCAGGTATTTTACTGGCTTCCTTTTCTTCTCTGTGAAGGGCAAGTTCATGAATAAGATGACTGGGAAATAAGTGCCAGCAACTTCTATATAATTACATGAGGAGTAACTCTGCAGCTCTTATGGCAAGGTTTTAAAGAGTTGCCATGTAATCACTCTTTTCAGAGCCAGCTCCTCTTAGAGAATTCTTGGGATATGCTCTAAGATGCTAAGGGCCCAAGAGAAGCAGCTTTTGTCTTTTCTAGTGAGAAGTGGCTAGGTTACTTCCCCTGTCACCTGTACGCACTTGTCACTGGCTGCTTCCTTATATATTGCATCCATTGTCCCTTGAGCAGTGGCCAAGAACGTGGATATCCAGCCATTTCTAGAGGAAGGTGCTACTGTTTAGCTGCAATTATTCATCTGTGAACACGCTTCAAGTGACACAAGCCTGATAGTTTTTAATCTTTATGCAACAAGCATGCAGAAAAGAGCTGCCCGAATTTTCCCTTTTATGGTCTCTACCTCTATCATAACTGACAATAATAGAGGCGAACTTTGGATATGGAATACAGTTTTAGAACTAGGATTGCAGTTTAGAAACCTTTCAGTGTGCTGTTAAACTATCCAAATGTGGTCTTGATGTATGCACTTTGAAGCTGTTTTGTCCACAGTGAAATCTAGCATTCAAAGCAATTTGACATTGTTAAGTGCTATTTTTAGTGTGTTTTGATACAGGTCAACTTCTATTACATCTTTTCACTTCCAAAAATGACTTCTATTAGAACCTAAACAAACCTTAGCAGCAACATAGATTATATGTGCATGTAGGCACATATAGGTACAAGGTAGAATTTACTACAACACTCTGCCTCTCTACCAGCCTCTGTTCACCTTTGCTTGCTACCTCTGTTTGTGCTTTTCTTTCCAGACCAGCTTCCAGCACTTGAATGCCTACCTCCCTTACCCACCTGGGTGTTGATTGTCTTAAAGAATTTCTTTTTTCCAAGTTCTTCTTTTCAGATATAAATACTTCTATTCAGGGTGTGGATTACACATGTTCTGGTGGCAGATTCTTCTAAAAGCAAAATTCTCAGCAGAAATGTTATATTCTTCTGGACTTAATTACATCTAAGACAGTGTTAGTTCTTAAGAGATAAACAGATTTTTTCTCAGAGAATGACTTGCACCAGGTACTGCCAAGCACTTTAAGCTGATTTACTAAGCAATAAAGTGTTTAGGACTCACTTATGATCTGACACTAGAGTTCTGTAATGCTCACAATTTAGGGAGTTACAACTGACTTATATCACTGTGAAGTCAGAGATGGTTGGCCATTTACAAGAAGTTAGCCTCAGAGACCTTCCAAATGGAGCTTTTTGTTTTAAAAAATTCTTTTGAATCCCCATCCAGAGTGAAGTTTTCACATGGGAGCACCACTTAACATGATTATTAAAACATGTTTTAGAGGGTGTGTGATCTTAAAGAGAAATGGAGAGAATATTAAAGCACACATACTAACTGGGGTACTAGTGGGCAGGAATTCTGCTCCCATCTTTTTTTTTCCAGTGTGTATAGATAGTTTTCTCTCCTCCCTCTTACACTGAGCTCCTCTGTAAGTAACTGCTTAGGTTAAGTTAGGTTTTCCTTTTCTGTTTTAACTGTTAGCTTGTTTTGTCTTCATTTTGACCCACCCTCTCAGAAAGAGTCCTGAATGCATAAAAAGCTTTTGCAGTGTGCCCTGAAGCATGTCTGCTGATGAAGCACATACAGTGTAATTATGGATAGCACGATGCAGCATCATGAAGTGCCTTTGTTTACAACTTCTCTATCAGGAGAGTATAATGAATGGATTCACTGAGGAAATGCAAAAGCAGATGCCTTTGGCTGGCTCCTGTTGTTTTCTTTTTGGCAAGGACAGAGGGACGAATCTGCTCTGGGACAATCCCACTGAAGTCAGATGAGTTACACCAGGCAGAAACTGGAACTTTTTTCTTTTCTTCTTCTTTTTTATCCTTATTTCCATTTTATTTTTTAAAGTTTTGGTTTTGGTTTTTTTGTTTTGTTTTGTTTTAAAGAATACAGTTTCCAGGTCTCTTTTTCCTGACTGTCACACTTTCTCTTTCCACAGAAAGCCTATGAGAAAAGACTGTCTGCTTCTAAAAAGGTAGGATATCCTCTTAGTCACTAATAACTAATCTTAATAGCTGTATATGTTATATATATATTGACCAATGGATGTTATAATAAAATATCTAACTATTTATATTTTAAAAAATACTGAAGAGCTAAAATCTTCAATACTGAATGGGACAGTAAGAACAGATTGTGCTGTGAGAGGGATGCAGTGCTAACACACAGCTGTGCTCCTTCAAGGGCATGAGGTGTGCTCAGAGCTGGCCTAGGCCAGATATGGTATCACCTTGAAATATGCACTCATACCTGGCATATACTGAGGTGTAATACTGGGCAAAGCTTCTGAGGGCAGGTGTCTGTGAAAGCACCCCCTTTCACATGTCTGTGAAACCTTAAGGGAAGAGAAACCTGTGGCAGCTCGTGGTATCTTGTATATTGGCAAGGGATAATTTTTAAAAAGCTTTATTCAGGTAAAGCTGGAATTGCACAGTGTAATAACAGAAGTTAGCAGGACTGCTGCTGCCTTCTGCCTGCTCAGGCAGTGACCATACTTCTGGGTTTTTTCTCCTGCTGGAGGCCTGAATGGTGCCTCTCACATAAAACCTGCCATTTACAATTTGCCTTTTGCTGAGGCTCCCTTTGTGCTCACACAAGGCAGCTGGCAGGAGTGCTGACCTCGCCGGAGCAGAGCTTGCCAGCTCTGCCTAATCAATATTCAGTAGGGCTGGCTGCTCATTGCGAAGCCATTGATTATCTCTGGAAGGTTACTCCCCCTGGGTGTCACTTTTCAGTCTCTTGCCCGTAACTCCTCTCCACCCCCATTCCAGGCTCTCAAGAGGAAAGAGTGCTGGGATAGAAATGCGGTTCCCATTCAGGATCTGAATGGTTGTCCTCAGATGTCAAAACAGTCTTTCAAAAGAAGGTGATTTCCTCCCTGCCAGATTTTTGTTTATGCCAGTTTTGTACTTTTAATTTCTGGGATACTTTTAATGATTGCAAGCTGTGGCACTTTAAGCATTAATTGTATTTGACTCAGGCAGGTTGCACTAAGCCTTGGTTTGCTGTGACCAAAGGAAAAAACCCACATATTTTGCACAGCTGTAGGTGACCTGTCTGCCCTCTTGTGTGGAAGGGGAGAGCCATGATTTCCTATACCACGCTATTCAAGAGTAAATGAACAGGGAAACTCATGGAAATGTAAAAACATGGCACACACCCCTATTTGCTGGTGTGCACTGCTCAAATCACACCAAATTCCTCTTTTCTAACACAAGAAAGGAGGCCAGTGAGGCTTGTATGGCCTGCCTATTACCTGAAAGTGAGTTTGGTAAAAATCATATCAAAATCTCTCTTTTAAATGTGAATTGTGCAGTTAAGGCTGTATTCAGTCATTAATACAGTAGTAGAGAACTGTGAAATAAATCTGCAAGTCTACACACTTGAATTCATTAGGAGTAATAGAGTCCAGGTGTATAGGCTGATACAAAATAATTACTGAAGGAATAGTTTGATTTGCTTACTTTAATTATAAATATAACAATAACAATCACAACAGAGATCACAGAGCAAAAAGACAAGGCCAGAGGTCTCAAAGGAGGGGAGTGGACAGGTGGAGCTAAGAGCCAGAAGGGTAAAAGAAAGATCTTTGGCACAAAAGAATTGTATTCCTATCTCCATGACACTGTTCAGTTCAAATCAGTGCCCTTTCCAAAGAGCAGAAACTGCACTGTGTTGCAAACTGCCTGCATTAGTAGAAGAATTGTGCTTACAGTTAATGCGTAGTAATTAATTGTCCAGCTTCCTGTTTGTAATGAGGAGATTGAAAGTCACTACTCTCAAGCTTTATCCTGCTTGTCTCTTCTTAGTTTGTATTTGAGGCATCACTAAATCCAATGCAGACACCTCTGTCTGAACAGGAGTAGGGTCAACAATGCAAGTCAAAGCACAGTGGGAGTTACTAAAGCAGGGAAGGTGAGCGTTTGTGAGCGCTGAGGGAGGAGCTGTTGCTGCATGGGGAGCAGGCTGCTCTCTGCTTCTGGCTTGGTACTGAATGCTCCTGTAGTGGCTGGCAGGTTCACTGTTGATGGAACAACACCTGGGCCACACCTGGTCAGTACCTTGCACTGCTGTGTCTGGGTTCTTCTGCCAGAGTGGCTGTGGTTTGTCAGATGCTGATGATTTAGCCCATGTCTCCAAGGGTTTGTTCAGCAGCCAGCACTGGGACCAATGCCAGCAAGCTGGTGCTGTCCCCTGATACAAACCAGAGAGATCATGACAGACATATGGAAATATGGCAAGTTGTCATTAACTGGGGTTTGTTTAGCCAAGGGGATTTCCCGTCAGCTCCCCATCTTCCTGAACAAGGCATGTGACACAATGGACCTGCCTGACTGCCAGAGAAGCTTTGTTTAGTCATAATTAAGGGGTTAAAGTGGACAAGGGAGAAACTGTTCCTCAGCTGACAGAGAGGGAGCTGTCCCTGGCACCGCAGAAGAGTGACTCCACATGCCATCCTTTTTCTCAGGAAGTACTTTCATTTTGGTGTTAGTTGTCAGCTCTTTGTCATTAATCAGTGTTTTGGCTATTGTCTGTAAAAAGGCTGTGTTGCTGCTAAAGGGAGAAGATCCCAGAGACATGGTTTTGTAGTAAGTTTGGAACCAATGACATTTACATCCAGTTTGTCTTTCAGCTATCTTTAAAACACCTGAGATATACTTAAAGGGTGAGGTGAAGGGCTAATATTATGCCATGGTTAGAGAATATTATCAGTGTATTACAAAGGAAATCTTAACAGAGCCTACAGTTCCTATTCTTCTATTTGGCAGAACCTTCCTGCCCCATTTATATTTACATGATCCTGTAGCAATCACTGCAGTGCTAGAGGGAAATACTGAATGGAATGTGTTTCTAGCTTTTGCTTCTGATGGAGCAAAGTCAGCTTTTGGGGACCAAACTGTTCACACCAATCACCAGCAAATCTATGTGATATAGTAGAATATCTGTCCTGTATCTCCTTTCCAATTGTGCTTTAGGATAGTGAGTGTTTAGGGAACCAGAGCTCTCTTGGGGCTGCAGTAACAGCCTGTGGGTTAAAGAGTAGTGACCTCTCTGTGAAAAATTGTATGAAACATCTCCAAAGAGACATGAAATGCCCCTGAAGCCATCTTTTGTGTTTGGCAAGTAAAATGTAATTGTAATACACTCACATTTTTCCTTCTGGATTCTTCATTATGCTGATTATACCTAGAACCTGCACAGACATTCAAAGTGATAGAAAAGAAAGATTTCATAATGATGACAGACAATGTACAATGTTAAACATGCGAACCCCACATTTGTTTCAAGCATGATTTATTTAGTGGAGAATAAGTGTGTGTTTCTGTCCTGGCAGCAAATGTGGAAGGAGAACACAGAGGTTAGCCATGTAAAGACTTTTTGTAAGGTCCAATGTCATTGTGGCCATGAAGACTAAATAACTGTAGGACTGACCTCCACTAGTGGCAAGTGCAGAGCACGACTTTGTATATTAAGTGTAGCAAATGAAGCATCCTCTGGAATTCATGAGTGTAAAAAAAAATTTGAAAGATCAAGAAAACTTTAACACTGGCAATAGTGTTATACTTAAATTTTTTTAAAATGCTTCCCTCAAACAGATGTGAAGTAATGGCTGATATTTTGGGCCATGTGGATTCTCAGAGCAGCTGTAGGCCAGTGGCAGTCTGCATACTTCAGACTGTTGTGGTGTAGGTTTGAACAAGTGATTCAGTTCATACTGGAGATAGCTGCAGTCCCTGAACACATATGGACCCCATTTTCTTATAGAACTCCATAAAAAGCCTTAATATATTACTGCCTGTAAGAAATAAAACTCCAACAACCAGAATTGTGTGTAAGGCCAGACTTTCGTAGCAGGGATGTTGTATGCAACATACTGTTACATGCCCTGACACTGTTCTGTACTCACCTTCAAAAGGACTGGGCAGAAAGTATTTTCTGTAATCACTGCCCCCAGGCAGTGGGCTGTGCCAACTGTTAGTGCAAAAGACAGCATTTCCCATTATAAGTGAAATCTATTTCTAGTAGATAGAGATGAGCTCTTGTCCTGCATTACCAGACACTCTCTTTGATTAAATACTACTAAAAAGGCCCACTAAATAATCTGCCTTGTGTGTTTGTAACCTGAATTATGATAACAAAGGTGCTACAGATCCTTGTTTTCTTCCATTTTGAAGTTGTGCCAAGTATTTTCTCCTGAGTTGATGAAGTGTAGTGTTGGTAATTCTCTGTTTGCTGTCAGTGCATGCTCTGCAAACAAAGGGAGAATCTGGGTTCATTTGTCTGCAGTTAGAACTTGCTTTCATCCTGGTACTTCAAAGACTGTTGTAGAAAGAGTGCAGAGGTGGTATGTGCATCTCAGTTCACAACAGGTGGAATTGTTGCCATGCAGTGATTATACTTCTCAGGTATTTGCTCTGCAGTCAAGAGAATGAGTTTGTTTCATTGGTCAAATTTAATTTTAACATGACATTGGTGTGTAATACATTCACTTTTAGTTTTCTGATAACTTGATTAAACTTTCAGGGTAAAGCAGCACTTAGAAGATTACTAACCACATCCTTTGCAATGAGGAAAAGAGAATGATAAAAAAGCATTTGTTGCTTTGCAATTTTTTTATGATAAAGAACAAAACCCAAAAGATAATGCTGTCCTAACTCTCTATAAATTATGTGCATTTCTCAAAGTTCAGGAAAGCACATAGTTTATGGAGGATCAGGACAACATTATCTTTTCCTTTAAATATGCCTGTACTTCTTTGTATAGAGTTGTGGGAAGTTTTTTTGTATAGAATTTATCACCATGGTGTCTGAGTGCCTTCTCCATGCATTCAGTCTTCCCATATCTTTTTGTGAGGTAGCAAAAGGAGAATGAGAAGTGAATACAGTGAATTATTTGCTCAAGGTCATTCAGCAAGTCTAAGGCAGAACAAGGAACTGAATACAGATAACCTAACACTCATATATTGTCTATCCTTTATTTTAGGAATTAATGGATCCCAAAGATTGAAAGAAAACCACAATGTTGTTTCCTATAGCTATTCTCAGTCTGGATTGACTCAGACCCAGGCTTTTCCTTGGCATCCATTGCAAGCAGCAGATAAAAGGCAGATGTGTTCAACAGTGAGCCCCTGTTTACAGCATGACATTTGAGCTTGCATCACTGTCGCCTCCTTTTTTGTTAGAACTGCTCCTGTACAGTGCCCTCTTTGCCTGCCTGGTGCAGAGAATCACTTTCTATAGAAACTGGCTTGTAAACTGCTGGGCTCCTGGCCAGTGAGGACAAGGGGTTTGCCTGAGGGCAGCACGGAGCTGCTCCCTTCCCACATTGCTGCTCTGGCTTCCTGCAGCCATTCGGGACCTGCTCCTCCTTGTCACTGTGTATGCAAACAGGAGCTGCTGCTCAGGGTGCTCCTCCTGAACCCAGGAGCTCCTCCTGGTTCAGAATGGGGGTAAAATGCATTTCAACATCCCCACTTCACATCAGTGTTGACATATCTGTCTGTGGCTGTCATAGCTGAGACAGAGACAGTACAAAGCAAAACACTTCCTTGTCAGAAGGCTTCAAACTGTTTTTATTACAGCATGCATGCTTTTTATACATTTTTACAAAGCTCACAAGTTTACTCACTGGTCACAAGAGAAAACAAAACGTTTATTGAGATAGGCAGTTGCAGGTGTCTCTTGTTTATCCTTCTTTTTTTCTTGGTTTCTGTGTCAACAACCTTGGTAGGAAATTCTTTCAGGGGTAAACATGGATCCTCTTATCAAACTTCTCTCCAGCTCACAGAAGTCACTGTAAAACCTCTTCCACATGTGGCTGTGCTAGGCACCATATAAAGAGCCCTGGGATGCTCAGAAGGAGGATTTCTTCCTGGGAGATGGCAGCTTATGATGGTGGTCTTCTCACTCTCTAGAGTTTGTAGCAGAATTGTGGAGGTGCAGCTTGTTCACCTTTCCATTGCAGTGTCCCTCAGTGGGGGCAAAGTGCATGGCTTAATGATCCCTCATCCCCTCAGTGCTGTGCTAGCCTGGGACACAAAAGTAATTTTCTCTCTGCTTGAACTCAGTTCCTGTCTTTCTTCAGGTGACAAAGTGAAAGGTCTCCTTCACAAAGTGAAAGTTGTACTCCCATCAGGTACTCTACCTGATCCAGTATGATTTAAAATCTGAATTTGTCCACTAGTTTTGAACTTAAGTGGCAAGTCAGGATGCTGAGCAGTGTGACTGCACTGTACATGATCCTACAATTTCTACCTGTTGACGCAGTGATACAAGAATATCAGTCAGTTTCCCTTTAAAATAAAACTAAAATTGGTCTGCATTCAGGGAAGAGGAATTGCATTCAGAACAGTGAGGAAACAAATACTATAAATTTCTTGGTTAGGTGAAATTGATGAGTAATTTCATACTCACTCTTAGCTGCCACTGGAATGTCTTATGGCAAATTCAGGATCATAATTAAGATGAATAATCTGCAGGATATATTGCTTTAAAAGTTGCATATATGAAGCTGTCAAACTACTATTTTCACCAGGTTTTCCTGGAGAAACATTTTCTGAGACTTTGTACTGTAGACAGCATGTAAAAATATATAAGGTACTTCAAATTATAATAAGGAAAACCTGAGCTCAGTCTTTGGAGGACGAATTGCTAAAGCACACATTTCATATTATATTTGAAATATCATATTATATTGTTTGTAGCAAGAATGTTTCAGTTACCATCTATGCAATTATTCACTCTATATTGCAAAGAGAAAGAGGTATCTGCTTTCCAAACACAGATTTACAGTCCATTAAAGATTTCTGGTTTAGTATACTGCAGGAGATACATGAGGAAACAAAACTTAATCATCACCATCCAGATGAAAATATTTTGAAGGGTAGAAAGTAATTCAGAAGAGCCTTAGATCTATTGAATTGTTAATATTTTGCATTACATTTGATGTCACCACTTTGCAGCCCTGACCTGGAAGGTTCTGCTGCAATAAGCCTGTGTCTGGTGAGCATCCTCATACTTTTTAGACCTTGTTGATGTTTCTTCATTACATGCTGATGTCTGCAGTGTATCTGTGTAAAAAATGAATTCAGACTGAGCCCTTGCAGTAGACACTGCAGAAAACATCTGAAGGTGTATAAAGTTAACTCCCTCAATTATTTGACAAAGAGAATCCCTAAGGATCCAGTGCTCTCTCTCTCCAGCACCTAGATTAAAATATTATGTATTGAAAATGGCCACTGCCCAGCCTTTCTAATTCACATACTAGGCACAACACAGGCACTTAACAGATCATTATTCATCACTTTCTGCTCTGCCAAGCTTTCCAATAATTTATTGACACGTATTGAAAATGTTTGAGTACTCAGAGTTTAGCAGAATTTTCTTTTCCCATGTGGGATTGGAATAGCTTTTATCAAAATCTGCATCTCAGGAGGGTATGGATATATTGCTGTCCTTATGTTCATACCAATCCATGGAAACTTAACCTCTGCTGCCATCACATCTGTGAAAGGAGTGGGTTATTGGGAGTCCTGACTATCCCAAAATGGGCAGTGGGGGAATGCAATTGTACCCAGTGTCAGAATTTACACTCCAACTCCTGAAATGGCAAAGGACCATCTTTTACGGTCCTGAAGAACTTGAAAAATCACTTTTTAGAAAGTTTTTAGCTTAATTCCTAATGAAATGAGGCAGTTGAGATGTCTATATCTGTTTGCACATACCTTTTGAGACTATTGACAGTTTTTAACCAAATTTACAAGAGAGGTAGTAGACTATTAAAGCTTTCTTCAAGTTTTATAAACACTGGCAGTTAAGTAATAAAGGAATATTCAAATTAGTGGTTTTACCAAGGGAACTCTCCAAATGTGTGTTTTTAATGACAAGCCCCAACTGGTCAGTCAGAATTTCTGGAACAGAGCTGATGTAGTGAAAAAGTGTATATATATTAGGGGGCAAAAATCTGTAGGAAACCAGGCTTCATCAGTTCTGTCTCTTGGGGAACAAGCTATTGTACAGCAGAGCATGGAGATGCTGCATAGATGTGAAACCTCAGTTACAGTTTAGCTTTTGTTTTTCAGTAAAAGAGTGTAATGTGTAGAGACTCTTTTAACATTTGGACAGTGGTGCTGAACAAAACCGAGACCATTATATGCAATTTCTGTCAAGGCTTGTGAATGGTCTGTGTTAGCCTGCCAAATGCAAATGAAGATTATCCATTCATTTAGTCCAAGAGAGAAAATGATATAACTTCTTTGGTTCAATTACTTTACTGTGACAAATAAACAAGGAAGAGAGGACTCCAGTATGGCAAATGGTCAACTTCAGATAGCTGCAAGGGCTATAGAAGTCACACTGCTCTGATAGTAATCCTTATTTTACATTATTTGCTGAGACATAGTCCTTACATCTTCAAAGTTATTTATATGCTCCCTCCAGAAGTAGGAAATCTTGTAGAAGAATTGAGATCCAAGTCTCACTTATTTGCCTTGGACTTTTAAGGCAAGGATATATTCATCTTGGTTGGAATGTGGGGTGTTCTCAAGCAGCCTGAGCACCCCTGTTTTCTCTCTCCTGTATTTTCAGTCAAAGCACTAATTCTGTTTTGTACATCTCTGTCATGAAGTAGAGACATTCCACTATTTCCAAATGCTGGTCATGGGTGGGAGTGAAAGGGATGTAGAGCTGAAAAGTGCTGGCTTCTTTCAGTTTCAGCATGTCAGTCCCAAGCACTTTCCAGAAGCTACAAGGAAAGGGTTCAGCAGCTCCTCTGCACCTCAGCCGAGCGTGTGAGACTCACCTGAGGAGTTCATAAGGCTCTGGGAAAAAGATGAGGGAAGCAGACATGCATTTGTGGTTGCTGATAAGGTTGAGCCTCTCAGAGATGGACATGGTACAGAACAGTTTTGCACCCCCAAAGCAGCAGGTTGGATGCCAGGGTGGTGCACTCTGCTGGCTGCCCCCTTGCTCAGAGAGGGCAGGCCCATGTCACTGTGGGGGCTGAGCTGACAGATGTGCCTGTACACCTACAGGCAGTGGGTCCAATTCAGCCCAGAGCTCAACAAACTGCTACAAAAGCAGGCTCTCACCTCAGTCACCTGCCTCTCAAGCTGGAGCTTTCTTGGCAAAATATCTGTGCTTCCTGACAAAGCCTCACATCCTCAGCAGCACCATGTTATGGCTGGTCACTCAGCACAGAAACCTCTCGTGCATCACACAGAGAGCACTGACCTCCAGTACCTGTAGCTTCAAGCAGGTTTCATCAGTACCCTTTCACTGCAAGGTTTAGTTTAGAAAATAAAAGATAAGGTTTGTTACCTTTGTCTCACAAGAATGGTTTTTTGAAAGATAAAGGACTATTTTGGTTGAAATATTCCAGAAGCCTGATTTAGAGAGACAGTTTGTGGTTCATCTTTCTTTCCCAACACTGATGCATTAGTCTTCCCTCAGACCTATCTCCAAAAATGCTCAGATATTTTTGAAGGAAATGAAGTGGGGGCAGCTTGCCCTCTGCTGGCTGCTGGCACCCAGGCGTTAGAAAGAACTCTAGAGAGGGACTTTGGGAGCTCAAATCGTGATCTGCCTAATTCTGCTGGAATATAAACTGGTTATAGCCAGATGGGTGTTGACATAAAAGCCCCTTCTCTAAAGTGACTGCCACGGGAAGTGGAGTTGTCTGTCAGCAGCCAGCATGAGCAGTAGCATAATCATCCTCTGAGTTGAGCTTGAACCATCAGGTGTCAGCCTAGTTCTGTCTCAAGCATTTCAGTGCTGAGTTACACCAGTTATCTCCTTTCCAACAAGCTCCCTTTCTCTGCCCAACCATGCACACAAGAATGTGCTCCCAGTGAAGTCAACAGCACCTTCATACTCCCTTGGAGAGAAAAAATGAAGGGATAGATGGGTAAGTCAGTAATGGCCAGTACTGCTTCCTGCATCTGGCTGTCTTTTATGAGATGATACAATGCACACAGGCTATGCTCTCCTGCTCCCTTGACCAGTTGCAGGGAAGGTGACCAAGAGTGGAACAGTCTCTCCCAGGGCTCAACTGTGCACTCAGGATTATACACAGCTCATGCTTCCATACTCAATCTTGTCCGCCCTACAGCTCCTCTGTCCTTGTGAACTAGTTCTTCAGCTGCCCCAAATTTGTTTTGCCATGACCTTCTGCCAAAAAGAAAAGCTGTTTCTATAACCTTTATATTTCATACTTTTATGTTAATCCTGACATTCTTTACCTAAATCCAAATATGCATTGCTTTTACAATTTTAAAGGAAAAATACTTATCTTGGATCTTAAATGCCTAATTGCATCTGACTAAACAAGGGCGCCTTAAAATAGACCCCAGGAGGAAAAGATCCAATTGTTGACTTGTTGAATACCAAATTACAACAAAACCCTGAGGAAATGAAGGGGTGGCAGTCAATAATGTTACAGTTGCATAGGGACGATAGTTAGAAAAGTGGCATACATCCAGAAGAGGCCCACAGCAAAAAAGAGGGAACCTGGCTAGCATGGAGAGTGGGATAAGGTACTGCAGAAAGTGATTTGTATTTGCAAGTGAAATTTAAGAGACAAGTGTGTATATTTTGTAGTTGGAAGACTATTCATTAAATAGTATGAAAGAAAGTGAAGGAGAAAGTAATTATGATGACAAGAAAGAACGCAAAACACTACTGTAATTTTTCTTTAGCTCCCTGAAGACTGCAGGCTTTTGTGTTTCAATGCATGAGCTACTGTTTGGCATGTTTCCTGAACCACTTTGTCTATTCACTTCTTGCTAATGTGAAAGTGCCCAGACTCCCTGGAAAGGCAGCTTTGTTGGAAACCTTTCATTATCAAGGATTAGCTGTTTGGTAAACCTGTGTCCCCTTTAACAGTTTGACGGGAAGTGGCAACTAATGAAGGGCTCATTGTGGTGGTGCTGTGAGTGTGGGACTGGAGGCTGTTTTATTGCCCAGCTTGCAAACCAGGGTCCTTTGTGCTCCCAAGGACTAAAGGGAAACTGAGTCATGCCCTTTGATTCTGCTGAAAACATGTGGTGAAAAATATGCTTTCCTTTCTTGGTGCTCTTGCCTTGTTTGTGGTCTAAAGGCTTTACGCGTCTGGGAATTTTGTTGATATGTTACAGAATAGTGTGTGTAAATTTAAAAAGGTTTGTGTCAATGCCTAGGTGCGGCTTACCTGAAACCTCTCCGTATAATACCAATATAAAAAACTGAAATAATTCAAACCACTAAGTGTATTTATCACCTCACACTGTAGTTGAAAAGCTTTTTAAAGAACCAAATCTGACATCCTCATCCCATCTCTAGATGGACAGAAGGCATGGCAGCCAAATATAGGATTTATATCTTCATTGATAAATTTCCATATGTATTTTACATCTCAAGAGAGATTTCTTGAAATCCTTTATAAAAGTAATGGACTAGAAATCATTCTCTATGAAAAATGTCCAAGTACAACTTAAATAATGAAGAAATACTACTGAAAATCATCATGAGAGTCTGTGATGTCAAACAGGATTCTTTTATCTCTACAGTAAATCTTTCTCATTGAAACTCCCACGCCACTCATAACCCCAGGGATTCCCAGTGCCTGCAAATGCAAAGGAGCAAAGAAAGGCAGCTCTGTAAACCACATGGGCAAGAAAACAAAGCCCTACCCACAGCCCCAACCAGGCTCCATGTGTTTGGGGAGGTGAGTGTGGAAGCACCCAGGGAACTGTTAAAGGTCCAGAGACTGTTAAGCACCAGTGCTGTTGGGTGGAGGGGCCAGGTCAGTGTGGAACTGCTTGTTTTCAGTTGAGAGAAAGCCCCAGGAGTATGGCTTGGAAATTGCTCTTCCCCTCTGTTAAAGCTAAGCAGGCCAAGTGCAGAGTGTCCCTGCTGATCCAGAGCACAGGTGACACAAGTGGTTCCTGCCGAGGGAAGCAGCTCTGGGTCAGTGTTATTAGCTCTGTCTGTGCAAGAAGGGCAGTCAGGTAACCCAGGAATATGTGTGTGTGACTGGGAGAGTCATGGAAGAAATTGTGAGCTAATGCTGAGTTTTGAACTCATTATCTGTCCCGCACTCAAAGGCTGCAAGAACACTCGTCATGCACATAAATGTGTGTGGTGGGAAGAGGCTGTAGAGTGGCCAACAACACAGAGGGTGCTGCAGCCCACACCTCACAGCCCCACTTCCCAAGCTGGGCCTGACCTCTCAGCTCCACATGGCTCCACCCATCCACTTGTATAGAATTGTGTAAACACATAGGAACTGTGTTACTTTTTGCTGGTGAGCCTCATTGCAAGCATTTTATGTCTTGATGCCAAAGTGGCTCCACACCCTTCATAAAGAGAGGAGATGTGGTGCTCCTTTTATACATTTTTGGTGTAGGTACAGAAGGGAGCTTTAGGACCCCAGTTCCCAGCACAGTTCAGGGCTTTGTGGTGGTGCAGGGGGAGGACAGGGCACCACCAGGACACAGGACAGGAGCTGCGGCTGTGCAAACCAGGCTCTCCATCTTCAAAACTAAACACTGACCTGTCTCTTTATTCTGGCAGTCTTTCTGTCCCCCAATAAACACATACAGCGTAACGTCCCATTTTTAAGATGCAACAGTGGTAAAATACACTAGAACACTCCAACAGCCTGTGCCTTGGCTAAGCAGGAGGAAGCCTGGATATGAGGTCATTTTGACATATGCAAATCTCATTCATTGGGTAAAACTCTGGCCCAAGCCTCTATCCCTGCTGCTGCAAAGCCACAGGCACTAAAACCTGGTCCAGGTCTTGGCCCCAGCAGTTTCTTCAGGAGCACAGCACCTCTGGCAGCACCATGGTAGGACCCTAAAGTGACAGCTCCTCACTGAGTGCCCCAAGACTATTCCCACACCCTTACCCCAGCTTCCAATGTTCTCCCATCCACAGCAGTTAAAGAACCAAGATGGAGCCACATGTGTGGCCAACAGTGTCCCTTTTTTCTCCCTTTTGCTTTGCATAGCAAAAACAAGGCACCTAGTTCCCACCAATCTCTTGGGTGTTTCTCCAGGGAAGTAGAGGAGCAGGGCAGACTCTGCCAATGGGCTGTCCTGGCTGGGTCCACCCTGGGAGGGTACATCAGGATTCATCTTGATTCCAGTAGGATGTGATGGTGGGCAGCGGATTTGGAGAAGGGGGATCCCACTGAAGGATCCCTTCTCACAGTGAGTGCCATTTGAGCTGCCCCCTTACTGCTGGGTCTTTTCCTCTGTCTTGCTTAGTCTTGGTTCTTTCTTTCTGTGGGGATGAGGGGAAGGAAGAAATTACTTCCCTCCCCATACAGCCCAGCCCCTCGAATGTTTGTGTGCCATGTTTGAGCCTATTGCTTTCTTACCTGTCCTTGCTGTCCTGAGTGCTCACCCCTTCACCTTGCATGGCCATGAGTTTTGCCTGCAGGCATGCCCCTGGGCAGGGTTTCTATCCTGGGCTTTGTCATTTCCTCTGTCATGGACTGAGCTTCTGTGAGAAGCTCAGTGGGCTTCCTGAGACATGACCCCACAGCCATCACCTGTGTGCAGAGTTGGGGATGGACTGGTGAGTGACTCGAGCATAGGGCACCAAGCATGGAGCTGCCCAGTTAAAGATTCCACTGGTCTCTCTGGAGATAAAATAGTGCCAAGCATGTAGCTAAACTCAGAGAGAAGGCAGTAATAAAAAAATTATTTAATTATTATAGTAACTACAACTAGAGGACCCCTCTCTGATTAATATGGAGACCTTACTTTAAGGTATTGCAAACACAATCCTGGTCAGTTTTAGAAGTACTGAACATAAATACAGCAAGCGCTGAAACCCACTTGTCAGAAAGCCGGTGACCACATGAAGAGAGCTGCTGTGCTGAAGAGGTGTCAACCACTCTAGCTCAGTCTCAAAAAGCTCTCCTGCCTCTGGGCAGGGGGCATCTGCTCTGGGTTTGTTCATCCTAATTTGATCCTTCCTGGCTTAAATCACAAGTTGACACAACTAGCACCAAGATTTTCCTTTTCGAGGCTGTTCTGCAGAACCTTCCACCAGAGGGCAGCTGGGAAAAGGAATGTGATGGGCTTGCCTGGCTCGGGATGAGAGCAGATAATTCTATGCTAATTATTATACTTGTAACTTCCTCCCTAACCAGATGCAATCCCCTTCAGCCATTTCTAATGGCATTATGCTTAGGGAATGCTTCCCACAATAAAAGCAAAGGCCATGTTCTTTCCCAATTGCCCCAAGATCCATTCTCAGACGTAATCTGAGCTAGAAACAGTACAATTAGTTATTTGTGTTCTTGAATTAGCAAAAGACTAAGCTTTAAAAATCCAATAATGCCTATGCATGATGTGTTTGCAATCAGTTTATCCCTGAGCTCCATTAATTGCAGATCTGGTATGCTTTGTGCAGTCTAAGGTGAGAAGAGCAGAGGAGTCACTTTTTACTCAGAACAGTGTCTCCTCTCTTTATGAATTATGTGGACCCACTTTGGAGCCACTTCCAGATATAAAAAGCCTACGGTGAAAAACTGTTGTAGGATCACAAGTAAAAATAAGTGACAGCTGCTGCTTCCTGGTGTAGTAATACATGAAGAATATAGGGAATGGAGCAAAACTACTTGTGCTAAGTACTTATTTTGCCTTTCCTTGTGATGAAAGACGCTACTCAGCTACCAGACTTGGTATCCGTCTGCACTACCATATCCCACACTCCCTGTGGCCATGATGTGTGCTTTAGCTGCTACATGTTACAGATAATCACTGAATACTGAAACAAAAGATTCCGTGTTTCTTAAACAGAGACAAGTAGCAGCTCTGACCACTCCCTAAAAACTAATCTCAGTCTAATTGTGTTTTTTTCATTTTCATACTTTCTTTTTTTGCAGTTTCTCTCATTTAGTGTCCCTTTTATTTATACTGTTACTTTCTCTGGGGAGAGAGATTTGCTCCTCCATCTCATGTCTCATCTCATTGAGGCTGAATTCAGCTGAAGTCAATGAGATCTCTACTTTATTAATAACAATCCTTTTTGTGGAAATGAATTGGACTTCAGAGAAGCTGGAACTAGATGATGCTGGCAATTGAAATATTATTTCAAGGTTTTCATGTCTCATGTTGTAAATGAAAAGCTACATCACTGTATTCATATGTCACAAAGGTAACAAAACCCTCTTAGTAATGACAAATTCCTCTCCCTCCAGAGATACCACCCATGTTAAACCTGAATGTTTGTTATTTCCAAAGTTTTAATGAAGATCTTGCATTGAACTGAGACCAGGGTGTGTACACCCAGGGCTGAAGACATTCTGCCACTTGTTGCCTTCTTTTTAGGTTTAACTGGGAGCTTGACATTGACATACCCCTAATGCCTCTTAGTTTGTGTGACTGGTGTCTGATGATCAGGACAGACACAGGAGACTGTCGGCAGGAACATCATCTCCAGATGAAAATAGGTTGGAGACAGATGGATTTGGAAAGAGTGAGGGGATAAGAACCTAAAAGAAAGATGAGTTAACCTCAGAGGCATGAAGAAGAAGTGAGGAACTGAGCTCCTGTCAGTTTGCCAGGCTGAGAAACAGCAGGAGATTCTTTCCTCCTAGAAATCTAGTGGTACCCAAAAGAAGCCATAGGTTCTGCAATGGCTGGCTGCTGGCAGGGGAGCACGGGCTGTGCAATTCCCCACCAGTCTGCCCCCAGTTCTCTGGGCTCTTTTGGTGCCTGACACAGTTGCTAATTCCCTCTTCTTTGTAACTCAAACAAAGACGATAATAAAAACTTAAGTCTTAAGTGAGTTTTGTCCATGCCTGTGTTAAGTGAAGCATGGGACTTGTGAAAACCCATTTATGTTATATAGTTACAGACTCTACTCAAATACAGAGTGTCACACAAGTCACTTTCATTCTGGTGATTCTTAGTGTCTGAGAGCCTCATTTTGTAGCCAAAGTGATGTTCTTTGAGCCCCATTTTCCATTAAGATTTTTCAGCTAAATCAAGACAGCTTTTTTTCCCCCATGGGCAGGTGGACTGAAAGCAATTGTATGGATGACTCCTTGTTTTCTAAACGTCAAACTGACTTTTAAAAATTTCTTCCTCTATCTCTGCACAGGAGTGCCAAGGAAGTGCTGTAAGAAGGACTGCTGGGGGAACAGAAGAGAGTACTTCTGAGAAGACACAATGTCACACTGAGGTCAGAGCCACTTCTGTTTGAGCTGGGATTGTGCTTTCATTCATGGTATAGCCGGAAGAGCTCTTTGCAGGGACTGTAATAATCTGTGTTCAAACAGTTTAGAGCAAATTCTGGCATCTTTATCTGGGGATATTTGAGCATCACAAGAAAGTGTTCAGAAAAAAATCTATTTCAACAGGGTCCATACCAGCTTTAAAAGCTTCCAGCTGTCTTTAAAGAAATTTTGGAACATTCTTCAGTGGAAAACTAATTTTATAGCATAATTTTTCTATCAAATACCAAATCCACAAATGTAAGTTCACTCACTCCTCGTATGTATTATGATATTGAATTGTAACAGGTTTTAAATTATATGATGGTACAATAAATTTTATTTACAGTGTAACAAAAGTTAATTTATGGATTCATCTGAAGACAATGCAACCTAAAGATGTTCAGCCCTTCCTAGGATTGTCTCCCACATAGGTACAAAAAGTACAGCTCAAAAGTTCAAAGCAGCAGTGGAAATATTTTTTGCATGATTATGAGCTATGGGGAATTATCTGTTGTTTGCATCTGTCAAACTATGAGATTCCAGAACTGAATCCTTCTTTTCATATTAAATTGAATTGGATAAGTCAGTGTCTCAAGCCTTGTACCTGGAGCCCTGTTTGATGCTGGTTTTACCAGTTCATTTCATTAATTTTGGTGGCATTATGTAGCCCTGTTTTATGAAGGCTCATAATGCTCCCAGAGCACTCACACCTTTCTGTGTAATTTGTGTGCCTCCACTGCCATAGGATGTAAGTGCCTTCCATTCTTTGTGTTTGCTGTTCTATTACAGCAATTCAGGGAGGCACAATTGTCCTTGAGGAAAAGTTGAAGGGAGGTGCAACATCTATGATACAGCTTGTTTCTGCTCTGTCTTTTCACATAATTTCTATTTAAAAGCTTGGTCCAGTTCTTCCATTTTGCTTCTTCTCCGTTTCTTATTTACTACATCTCTGTTCTTCCCAAAGCCATTAAGTACCTCAGCTTCCATATGTGTGTCTTTCCTGCTTTTTCTAATTTGGCTTTTGTCTCTGCTGCCAAAAGTGTGGTGTATAAACTAGAGCAAAGTTTCTGAGGTATGAAGGATACTTACAAGAACATCTTCTGTATTGTTCTTCTAATTTGAAATAAATGAACTTTACAGCACACAAAATGAAGGTGGTGATGCAAGTGGGACCATAAAAGCATCTGGACAGGAAAGCTCCTTTCTGCCATGTTCCCTTTCTGCCCATGGAAGAGTTCACACTCTCTAGTTAAAACTGATTCAGCTTAAAAGGCAAATTCTCTGTCTGGGGAGGAGGAAGTCAAAGGGCTGTACCTGCACCTGAGTGCAGTTCTCTGAGGGAGTCTTGGGGGAAGACTTAAGTTGAGAAGTTCAATTTAGAACACAACAAAAAATGAAAAAATAGGCCTCTTCACTGAATTCTGGGTAAGACTAAGAGGAAAGCTTGTCAGCCAGTGGTCTATTGGCCTGCTTATGGCCTTTCCTAGCAAGCCCCATTCAAAGTTATTAATATGCAGTCTTTTCATTTGACCAATTTTCTTTGTCAGTTTAATACCTGTGAATAGTCTCCTAAACTCAGGAATTTTGTGGTGCAGATGCATAAATGTATCCCCTTTCCTGTGTTGTCCTCACAAGAACCAGAGCATCAGACAACACCCTGGACGTACTTACTTACCTTTGAAAAGGCAAAATGGTAAAACTGGTTTCATAGAGTACCTGTCTGAGAGAATACCACTCTTCAAACATCCTGGATTTTAAATGTTTCTGCTGCTCCCTGGGAAAATAAGTAGTAAAACAAGCTAGTGTGGATGTGAAACCAGTTACAGAAGTGAGTTACCTACACACAAACAGTCTTAAAATGTGGGTTTTTTTCACATAATGAAGTCATTTCTCTTTGCTTTTAACATGAGAGCTGATGATCCTTTCCAGTTGGAAAGGTGTGGCAAGGGTTTGGGAAGGTGAGGACCTTGGGGTTTCAATAACTGAGCAGCTTCAACTCACTTCCTTTACCTGATCCAGAAGGTGCTGATGTACAAGCAAGTTCAGACCTTGCAAACAGCACTGAGGATCCCTTCAGCTCAAAAGGAATATTCGCATTTCTGGCATGTCAAGAGTGGAGAAGAACACTGCTTCTGGTGAAGGCTGCACATCATATTTTAAACCTAAACAGTTTATGAGTTCTGACCCCTCTTTGAAAATAGGGGTTCTAAAAGAAATCTGTGAAACGACAGCTGAGATCCCCAGCCCTTCATAGATATTAAAGAGCCTGTCTCTAGTCGTCCTGTTTCAAAATTTTGGATTAGGCTTACAGTCTCTGCAGGTCCTCTCTCCACAAAATGAAATTAGTTATTGATTCAAACCCACCACAGTCATTTATGGTTTACCAAAGCTAGGACTCATTGGTAACAGTGCTTTCATTCATGTTAAGGGCTACCTAAGCCAGCAAATTTTCCCGGAGTAATGCAGATTAACAGTGGAATTTATAGGAAAACTCGTGTCTCCTGAAATCATATCCCATATCCTCATATCCCTTTCATTGATTTGCAAGAAGTGGAAGGAAAGGGCTCCAGCAATAACTCAGAGATAAGCCACATAAGCTTATGTGGTATAGAAAGAGTTGTGAAGAAATTTAGATTGTTTTCAACAATTCTCCTTTTCCTAGCTGTTGTTCAAGTGGATGTTACCTACAAAACCAGGATCCTTGGAAGCAGAAACACAAATGCTATTACTTCAAATAAAAATTGCATGGAGTTTAAATGGAATCAAACCAGTCTTGTGTATGGTTTGAACTACTGGTAGGAGAATAATAATTCACATAAAGAGCTGTGCTGCAGCTGCTGACATGAAAATGATCAGGGTATAAAAATGTACGATACAGACAGCATTAATATTGCCTTAATTAGAAGTTGCTTACTTGGAGATAGCAGCTAAATAGAGATACAGTTTCTTCAAGATTTCAAAGAGAAGAGCAGATTTATGCCAGGAAAGAGTTGTCCAAAAGCTAAAGTGATTTACCTGAGAAAGGGTCCCAGCATTAGATGATTGGAGGCCATTTAATTTAAAGAAACAGAAGACACAGATGTTTCTCCATGTGGATGTAGGACCGTAGTCAATTAGAAAAGCAGAAATTAATTTATTAATTTTCCCAGTTTGAAGTGGAAGTATCTAGAATTCATTTAATCCTGAATAACTTAGATCAAATATTTGGAAGCCTTTATTTCCTAGTACACAATACTTCAGTACAATAACTGGGAGAAGAGTATTAAGTATTATTATTTCAATAGCATTGTCAAGACATGAAGCAACCTACTGCTTTCCTGGTCTGTCAACACTGTCCTAGGAAGTGTGAACTAAAGTGAAATAAGAAAGATTTTGTAGGAAAAGATTTGTTGGGGTGAGATTTTCCTAGAAACCAGCACATAGCTCAGATGAAAAAAAAAGTAATAAAATACTGTTAGCACCAATTTGCAGTGAAGGCAAGATGGCAGATGGAGAGCACAGCAAAAAGGAAGTTGGCTGCTTTCCATGACACTCTACAGCTTTCACTGTCCTGGGGCTGTGCAACTGGTTTTTTGTGCATGGAGCAGATGGGATAAACAGGCTTAATCTTGTTTTTCTTGATGTTGTGACTCACCTGAGCTTTAATATGTGTGATTTGGAGGCCATGGTTAAACAGCAAGCACTGAGACAACGAAAGGATTGAGGCACCCTGTAAGTCAGTGGACAAAATGAGACAGCCTGTAAGTCAGTGGACAGTCCAGTGTGGTCTGGTCCATAGCTGAGAGCCTGAGAAAAACAGCTTTTCTAATTGGATATATTCCACAAGCACATGGCTCTTTTCTTGGAACCATTTTCAATCTGTATCACACTCTGTAGGAAAGAACTGGTTTTGTGGGGAGCCAAAGGGAGCATCTGTCAGGCTATGAAACTGGTAGCTAACCCTTAATCACTCAGAAGAAAGCTTTGTGTCCTTCCTTGACTTAAAGCTAAATCATAGACAATCAAGCTGGTCTCAGTCCAATTACTAATGCCGGCACACACAAACAACATGAAGCTTGGGATGCAGTGACATCTTCCCAGTTTGAAACATTTACATTTCTTGCCTGAACTGCACTTTTTGGGGCAGCATTCTCCCTTATCCTGATCTGCCCTGCTTTTTCTGCTGGTTGGAAAGAGATTTTTGCTGGTTACTTCTGCAAGACAGACTCGGTGCACTGGACAGGAGAAGCGATGATCAAAGCAGGTTTAGTGCTGACAGATGAACATGTACAAGCTTGAGCTTGCAAATGCTTAGAACGGCTTGGTGCACAGGCAAAGGCAAACCAAAATATTCTCATTGTCTGACATGCACACTGGGAAAAATTTGGCCCATTATTGTAAAAATGTTTTAAACTATTCTTCATGGCTGATTTTTTTTTACTTATGCTTTGAACTCTCAAAGGGATATAAAATATTCTATAGCAGTGTTTCCAAATGTAAAACGTGATGGATCCTCTACAATTGGCTCATTTTAGAACATAGATTTTCCAGATTTTTGGCTTGTTTTTGTGAGAAAAAAACAAGGGTCTAGCCAGAGAGCCTCATCCTCCATTTTTTTACTGACATTGGAGTTTGAATTCTCTGGGATGTGCAGACAAAATAGCCTGGAAAATGTGAGTTTGTTCAAGTGTGTAATGCTCTGCATCTCTGACTTTCTCAGTTGCTGATGTCATCCAGGTCTGGTTTTCCTCTCTGGAGATCTGGTAATTATTTTAGTTTTACCTCAACTACCTGTCAACTTCTCACAGATTTTTCATTTATTTTTATGGCAGGTGGCTATAAAAGGTTTCATAATGACAACACAATTAATGTAGCTGCTATGGGAAACCAAAACATGAAGGGTTTTGTAGGTTGAAAAATGAAGTTAGTGTTTTAGGTTTTATTGTTTAAAACTTTTCCCTGGTTTACTCCTGAGCTCTTCAAGCACAAGGACTCTGTTCTTGGAAAAGTTAAGACACTGTAAATGAAATTCTGTTGTGAATGAGTCTCAGTGAGAACAATTAGTTGGTCAACTTAGCAAATTACTGGGCTGTTTTTTCTCCTCTGCTATGCTGAAATCCATCATTATTGTAGAACTGCTTATCTCAAAGAACAGAAATGGTTATGATATCCCTTTTCCACTGTCCCTCACTGCTTGTTGGGACATTCTGCCATTGGGCTCTTCTGGACAGGTTGTTCAGGGTGTTGAAAACACAGCATAGCAGTTGACATCAATTGTATCTTACTCTGTCTTGCCATTGAAGAGTGAGCAAATAGTTGGAGTTCCACAGCACCCAGAAGAAAGAATGAATGTTTCTGGCCCTCTGGGTGTAGTAATTGTCTCCATTCAAGGTAGTGAGAAAAGCTTTAGAAGCTTTCAGGAGTTGGGGGAGACGTTGAAATTGGAACAGCCAGGTTTGTAGCCATATGTTGAGTGAAACATGTATATTAGTGAACATGGATCTCTGACAATTGCAAATACCTTGGGCAAGATTTTGTCCTGCTCTTAAAGTCAGTGTGACAAGCCTGGGTATTTGGCTTCTTGGTTTGTCACTTGACCCATGCCATATGTAAAAAATTACTATCCAAAATACTTCAGATGCATGAGTCTGAAAAGATATTAGTGCCAATTGATATAATGAGCACTAATTGCAAATACCTTGGGCAAGATTTTGTCCTGCTCTTAAAGTCAGTGTGACAAGCCTGGGTATTTGGCTTCTTGGTTTGTCACTTGACCCATGCCATATGTAAAAAATTACTATCCAAAATACTTCAGATGCATGAGTCTGAAAAGATATTAGTGCCAATTGATATAATGAGCTCTTATGATCATCCAAACTGTTACTGTTCATCCCAGCTTGCACCCAAACTGAAAATAATAAACCTGTCCCAGAGAGGAAATGGAGGAAGAGTGAAATTCCTGGTGGGATTGAAAATTAGCAGCATTACATGGTTATGATTAATCTCTTTCCATTCTACATGTGTGAGGCTTCTTAATACTCTGAGTGCACGTGGACTTTGGTAATCTCCAACCACATCACTCCAGTGGATGCACAATAGCTTAAGGGCACAGCAGGCAAAAATTAGCAGCAGAGATGCACCTCCAAGAGCAGTTATTTTCCCACTAAGAAATACATTGCAAGTGTGTGGTACTGCTCAGTGGATAAGGGTGAATTCTTAGGTATTAATGTAAGAGATATCAGCTGCAGCATCAACAACATACATGGTTAATCCTTGGAACACATATTAAATATATGATGGTAACTTGGAACGGTTCAAAAATAAAAAGCAAAAAAAAAGACTCAAATACCAGGTCTTGGCTTGCAATAACAACTGGGAGTAAGTTGTTGGAAAGAATTAATACTAGAACTATTTGTCTTTAATTCTTGCCAAATGCCATGCCATGCTAGGTAAAGAGATGCATATTTCTTGTTTTAATCTGCCATTTTCTCACCAGTACTGGACTGTTTGTGTCTGGGGAATTTACAGGAAAAGTGCTCTTGGTAGAGGTTGAGCAACCTCTGGGTTTTGCAGTGGTGGGTGAGTGCCAATGCCAGCCAAGGAGTATGAAGCAAAGAGCTGGGGTGTGCCCAATTCTTAGACATCCAGCTAGTTCTGTGGAAGGGTGGAAACATGTATTTCTTAGTTTCTCTGTTAATAGAACAAACTGCAAAACAGAGTTTTAAAGATATTTGTGAAAAAACTACCTACTCAAAAGAGTTTAATCTATCCTGAGGAAGTAAAATCAGAAAAACCAGGAAACCTGGATAATATAATAATGCAGAAAGAACACATGCAAGAGGGCAGACACAGTAAATGAATATTGAAGTTAGTCTAGGAAACATGTACTGTGATTTCTTTGAAGATTGGCACCATATATCAACAAAGCAGAAAGCAGGAAAGCAAGTTGGTCATCAATCTCTATTGAAGGAACACAGAGCACTATTATTCTTATGCCTGTATTCACAACACTTGTGTTTACAGTCTCAAAGCCTTGATCTGCATTTATATTTTCACTGTAAAGTGTAGCAATAGATGACAATGTCATATTTATCTCTTAACTATACAATCTATTCTGTGTTGTGTAGCTATTGTCTATGTACACATGATCTAATTACTTGTGCTAGAAGTGAAAGCATATTAATGTATGTGTTGACACCTCAGTTCAAAATATGCTGGTTAACAAGAACAGCATTTATGTGTTAATCAAAGGAATAATTGTACCAAAAGTACAAGTACTTCAGGATTTTTTCTCAGTTTTGAAGTATTTCTTGAGTGAAAAACTGACCCCATCTTGAATAACTAACCTTGTGATGTCACCCACTCAGGAAGAAAGCTCTAGACTTTCTCATCCCACACTGATCAGCTGTGGGATCTCATCAGAGAGACGGCAGTTTGTGGGAATTTCTCTGTTGTGTGTGCACTGTCTATTCCTGGAATGGTTGCCAAAGTGCTTTTCCTACAGACAAACCGCTCCACAAGTACTCTGCCTCCACCTCACTTATTAAACTTTCTGGATTAGAAATCTAAATGTTATGAGCCTTTGAAATAGTAACATTGTCCTAACCAGAATATATCACCTAATAATAGAATATTGTCTCATTCCCTGTCTTATCAAATCTCCCTAGAGGCTTTCTTTGATCAACTTCAGAACAGTCTGGCCCTCAAAACAGGACAAGGACTCTGATCTGAAAGAAATCTTTAAGCAGCCTTGATATTGGCTGTCTTGGTTTTCATTCTCCCATCAGACTGACAATACCTACTGCTGGGTTGTGTCTCTTTGTGTCCATGATCCTGATGCTTGACATTTGACATTGCAGAGTTGTGACTTCTTCTGTGTCACTGCCTCTCACCTTCCTACGGGTGCCAGCACTTCCTCTGTACCTGTGGGGATGCAAAGACACAAAAATGGATTTTATGTCCCGTGCAGGGTAGATTTGGGGTTATGGCTGGGATTCTCATCTGTATGACAGTAATACTTCCATCCAGGCAGAGAAGGTTTTAATGTCACACTTGAATCTAATATAATGGTTGTAACTCTGAGACAGTTGTCATGAATTCCTGAATAACTGAGAATAAAAGTACTGGAACTCTGCTTCATTATGCCCTGTCATTTTCATTACCTTCATGTGATAAACACCCCTCTGCCATTCACCTGGCTAGGACATTCTGGAGAAGAGTGGGTGGAGAAGCCACTCATGCTGCTTCTGACTAGCTGACCACCAGCAGGACTTCTCTCCAGGCACAGGAGTAATCACAGAAGCCTGCTTCTACACTGCATTTAGCTCTCCATTTCTTTGACTTGTTCAGAATGTATTTAGGGCAGAATCATTATTTGGGACCTCAGTACTTCTACTCTGGACTTCCTCTGAACTCAGTAAATTCTTCTAGAAAATCTGTTTGGAATTCATTTCACTGGCTTTATTAGGGCCAAAGGCAACTCTTGACCAGTGGGTTCATTTTAGCTCTTTTCTGCAAGGGATTTTTAAATGGACATGAATAAGATCTTTTCTAAACCCATAGTAAGAGCTCCCTATTAGACTAGACAAAGAGGCAGCTCACTCTGTGTTACCCATGCCTCTAGTTTAGAAAATAACTCCAGAGATCCAACCAGCTCTGAATTAACCTTGCAAGATTCATCACAAGGCTCCTGGGTCTCACAGCCTGGGCTCAGTCTCGAGTGGAAGTATCAAACTGGAGTAAAAATACCTTCATCCTGATACGCCTTGTGGGTAGGGGCCTGAGGAAGCAGAGACAGCGTGAGTTCTCCTCATGGCAGCATCAGCAACTCCCATACATACTTTGACAGAACAAATTCCAATCAGGCTTTGATCCACGACTTTTGATTTTTGCATGAAAAAAAATTTGATTTTTGCATGCTAAAATTTCCTTTACTGTTTTTCTTCAGAAGTTTACAATTCAAACGCACTCTTAAACTGTCCCATCATTTAGAGCATTGTATGAGGAGTTCTAAGTTAGCAGCTGATTTCCATAAGAAATGGGATTTGTTGGGCAATGGTGGCCAGTGCTGGTGTCCAGGGATTTAGTTTAGCAGGACGAATGTTTATCCAGCTGAGAGCTGAGGCTGTGGTAAAGCACAGAAATAGCTGTCTCAGCTCCCAAAAGCTCAGTTCCCCATTATAAGCCCAGAATCTCTTACCTTCTGTGAAGACAGAAAACTTAAATGCTTTGATTACAGGAGAGAAATTCAGAAGGATTTGAAGAGTCCTTGAACCAACATGTTAGGCTGCATCAAGAGGTATATTTTTATGATAATGGTAATCAAATGAACTGCCTGAGGGAAAAGAAGCAATTACAGTGGAGATGAAAGTGTCTGCCATGATCCTTCAGAAATTAGAATACCTGTTTGGTCACTTAAATCATCATGTGAAGACGCTTATGATGGCTGCCTGCAGCATGTCCCTTCTGCCCAGGTCAGGGGACAGCTTAAAGTTTTCCCTCTTGGAGCTTTGATTTCAGATTGCAGTATTTCAGAACCTGATAGTCCATGGATATAAATTAATGTTCCACCGAGCCATTTTTAATGCCTTATTTAATAAAGTACGTTCATGTCTTTATTGACATGAAAAAAATGAAATCTCTAGGCTTTGGCTTCCAAGGGAAAGGCAACATAGAGCAAAATTGTTGTTCCTTGAAGGAGTCTTGCAGGGGATATGGTGCTCTGAGAAGAGGCAAGAAAGCAGGCCCAGTCTCCATCCTCACTTTAAGCTCTGCACGATGCACACAAGCCTTGTCATATTTGACCTTTGTAGCCATAAAGCTGGAATGACTTCAACATATTTTCCACCATCTAGTTAGTTTGGAAGGCAGCCTGACACAATCTACAGAATACCCAACCATGTCAAATTAAGTGAACGGTATATGAAGTAATCAAATAGTTGAAATGAGGGGAAGAAAACCTTCCACTAGTGCAGTAGTGGAGTTTCAGTGTCACTGGTCTGCCCTCAGAGAATCCTGGTCTCAGTGTTCTGCAAGGTTTAGACAGGTATTTTTTGGTTTAGGCACTCCATGGAGCTGCTCTGCTGAAGGCAGTGTCACTTTAAATAGTAACTTTTGGCTGGAGTGACAAAAAGCAAAAAGGATATTTTGTTCTGAGTCAGTGATAGTTTTCAGCTGCTGTTCTTTATAAAGCAGAAAAGGCATGTGGATTTAGATAGTGTATCAGTAAGGAAAACGTCAACAGTAGCTGGCCTTGGGCACTTGAGGATTAACAGATCTGTGCCTGTCCAAAAGAGAATAAATCCTCAGTGACCACATGAAACCTCAGAATAATACACTGAAAAAAATGATTGCCACAGTTTTGCAAGTGAAGTTCATGGTGAGTGATAAACTCCTCACTCTGAAAATGGACTTGATAGTAGTGAAGTCCAGATTGTTTGCTTTTAAAGTGAGGGGGAAAAAGTGTGAGAGGTTAGCTAGGAAAAAAGCCAGTCTATCAGCAGTAGGCTGACATTCTGGAAAATGTAAAATTTTGGACATCAGAAAGATTTTTATAGATTTGCAAATCAAAGTTACTATCAGGGACTTCATTAGATGTAGGATTAAGGGGGAAAGAAGATCTTTTAGGTGTTTGCACATGTTGTAACCCAGATTAAATAGGGTTGCAGGTACTCTTTAATGCTTTGAGGGTTGTGTGTAGTCATAGCACATGGTGGGTTTGACATGGACCAGCTGCCACCCTTTATCACCCCCTCCTCAACAGGAAAAGGGAGAAAATAAGAATGGAAAAGCTCATGGGTTGAGATAAAGACACTTAACAATTACCATTATGGGCAAAACAGACTCAGCTTTGGGGAAAATGGTGAGATATGATGAGAAACAAAAACAAAGTGGAAACTCCTCTCCCCACTTCTCCCTGGTTCTCCTCAAGGCTGATGTTCCCTCCTTCACTCCTGGCTTCTCCAGATCTCTCCTGACTGTCCTGAGGGAATTGGGACTGGGGTTTGTGTCCAGCACAGACCAACCCCTTCCCCTCTCAGAGACCCCACCACCACCCAATACCAGGGCACCCAGTCCAGCCAGTGTTTTCCAGGGCTGTAAAAGGATTTAGGTAGCTCCATAATGATCTGCTAGGATGCAGAATCACACAGGTCTGATTGTTAGAAAGCTTATTGCAAATTTCCTGGAGTTTAGGCCAGCAGAGTTCAAATTGTCTTCAAGGAATTGCAGATAAGGGAATACCGTGAAATTTTGCACATCCTGTGTGGTGAATTGAATCAGCCCAATAAATGTACCAGTCTGAGGAAATGGTTTACAGATTTACAACTGATTTCCAGAAGGAATATCCTTATTTCTAGCCCATGAATGAGTAAAGCATGGAAGAATAAGGCAAAGATGAGCAGCTGAACTTTAATTTCAGAAAAGACAACCACTGGAAAGGGGAATCAAGTCCTTTGGACAATGGCCTGCTTTGGAAAGTTGTTTTTAAGAGACATTTCTGTGTAAATTAGAAATACTTGTAGATAAAAACCAGGCAGAAAAAAACTTGCTTTTCAACATCTATAGATTCTTATTATAAACCCCTAATTAAAATATGAATAAAGCTTTATTTTCCTTTTAATTAGTGAAAAATAAATGCCAAGGCACTGCAGAGCTGGACTTTTCTCAGTGGGCATTTCCTTCTGCTCAGAGTCTGATGTCAGGGCTTGGGCAAAGAATGTTTCACCTGAACCTTGTGAGCACAACCTGCTAAGTCAATACCAGGAGAGGCATGCAGGAAATAGAAGTGTGCCTGCTACTTCTCAAATGAGCTGGTTTTAAAAGAGTGAGAGTAATTCAGGATAAATAATAAAAAGTAGTCTTTCAAAATTATTTAAACTTAAATATTAACAAATCAAAGCATTGAAAAATCATGAGCCAGGCCCGTTTTCCTTCAAGGAGAATTTTTGCAAACTAACATTGGATTTTTAGTAGTTTTGAGACTTTTCGAATTTTTATCTGGGGTTTTACTTCCATAATTTGGGCCAAAAATTTACTTACAAAGATTGCTGTGAGTCTATACTATTGACATATGCCTATATTTTAGAGCTAAAATTTAGGGTTACAAACTCCTTTTGTCCATGAAATCATAAGAGTTGACAGGACCAAACTTCACTGAAGCAGGTCAAACCACTGGTGATATTGCATTTGTGCCTTGTGTTGCAATTTAGAAATTATTGGCCTGGTTTCTCACAAGTTAGGTGTGCCATCCTGTGTGACTGTGGATACTTAACTCATGCAGTTCCCATAACTGCACAAAAACTGTGCATGTGGCCAATGATGGCTTTCTGCTGTAAAATATTTGATTTTTGCATGAAAAATCTGACTTACATGTACTACCATAAACATCAGCATACCTGTGTGCAGTGGACTAACCGGAAGAGTGGCTGCTGGGGCTACAGAGGGGTTTGCAGCACAGCAAACCCAAAGCAAACCCCAAAGCAAACCCAAAGTGGGGCTGTGCTTTGGGGGTGTTGGCCCAGAGATCCTGCATTGCACAGGGCAAGTCAAAGAGTAAATTCAGCCTCAGAGCTGGTGTTAGCTGTGGATGTGTGCTGGGCCCTCAGCCCCGCTGGGGGACAGAGTCCCCCTCCCACCTTGCTGTGCTGGGGACACTGCACATTTCTCTGTTTCTCTTCCCGTGCCAGCAGTGTGGAGCATCAGAAGCTCCTCTGGAACTACTCCTTAAAACAACTCTTCCTGGTGGCAGGATTTTGGTAGTTCACATACAGACCATAGCTAGATTAAAAATAAGTGAAGGCTTGCAGTGTCAGGCTGTGCCTGAGAGTTGCTCTACTGCAGAATGATCCCCCTTTGAGAACTTGCTTGCACTCTGGAGTTGTCTTTAATTCTCAGTGCACTGTGTGAGGAAGCTTTGCATAACTCTCAGTCCTGGCCACTAAATGTCAATAGATTCTTTGCTACGTGACATAAGTTGCATCTCTGTGCTGCTGAATGTTACTGAAGCACAAATAAATTTTAAGGGACTTTAATGTTAAGCGAGAAAAAAGACGAAGGTGAAATTACATTTACTTTTCTGCACTTCAAAAGACTTGTTCTGCAATTTTTCTTACCTTTAAAGATAGCAACTAGAAAGCTCCCAGTGTGGGAGCCTTTGCTTTTAAATGCTGCAGCAAGCGTAATACTCACTGGGTGAACTTGGAGTTGGCAAAAGCAAAGGCTGGGGGGGATGTACGGGAACATGTGCTGTCCTTTGTAGTTCCAGTTCTTTTAGAAGCACTCACAAATAGCTTTAGTTTCTTTAGCAAATACAATGGCATCATTCTGGGCATGCCTAGTGGAAGTGTTCTGGGGCTAGTAAACTGTGAACAAACCTGTTTGCATTGCTGCACTGCACAGCGCAGCACAGATAAGCCCTAATTGTTATGCAACTCCTTAGCATAAGCTCCTGGCATGGCTCATATGCTTCCCTTGTACTAAGACTGTCCAAAATAGCAACAAGAAAGCATGTAACTAAAGACACAGCAGGAGTGTAGGAATTCACCCAGGCCTTGGATGTTCTAAAGATTGAACAATTCTTCATTTCAAACTCTCCAAAATGCTAAGCATAATGTATTTTCTTCGGAGCTTCTTCAAGGTAAGCACTTTCAAACTTTTCCTGTTTGTTTGGTTTAGTTTTGTTTTGACGAGAGAGAAACTTGGATTTGAAGACTTTGTGCAGGAGTGTAGAAAGTAGTTTTCTCGAGAACTGATGCCCAGTAAGCAAACACATTCACCAGGTTTGCAATTTGCTTTGTTGTGTTAACATCTGATTTGTAGACGGTGCTTGTTTGCAGCTACCATAAAAGAGAAACCCTTGTTGTGGATTTGAGAGATCCTTATATGATGGAAACCATGAAATTATGGTGTAAGCTACATCCATCAACTGGGAGTTGTTAGCAGTGAAAGATGCATTTTATGAGACAAACCCAAATCTTAACTTCCGATTTTATTAGGACTTCCTGAAGTGTTTTTTGTATTTTAAATGTGTCAAACTGAACAATTGAACACTAACATAATTAAAAATATTTTAGGTACAAAATACATTAAAAATGATTGCAAAAAACTGTAAGTTCATATGAAACAACCAGACCAAATATCTAATATTCACTGGTGAGTATGCAACTCCCTGGGGACAGATTCTTTTTTGTGAGCCTAAGTAAGTTTTGTGGCAGAGGCTGTGCTGCTGCCTGCTGTTGGGCTGCTGTGTGAGAGCTGAGCCCCAGCTGTGGCTGTCACCCTGCTCAGAGTCACAGCGTGGGCTGCAGGGTTTGGTAGAAGTGTGCACTGGGAAATGCAGAGGTGATTTGGAGAAGCGTGGGTCAAAGGAATGAAAGTTTAATCAGATTAGAGAATATTGGATTATTCTGAGATCTAAAATGTTAGAATTTGAAGCTCGATAGAGAATTATGCTAACTTAGAAGAAAAATGCTTAAGGAATAGAATAACTGTAGTGATATGAATTCCAGATTCTCATTATGTTGTCACTGGCACATTTGCATGCCAAACTGCTTCTTGATAAAGTATGCTGCAGGACTGCAGCTGCAGTGCAAAGCCAGCAGTGAATGTCAATGCAGAGTTGCTCTGTGGAGAGCAACTGCTGTTGGAATAAATATAAGAAACAGCATAATTTTGGTCCTAAGATATATAGCTACTATTTGCACCTGCAACCACCTGATTGTTCATGGGAAACAAGTTGTACTGCTAAGGAGGTACATCCCATTTTCAGCAGCCTTTCCTGGGGACATGGTATAGATTTGACCTTAAAAAATTATTTACATTTGGGTTGAAAATATCTACTTCGTTTTTTCTGAATTGCAGTGTTACTCTAAACACTGCATTCTTTGAGAGGTAAAAGTGAGGGACAAGAAAAATACATTGGGCAGGTTTTTCTCTGTTACTGGGGTATGGCTACTGACTCATCATGGTTGCATACTTGCTGTTTTATCACATGACAAGCCTTGACTTTCAAAAATTTTGGCATAAATCATGCTGCTAAAGTGTATGTAAATATCGTCCTTCATGTGGGAGAGTATATACTTCTCAGCACTTAAAAGAGTATATTTTTCTATAAAGACCAGTCATTTACAGTCATCAGTTTGAGAAAAAAGGACTGAGTAAAACTGTTAGCTGTCAACTGTGTAATGATGATTACTGGATTCATCCTGAATCATTTCAGTGTAACAACTTTGTGCCAGCTCTGTTGGTTTCAGTTTGAGAAAGGCCAGTTCATGTCCGTGAATTTTATTCTGCATTCTTTGACTTAAATCTAACAGTCAGCTAAGTAGGTCAAACTATGTCTGAAATGAGGAAAAATTAACACCATTCTAATGCCAGTTGCTTCATTGTTTTCTGTTAAGTTTTGTTGAAATAGAAAGCTCTTAATTGAAAGCTGGCCAAAATACAGTATATCTAGAGCTGTGTTTTAGAGGTCCTGTGCACACCATGCTGCTCTCTGATGTTCTTGTGACTTGGTAGAATGACCCAAATAGCTTGAAATGCAGTCTGAGGCCTCAGCTATGTATCTCATTAGGATTTTAGCTACTAAAATCCCTGTGTCCATGCCTGGGAACTTTAAAAGTATCATCCTCATCTGACTGGAAAAAAAAAACAAAACAAAACAAAGTAGACTGGGCCAAATAGCAATAAACCTGCCCTTGACTTTGAGATAAATGCTGCCATGGGAAAGTTACTGTGGTGCCTCTTGTTTTCCTCTGGAAGTTGTATGAGCACCTTTCCTGGTGGGAGGAGCAGGAGGAAGTGGAAATAGCATGAAACTGTAAATTATAAAAAAGTTTAAAAACAATAGCATAAACTCCCCAGAGCTGGGGGCAAGACTGTGGGCAGAGCTGGTAGGAAGGAGCTCAGGACCCTCTGCCTGCCCCTGTTTGTGTCTGGTTCAAGGCTTTCCTAACACAGGACTGAGTTTGCAGCACACAGCTCCATCACGGTGCCTTTCAAGCTGAAACAAAATTGCAAGCATATGTCATCTTAGGAGATTGACTGTTAAATCTTGGCCAATCAAGTTTTTTGTCTCACATAATAATAAATTTAAAGGCCTAATATTTTTATTCTTTGATTTTCCCAAGAGAAATGGAAACAGGCATTAGAGTTGTCAATGTATGACTGCATGGATTTGAGCTGCTGGTTTTTCTCACTTATTTAAGTAATTCTCTAACTAAAATATTTCATGTGACTGTTACTTGGTATGAAAATATTTGTTTTTGACTGAAAATATGCAGAAATCAAAGTGTAACTCCTTATTGAATAAAAAGCCATATAAATAGCTCGCATGAGCCATAATTGGTTTTTTGAGAAGTGTGACAACAAAGTTTATGGAAGCAACTTGCTTCCTTTAATTTTAAAACTAGAAAGTGCTGATTAACACTGCTGGTTTTTATAATGATGGCCACAATAAGAATCATGTTTTCATATGGCATGGAACATTTCAAAACAGGCAGCCTGTTGCAGTCATTTCCAATTCCTCTCTAATGCCACTGGTACTGCAGTAAACAAGGCACGATGCAGATTTGCCACTAATACCTTTAATGCCTCTAAAATAGTACACCTATTGTTCTCTCTGAACCAAAGCTCCTGGCCACTAATACCAGCTAAACAGTTCCTGCCCACTTGAAAAGGCCAGTGTATGCCTCAGCAGGGATGGCTGTGTCACCAGTTGCAGACAGAGATTTTGGGAGTCCTGCTGCTGTCACAGGAAGCAGCATTGCATGGCTGTGGAACATCCTAAATTTCTATTAGATTCTGCATCCAAAGTGTTGGACCTTTCTCTCTCCTTGGCCATAATTTTCATTTAATTCTGATCAGAATTAAATGAAAATAATGTAATGACTAACCAGAGAAAATCATCTTCCTGCTTAGATTTGCAGCCCATCCAGCTTTGACTTTGGATCTGAGCCAGACTTTGCTGATTTTCTCCTTAAGCAATGTGCCAAACTTGCATTTACATGAATTGAACTGAAGAGTTTGTTCACAATTTATGTGTTTCTCTGAAGGAACTTATGTTCTGACTTAAGAAATCAAGGGCTATATTAGTACTAGTTTTAGGTCTTGCATGCATTTCACTGGAATTATCTGTCCTGATAATTTATGCTCTCATCTAAGATTTGTGGTTTAGTTCCTTTTTCGTGATTATCAGCCTTTTTCCTGGCCTAATCTTTGTTAGTCTCAGCCTTGGCATCTGTAAGATACCTGAGAAATGAGCACTAAAATACTCTCTGGTTATTCTGCTGCAAGAGCCAGCTCCTTTTTCCCTTCAAGTGAAAGAGCAGAGATTTATAAAAACAGTCCTGATTTTGTTTGGATCTGTGCCAGCCATTTAACAGAGGCAGGGACCCTGCTGAATGGACATGCCCTTGGAAAGTCAGAATGTTTCTCATTGAAAATGTACCTTGTTATCTGCAGAAGCTTTGGTTCTGTTGTGTGCACTTGTAACATTGCTGCTGCGTGGGGCCATGTCTTCACTGTAACATATTTGGCTGAATAATGACTGTGGATGTTTTAGGTTTAATGTGGGTAATTCAGATTTTGCCTAGAATTTCGGTATGAGTGTAACATGGGCTGTTCTAAACACGTGTTTATCAGTTGTTTGTCATCTAATCTCTGTGATGTGGTGTATGAAGGTGCTCTTCAAGCATGCTCAGCTGTCAGGCAGGCAGATGCCACACAGGTATCTTAACCTGATCTTTGGCACCCTGTGAGTGTGTGGAGGTTCCAATCTCCTGGCCAGCGAGGTCACTCTGTACTCTGGGATTTCTGTGCACTGATGCTGCAGCTTTCTAAATAGCAACAAAAAGTATCAGGAACAAACAGAACATTTCAGCTGGCTGGGAACTGCTTTCTTGCAAAACTGGCCCAAGAAGACTGTCAGTGTTTAGTTAATGAACTTCTTGTAGCATAAATTAAACCAAGGGAGCATTGAGCTGGAGCTAAAGTGACAATCCCAGAATATCAACTTAGATCTTCCAGTAATGTCTGCAGCAACTCACACTACCTGAGTAACAACTCTGCAAGTAATACCAGAATACACACCTCTTCATTGAAAACTTAAAGAGGACTGCTAGTGTCTCATTTAATATGCAAAACAACAAATTTGAATGATTGCAGATATGGCTGTAAGAACCTCTGGGTTATATTGGCATGTAGAATGGGTATTGCAGTCAATGCTGTGCTTATTTGTTCTTGCAAAAATACTAAGTGAATTTTACTGGAGTTTTTAAGTGCTTTTAAAAAGACAGCTGTATTAAGAGCATAGGTTCATGTATAAAACACCTCTGTGAAGGTCTTGCTTTCAGAGGGACTGAAGCAGCTGTAGGTGAATACCTTTCAGCTATAAAATACCTTCAGTTTGAGGTAACCACAAACTCTAAATTTTGTCTAAAGAAAGTAACATGCCTTGACCAGAAGTACATTTTCCACTGAGACAAGCAATATGATGGCCAGAGTTAAATTTTCAATAATACCTTTGATACAAGGAAGAATGGAAATTCACACATTTTATCCTTGCAATGGCTTCCCTCTAAAAATCATTGTGTCCCAAAACTGAATTAAGGGGTAGAGTCTATGACAAATCATCAGAACTGGGAATACCTCATCCCAAACTGTTATGTTGAACTTTCTTAAACCAAAAATGCTGTACAATGCATAGCAAGGGGCAGTATGCATGCAGGAAAAAAAAATGCTGTAATATGGGAAAGAATGTGATACCAGATGAGGGTACAGGAGATATCCCCTTCTGTATCAAAAGCAAAAATTTTGGTGAGATTTACCTAAGAATTCACATATCAGAAGATTAAAATTAGCCTGAAAATACTATTGACTGAAAAAAAATGCATGAGGTTTGGATCAATTGTAGTTACTGGGTCAGGAAACAACATGTCAGATGAGCTCTGACTGTTTTAAGGAAGGAATGCATTTTGCTTGGAAGAGGCTTAAGGACATACAAAGGGAAAGCTAGTATTGCTTTGTATGCAAACCATCTGAATAATGAAAAGACAGAGTCTCTGAAGCACTAATGCACCTTTGAGAGTAATAGAAACTGGAATTTATGACAGCCAGGTAATTCCTGATTAACCTGCCTGCATATATGTACATTAAAAGGGGTGATGCACACACATTCTTCCTCATCTGAAACACCGCTGCAGGAGCTGGGTTGTCTTCATCCTCAACACAAGACTGCTATTATCAGTCTAGGAGAGTGGAAGCAAATTCTGTATCCAAATTACTAACATTTGCAATTAATACTTATTTCTGTGTAGATTAATGAATGTCAATTTCGAGGCAGGACAGATCCATGATTTACATTGCAGAGAATAGCCACTAAAATATAACAATGATTAAAAATATAACAATGGTTACAATTATAATGCATCCATTATCAGGAATGAACAAATATATCCATTTGCTCAGACCTTTAACTGAGAATCACTTTGACTTCTTGGCTACTAGGATAAGTTGCATTTTGCACCACCCTATGTGACAACACACATTGTTTGTAGCCTCCATAAGGATCATCAAGTCCAACTCAGAAAAATACCCCAATCCCAAAAACCAAATAACCAACCAACAAACCTGGCCCATTAAGGCAGTACATGTGAAAAGTGATGTCCAAGAGGGAAGAATGGTTTGCTTACAGGTAAAAGTGCAGGGAAGGTCCTCAAAGTCTTGGTCAGCTTTTGTGTAATCAAAGCTTATGTTATGTTGAGATCAAGATTTCCTAAAAGCCTTTGGTACCTTTTGGCCATTGGTACAGTTTCCCAAATCAACAGAATGATGACATAGTTGGCTCTGTTCCAAAGATTCCAGGCTGCTTGGGAGTCACAATTTTCTTTTGCCTTCAGAGATGGAATCCTGCACAGCTAGAGTAGGTCTTGAGGCTGAGAAACTTCTAGCAACATTATTGAGGTCATACAGATGAGAGTGTAATTACTTAGATAAACAGAGTTTCAATTAACATGATTGCAATCTAGTAGCACTTAAATAGTGTTCCTTAAGAAAAGGATTTCACCCTGTACACAGCCTATACCTGAAGAATGAGACTCTGTGTGATTAAACCACACCACAAAGTTAAACATTACCCGAACCTATACATAGCCTTAGGTTCAACTTTTGACCCCGCAAGAGTTATTGCCTGAATGAAAATCCCAGGAGACAAGGCAGGAATTTGCATCAGATTAATTGTCAATGAAAATGTTTTTGTGGTTTTATGCAAAATGCAAGAAGATTAAAATAATGCATAGTGCCTTGCAACATGCAAGCGCTCCTTGGTTAGGTCAGCCTCTTCCTAGGCACCTCAGCCAGCTGGAGCTGGAGCCTCTGGAGACATTTTAGATAATTAGCTGATCTGCTTCACAGCTGAAGCACATCTTTCAGATTACACACATAAAACTAAGGTGAAATAGTGATTCTCTCTTCAGACTCCTCTCTTGCTAACACTGAAGGTGGAAATTCAGGCAAGCCTTGCTCTAGCAATGAATGACTCCTCTTTCTCCTCTTTCTTCTTACTCTTCTAACACTTCTCTGTGTCAAACTCCTCTGCTGAGGCAATTTTCTACACTGGTGCTAAATAGGTAGGGGCTAATGAGCAATCTGTTACTCTTGGAAATCTCCCATGGCAGGCATACCACAGATAGACTTGGCAGGTTGAGGACAGTGTTTCATTCTGAGTGAAATGCTACCTGGTCATACATGTGACTTTTCTGTAAAACAGAGCTAGTGCAGTGTCACAAGCATCTTTGCTTCCTGGTGCTAACAAATTCTCCTTTTAAAACAGTTTTGTGGTCATGGAGGGCCTCAGCCAAGCCTTGGTTGCAAAGCATGGCTCTCTCTACTGGCTGAGACTTAGCATTTTCAATAGGCAACTTTCTGATCAAACTTGGGATGTGGCCAGTTTTCAGTACAACTTCAACCACTCTCTTTGTAGCAGGTGAGCATCCAGACCTCTGTATTCCCTGTGGTTTATTAAAGAGGTCAAGTATAATAATTTAAGAAGCAAATAAAAATACTATAAAGAGATCAAAGTTTTAATAAACATATTTTGAGAAGCAGCAACAACAACAACAAAAATAATTTGCTGTATTTTGAGATGAATATTCAGAAATTAATGAAATAAAATTGGGTTAGCAGTGGGTATTTCTGCAGTTCTGCGACAGGAAGAAATTATTTTCTTTCAAAGTGTGTCCTATAGTGAAGGCAAGCTGCTGCAGTATACAGAAGGATTGAATTATTGTCTGCTTCTCAAACTTTAGCTTATATATGGAAATATATATATATTCCATTTTTTTCTTTGACATTTAACAGGCAAATATGTGCCATTAAATGGTATTTGGGATATTCTTTATGTATTTTCATGAGAATTAAGTTCCATGAGTTGAAAGTCTTAGAGACTTCTATAGTATGAGTTGTATTAAATCATGGAAAGGCATTGAGATAATTTGAATCATGTGTAAGAGTAATAATATCTTTTCAAAAGTCAATCTTTTGTGCTAATAAACGAGATCCCTCTGTTTTCTTTATTCTAGAGTTCAGTTAATCAAATGCCATAATGTCATGGCAATAGAATCTTAGCAGATATCCCATGATAAAAAGATTCATTCTAGCTTCAGGAGGCTTTTTTGAGACAGGTGGCTTTACATATTTGTCACCAATTACAACAAAGACAATTCTGTCTTCTGAGGGAGTGTCTGTTCAGGAGGTGCAGACCCTGCAGTATCACCCAGCCACCTCTGCTGCCCACCCTGAAGGACAATGGGACAGCTCAGGGATTGATGGCCCAGCAAAAGCTGTTCCTGGCCTGGGTAAACAAGACAACTGAGCCTGCATGGAGCCACTGCTGCCATGTCTGTGCTCCCACCCTGCTGCCACCCTGCTTTTGGCTTGTGGCTGCAACTGGCACAAGTAAAACTAGTCTGAATTTTGAAATTAACTCTCCTGAATCAGCTGTAGGGCTTTTATTTTATTTTATTTTGTTTTGTTTTGTTTGTTTTATTTAATTTTGGAACAGCTGGCTGATTTATTTGAGAAGACATGTAGATGCTACCTTATTTCAATTTTGATTACCTTTGGAAGAACCAAGCTGTTTGATTACTTTTCACTCATTTATAAAATGAAATAATTTTCTGACCTACAATAGAACATTTAATAATCCTACAAGTAATGCTATGTGGCTCCTGGAAATTACTTGTAAAATTCCCTTTACAAGTTTATAGCAAAGCTGGTCATTTTGGGCTGCTATAACAATATACACATAATAATGTGTGTAAATATGTAATATACACAACACTCTTACATTGCTGTAATCAACCATTGCATCCAAATAAAGTTAAAAGAACAAATCCTGTCTGTCCGTAGGAAAGCCCGAGCAGGGGACTTGCAGTCCCAAAGCAAGTCATGGCCTTGCATGCTCTACTCCACAGGCTGGGATGTTGTTTCTGGGTTTACTGCCAGTATAACACAGTGTTAGAGGAATAAACCAGATGCCTGAAAATTTTTGTGCCACTCCCTCTTCTTTCTTTGCTTGCCCTCCAAATGCAACAGTGACTGGAGAAGAGAGCTCTATGCAGAAATCAGATGATTTGCTTCTTCAGCTCTTTTTTATCTCTCTGGTGAGAGCTCAGCGCTGCTGGTTGCATTCTGCCAGCTCGGCAGGTTCAGCTGGGCCCGGCGGGCTCTGGGCTGTCCCTCTGCTTTGTTCAGTCCATCCTGCTGATGCCAGGGGGTGTCTGTGTGCCGGGACATCAGCCTCGTGCATCTCCCTTCCCTTGCCTCTGAGCAGTGAACTCCTGCAACTGCGCTGTACACAGCTCTGAAAAGAGGAAAAGAAGCCAAAGTCAGCTTGTGCTCCTAGAAGCCTTACTTTATGTGAAGAAATAATTTAAGACTGTTGCTAAAATCCTTGGCCTTCTACCCTGCATCTGTCCTCTCTCTGGTAATGCATCCCGCAGCAGGCGGTAAGAGCAGGGGCCTTCACCCCTGGGTTTGGAATGCTGTTTCCTTCCTGCTGTTGCTGGTTTGATCCTTTCAGCTGCCCATCATTCAGGCACCATAAGGTAATACAACAGGTCTCTGCCAGAAAGCCTGAAAGAACTGTAAGAGTTGTTATTTGCAGTATCTTAAACTTTTTCTAATTAATTTCCCTTTTTTTGTCTGTTTGTTTTTGAACCCCTGTGGCATTTATTTCTCAGCAGGACTTCTGAAATAGGCCAAATTTTACCTTGCTTACTGTTTATCAAAATCATGATGAAGGCTTTTGTAAAAGCAATTTGTATCTGATCTTGGTGTATCACTCATAGCTTTCCTAAGGCTGTATTTCCATGACAACTAATTAATAAAGATTAGCTTTTCTTATGGAGCGTAAGACTCAAGTACATCTTGTTTCGTGATGTAGATAATCTCTCGATCTTGTTTTGGAGGCTGGGTCTTGTCACAGAGATGCCACAGACAATCTGTTCTGATTTACAGCCAGACTTGGATGACCATTAGGGGTGAAATCTTTCAGATAGTTTTTATTTTCCCAGTTCTTGCATTTGTCTACTTACTAATTTGTTTAGGTGAGAGTTCCACAGCCTATTTTGTTTGAAGGACATAGAAGGAAACCACACTTTTAAACTTTTGCTAACTTTAAATTAGCTGAAGAACAATCTAGATCTACAGGTATATAATGTTAAAACAAAGGTATTTACTTGAAATGCATGAAGCTATATTGCTAATAAAATAAAAAGGTGTCATAACACAGTGTAACATAATCCTTGTATTTCCTTAAGATAATTCTTAATCTATAACATACCTGCTATATTATTAAAACGTATTATTGGAACTTCAAAAACAGCTTGGATTTTTAATTGCTTTCAGTACTAAGACACAAATACTTAATTTCATACTTAAATATTTCTCAACTGTGAGGTTGCTGACAAGGCTGTTATTTTTAATTCATGGGAAAAGGGAAGACAGGGATCAAAGCTCCCTTATTCTTAAGGACTTTTATGATCAACTGTGCTTGGGCAACACCTGCTGTGTGTTTCAAACACTCTTGAGTGACATTTGCCTGAATGGGAACCCATTTGGTTTTTTGTAAGGGTGAGCCAGGGACAATTTGATATTTTACACTTGATTTTCCTCAGATATTTGATCAAACTGAAACACATTTTGTTTGCTAAAACAAAGAGTTTTAGCAGAGGAGGGCTTTAGATTAAATCAAAGATGGTGTGCTTATCTCACATGAGAATATAAGCTTTTTGTCCACTCATTTCTTGTCTTTCTGGATCAAAATTCAACCAAACAAATAAGAATGCCTTAAGCTTTGGGTTTGATCTCCCTTTCTGTCTGTGCCTTACCTTTTTGAATCAGTGAAGTACTTCTTGGCAGCTCTTGAAGCTGTGTCAATCCCATGTTAAGCTATGAGAAAATTCTCCCAGTGAAAACACGCAGTGCTATGTAAGAGTGGAGCAGCACTCCAGTGACTACTCAAGAATTACCTTCAGCAAAAGGCTTTGCTTCATCTTGACTTGTGTACCTCCTTATTGGGCAAAGCATCTTCTCAAGTGAAATCCTTTTTATTGCTGACACTAAGTTCTAGAATTGTTGGTTTGGCTCCATCTTTCAGCAAGCCAGCAAGTACCTGATGATGTGCTCACAATAGACTGAGCTGCATTTTATTGATCATAAACCCTTTGGCAAAAAGCCAATCTTAAAAAGATCTGAAAAAATCTCTCCTGAATAGATTTATTTTATCCTATAAAAAGCAGGCTTTCTCACTAGGCTTTGTTAAAGATGGATAATGAGATGATTGGCTCTCGCAATTAAGGGATGACTATTGTGTGAATATTAAGAGAAGCTTTAGTGATGTATGGTTATGTTATTGTAGTTTAGATGTCCTCTGTTCTCCCCATGGTTCCTTTCCCCCCTGCACTGCTGCCATCAGACAGCCTGGGCTGTCCAGGACAGGTACAAGGTGTGCACGTGTGCCCCTTGCATGGGGAGTTGGGAATAGAAAAGCTTGGAGCTTAGGGGTGAGGCATGGCAACCCCTGACCTCCAATCAAGTTACAAGAAAGCAATCTCCACCGATAAATGGCAAAAAAGAGCTGACTGACAGACTCTGGGAGGGGCCAGGGCTGGCTGATGCAACCCCCAGGGGTATAAAGGACTGAGCTTCCATCTTGAAGATGAACTGGACATGTGGTATCCATGAGGGCAGTTCTCAGTGTTGTGAATTTTTCCTTATGTAGTCCTTTGTTGTATTTTTGTCAAGGTTTAATAAACCTTTTTAAATTTTCAAAGTTAGCAGTTGTTTCTCACAGCTTGCAAGCAATAAGCAAGACCTGACTGATAAAACACTTTTCCACATGGTCATTCAGTGCTGCATCCTATTTGCATGTACTGCAAAGTGTGCCAAGTACTTTGGTGCCCTACAAATGAGGAGCAGGCCCTTCAAGGCTGAGACATAAGCCAAGACCACCCACATTTAGGAGGAAACCTGCATTTGCAAGCTGAAAATTAGTGGATGCAGCATATGTCATCATGGGGCAGTGCATTGGGCAGAATGGTGATCATGTGGAAGCATGAAAGGCAGTAGGGAATGGGACTGTGAGAAATCCATGGAGAATCATGTCATTAACTGTAGCAAACGTGCCAAATTCTCAGCATTTGTTTTTTTAATACATCAAATTCAGTCACTTCTTCTTTGTATCAGTATTTAGACTCTACCAGTGAGCAACTGAGGAGTAGCCAGGGCTGCCTTTCTGCAGATGAGCACAGCTGGATTGTGTCCTGCAGGGCCAGGTGAAGCTCCACTCCAGAGACTGTTCTAGCCCTGGATTTTGTTCCTTGTACCAGCCACAGGGAGGGGACTGATGCCAGTGGGATGCCATGGTGGCTGGAGGGAGGATGCCATCAAGAACAGCTGCAATACTAGAGAGCAGGGCTAACCAGCAGACAAACTTGTACCCACCCCAGGACAGGGCAACAACAAATCTGCTTTTACTCCCAGCTGCACCTTGGATGGACTGTGCTCCAGCTTGTCTCATTCCTTGCTGTGCTCTCATTGTCTAAGCAATACCTCTATAATCCCTCACTAGCCTGCTAAATATTTGCATGTTTTGCCAGGAGAATTAGATGTCAGTGTAGAACACAATTATCTTACAGGGAATTTAACCCCTCATTTATCTTAAACCTCACTTGTGGAACTGCAATGCAAATAGTGGCATATGGTCTGTCAGTCAGTTGTGTTTGTTCTGGGATTGTGACACTGGGTCTGGGCTGATGCTTTGTGAGGTGTCACTTGAAAATACAAGAATTCTGGTTTTGCTTCACAGTGCCAGTGACTGTCATCCTCCTGCTCCCCTCCCTCATACTTTCTGTTTCTATTGTGATACATCTCTGCTGTTTTAAGGGCAAACTTTCCACATGTTTTTGACACTAGGAATTTGGTGTTTCAAAGGAATTGAGACCAGTGCAAAGAACCACTTGAGCTGAGATTGCTGTGCAAGTCCAGCGATTGCTTTCTGAGTAAATATGCAGGAAATGTTTTTTGTTGACAAGATTATGTCCACTACTGTTCTGGAGAGCTCATTCCCAATATTTTGGGCTGGAAATTTTAACGAGTTAGAAGTTCTGCATCAGAACTTCTTAGTCAGAAGAGAGGCTTTTCCTCATTTTGTAGATGGGTGTACTTATTCTGCCTTTTCTTATGATGGGAGATACAGAACTCCTCCAGCTTTAAACATTTTAGACTGTTGGAATGTGTCCTGTTTCTTTATACAGGGAGCTTTTTTCTGACAAGTTTCTTGAACAAAAGTAAATATGCAGTTTTGGGCATGAGGAACTATGGTAGGTTGAAGCAAAGAAAGCATCTGTAGGCACAAGTATCTTGCTGGTATGAAATTTGACCCAAAGTTTGTTAAGAAAGAGCAATTTCTCCTGCTGAACTATTTAGACAATTTACATATGATTTTCAAAAGAGGCTCTTTTCAGCAGTGGGGGACTAACAGGCTTCATTTCTATGCTTGGTTCATTCTCAGAGTGAATTTATGAACAGCCTAAATTATTTAAACATAAAAAAGCTTTGGCATTAATCATGACACAACAACAAATATAAAAATTGCTGAGCATTCAGCATCAGCATGAATGATTGTCTTCTGCAGGTCTGGCACCTCACATATTATCTCACCCTTCAGAATAGCCTGTGCTTGCAAACAGGTCCTCAGATAACTTGAATGCTCAGGACATGCTCCTCCCCTGAGGACAGAGAGGAGCTGGATGGGGCCCCTGGCAGTGGGTGCTGCTCCTGGGTGCAGGGACCACCTGAATATGGGAGCACAGAATGTGGGCATCTGGAGCAGGGGCCATTGGGCAAAAGGTGTTTGAAGAAAAATGTCTTTTTCTTATGCATTCTTATGCTGCACTGCTAAATCTTAGTGATGTTATTATCAACATTTAAAAATGTATTTATCATCTTTTAAATGGCAGCATATCTGCAGGTTTTCACAGGTAAAATTTATGGAGAAGTTTGACATTGACAACAGAATTTCTCTATCCTACTGTTTTTTCTGAAAGAGACTTTTAATCAGGGAAGTAGAATAACCTTTGCTCTCTGAGAACAGTATTCATCCTATTCCAGTCATTCTCATAAATGAAGCTTTCAAGAAAGAAGAAATAAGACTTTTAATTCTGAATCAATAGGGACCTTTTTTGCCCCAAAAGTAAGGGGAACAGAACACAAGGCTGTATTCTTGCAAGTGGGATACTATTAAACCCCACTGAAGCAAGAATTCAGCCTTGGAAACAACTGAACCTTTTCAGATCTTGCTCTTAGTCACTTTCAGTCTTTGATACAGAGATATAACATTATTTTAGAATTATTTGTAAATATTTAGGGCTTGTTGTACAACATACACATTATACAATGTGTACATTGTAAATTTAAGCTGATTTCAAGAGAGTTATTTTTACCATGCTCTTGGAGAACAAGTCCCCAAACTCGGTAAAGGAAAACTTCAAAATTATAATAATATGTAGGATGAAAAGGAAGAATTTGAAAACTATATTTAACTGCTTAAAATTACCAGAACTGTGTTTTTCCCTGTGCTGGCTTGTGTGTATGCTTTGTTACCAGTTTAGTGGTGTCTATCCCTAAGGCAGAAGCTGCTCTGATAAAGTGTGGTGTTGGTACTCTCCCCCTTTGGGATTTCCAATTTATGCCTGCAAACATGAACTCAATGAGTTCACCTCCTTGAAAAGCTTTGTCTCCTTGGCAGCACCAAAGGGAGAAAAGGTGTTGGGAATGCCTTTACAAACAGAAAGCTGCTCTGCTTGTGCACATTCTGCTGCCAACAAGGCTTTGAGTGACTGTGCCCTCTCTGTTCTTGCTGAATCATGGCACAGACCTTGATACTCCAGCCAGCCTTTTCCTGCATGGATAGAAACCACTGTGCCGCTTCTGACTCTGATGATCACTGAGATGATTAAAAATAGAGTAAATGTAAAATAGGCTCTCATATTTTTAGCAATAAAGGGCACTGAATCTACTTGTTGCTTTTGAATAACACAAGGGAGGCTCTGACTACAGATGCTTCATGATCTGGGTGTTTCAATAGCAGATCATGCTCTTCAGGTACCTGGATTTTAGATCATCTTTCTCTTCTTGCTGCATAGACAAACAGCTTTATCAAAGATGACTTTTGCATGATGCTTGTTATCAAGCATATCCCTGCAGGAGATGCCTGTAAAGCTTTTCACCTTATGCGAAGTCCCTGTGGCTTTAAACATAACAGGGTTGATAAAAGGGTTCTTCTACTTGAAGAGCAATGGTTGTATTTGTTTTATGTCGTTGCTCAAATTGAGAACTTCAATATGCTCTCAGTGCCTTTTATTCTGTTGAAAAAAAAATTATGTGTTCCTCTTCTGACTTTAAGATCCTCAATTACTTCTTTGTAAGAAGTTGTGTATTAAACTGCTGGCTCCTAATCCAGATAGCTTAAAGACAGGTCCTTAGAGGACACAGTGCACATGTGCTGGAATTTGATGTACCAATTCGTATGTCCTGGTCATGCTTTTCAGAGTCCCACAGACAGCCTGGCCTCAGTTTTGCAGCTCTGTGAACTGGAAATGTGTGACCCATTTCTGTCAGAGAATCTCCACAGAGGTGCTGCCCCAAAGATGAATCTGAACTAGTGTGTCCTGACTGTAACCCAGATAAGTGATGCACAGCTATTGGTACACGTAACACATGGAGATGAACATGAAGTCATCCTATGAAGTTTGGTACAGAAATGTAAGCTAACTAACAGAAAACACTGACAGGACTTGCATCTGAAATCCCTCTTCCCTCCGCTTTGAAACAGAAGAAAACAGTGAAATAATGTGATGTTTGGATTTTCATTTCTAGATTGCTCCTTGAACTGATTGGATTTTACAGTCAAATCCAAGGCAGTAGCAGCCCAGCTGCCAGAGGGAAACCTTCAGTGGGAGGTGGTACCCTATATAGGAGTGTATCAACTGCCTGTGTCCTTTGGGTAGAATTCTTAATTTTATCCTTTTGCAGTCATCTTCCTTGCTCTGTTCCTATTGTCAGGGGTATTTTGGAGGTCTTTTAGGACAGCAAAATGTTCTCAGTGTGGCCTCTCCAGTTATACACAGCTCCCTGTGTCTGCTCTGGTTGGTTTGTGAAGTGGAATGGTGAGAGGGGAAAATGATGGATAAGTGGACCCATTCTAAGTATAATGAAGTTTTAGCTGTAGGGAAATTGATTGGTTACAACAAAAGTTAGCTATTTCAGTACTGACCTAGTAGTAAATATTGGATGGAAAGTGATTCTTGGTGTTGCTCTGAGGAGTTTCTGTGGTGACCCTGATTGATAGAAGTTGCAGGGGTATATTGGTACATTAAACTAGCAGAGGCTACTTGGAGTAATCTACAAAGTGCAACAACTGAGACATAATGGCCTCTGCTTGGAAAAGGAGAAACTGCCACTGAAGCAGCACCACTGATGCATGCAGGAAAACTGAACTGTATATGGGGTTGTGGAAGTGCCAGACTTTTTGAGGAAGAATAGACTAGAGGCCAAATATAACACGATGGGGTGTTTTTGTTTAGTCTAATCTTAAAAACACAATAGCGAAAACAGGTAGATGCTTCCTTTCTGGTTTGGTAAATATGGTAAAAACAGGTAATGTATTGGCATAGCTGCACTTCTGGAACTCATTTCTGCATAGCAAAGCCACCTCTACCTGCAGAAAAACTTGATGGACAGTCCATTTCTGCCAGTCAGGCAATAGATAGGAATCTGGTCTTAAATCCTGATGGAAGAGTGTCCCACATGGCAGCTGTCCAGACATAGTTAATCAAATAGCTAATTAGCACCATCACGGTGATCAAGCAGCTGATTTGACACCGAGCAATAGGCTAAACTTTGTTTTGGAGCTTAGAGAAGCTGTGAAAAAACAAAAAAAGAGAATAGTTTGGAGGGGATCCAGGGGAACAGTGAGAGGCAGGAAGTATCAGCTTTAGTTGCTCTGGGTTGAAGCCAGAGGAACAGTGCCTTCCTTGTGACAGAGAGCAGTGGTTTGGATGTGTGTGTCAGCCCATTCCTGAGGAAAGCCCTGGAGAGCTCTGTGTGAGCTTCTGATTACCTGAGCAAGAGGAATGATGACTGACAAAAATGTTGGAGTGGTAAAAGTGGTGCCAAGTTGGCTTTGGCTGCAGAGCTGTCCCTTGGGTTGTGATGGAACCCTGCAATCCCAGCCACTGGGCACGAGGTTTGCCTTGGAGCTCCTAACTCCTTCAGGATGCCTGAGGAAAAGTTTCTGTTACTTTATGACTTACTGCTGCCACTTTCAACCACACAGCTGGTACAATGAGCACAGTGCAAGAAAAGGGCAAGGCTGGGTTTGCCCATGAGCGTGTTTTTGGTTTGGATTTTTCTCCAGTAATAGAAAAGGATATTGCTGCTGATAAATGACTGGACACCGAAGACTACATAGACTCTTACTTGGAAGACCCACAAAAGAAGTGAATCTATCAGAGAAGTTGAGGAAGTGTTTTCTGGAGTACTGTTGCATAATCTTGCATGTTTTTACATGCTGTATTTTGACATACACTGTGCTTTAGATGATTATTACCCTGGGTTGAATTTCAACTTTATGCCCAATACACTTCACCTGGAGTTGAATGTTTGAGCAAGTGAAATTCTGCCCAATCACTTGTGACTTGCACAGATCCAGTTCAAAGCTGTTTCCCTTCTGCCAAGCCCCATCCTTCAGTATGTCAGAAAACTTTTGAGTATTTTTTACTCTTTTGGAGGGAAAGTTATTCTCTTTCAGTAAAAAATAGCTGTGGTATTTGGGGAGAAAAACAGATACCTAGCCCCTTGTCAGCTCTGACTGGAGCTGCCCACCCTCCTTTGCCTTACATCTATTTCCCAAGTAGCAATAATATGCATCAGGATTTGATGATGGGATTCTGAGGCTATGTCTCTGCCATGAAAGCAAAGCTGTGCAGCAGCTGTTTCTGGCCAAGCTGGCTTTGGAAGCTGTATGTGCTCATCACTCCTAGGAGGCAGCTCTGGTGTGGCAACTTGGAGTTAATGAAATTCTTGGGGACCAAGTTAGCATTGGGCTGTGTGGGAGCAGTCCCTGCTCAGCCTTCTAATGTGATGTCACACCACATGGGTCAGAGTTCCCTGTGAAAACCCAACGAGGGACCTTTTTGACTCTTCCTTTTCAGGACCAGGGGTGTTCCATAAGATCTGTAAATTTATCTGTGAAATTTTACGAGGTGACAGTCTTCCTTCTCGACTGTGAGGGTGGGGAGGCCCCAGCACAGGTTTCCCAGAGAAGCTGTGCATGTCCCTTTCCTAAAAGTATTCAAGGCCAGGCTGGATGGGGCTGGGAGCAATTTTGTCCAGTAAGTGACATCCCTGTCCATGTCAGGGGAATTGGAACTAGATGAACTTTAAGGTCTGACCCAAACCTTTCAATGATTCTATAGTTCCTCTATCTACTTTCCTTGGCTGCCTGAAAGGAGAAAATTTGTGAACTTGGGACAACAGCTCCCTTTTGCTAGTGGGCTGGTGTCATTCCACACATAGAGTGTGAGCCTTTATGTGTGTGCCGGAAGGTTCTACCTGCCTGTGTAGTGGAGGAACCATGCTTCTGTCTGAGTCAACTCTGGGGTTCTCAAAAACAACTTGCTATGGCCAGGGCTTGCATTAATTTGTTCCTCTCTGTGTATGGATATGTGTTGTACTGATTGGTACTATTCTAATAGTGACAAAACCTGAGTCTAACCAGAAAAAGCAAAATAGAGAAGAGAGTAAGCTCAAGTACCTAACTTCTGACAGGCCAAGAGCCCTAATGTCTCTGTAAGAGCCTCTCAGGACTTCCAGGGGCGATGAAAAGTTGATACTTCTCCTCAGCATGAAGAAGGCTGGGAGAACACTAGCCTGGCAGCTGAACAGGGACTGAGGAGTTACCTGATTCACTGCAGAAGGGGAGCAAAGGAGCCTGAGGTGGCCTGGCATGAGACAGACTAGGGATAAAGAAAATAGAGACATATAGGGAAGAACAGGTGAGGTGAGGTCCAGAGAGCCTAGAGCAGCTGCTCCCTGCCTTGGAGGGGAGGAGGATCAAGAAAGGATTGAATGCCTGGTGTGACAGAAGGTTCCTTTTTCCTTCTGTTCCTTCTCATACCCTGGAGAACAGCTCTGTCTCTGTGGCAGGATGGCTGGTTGTAGAAAGCTTGTGCTTTCCCCTGGGAAGGGAAAAAAAGCAGGTTGAACTATGCCTAATAGCCTCAATGAACAGGTTTTCCACTCTGGAGGTTCCAACTGGAGCAAGCCAAGATGGGCTAAGACAGAATTGACCCTTGAGCTTTTCCATGCATCATCAGGTTGTCAGGTGGGAGAGCCATCCAGTGCTGGAGAGACCCCAGCGTGGGGACACAGCTGAGCACAAGGTGTGAGAGGCACAAGGACTTTTCACAGTCGGTGTTGCCTTCCTTTTCCTCTTTGGCCACAGAGCTCAGGTAGGGGAGAGGAAGTCTTCCATGAGGGAAATACAGCATGCATGATATCAGGTCTGAAATGTTCTCCAGTGGTTCTGGTCCTGTAAATTTTAAATGTGTATGCAGCTGCTGGGAAATTCTTATCTGCATAGCCTTGACCTCTTCTATGTCTGGATTGTTGGGCTGAAGTCCTTGCAAAGCTGTTAAAAATGGGAGTGAGATTTCTGCTGTGTCTGAGGCTTGCTACGGGATTTTTCCTTCTCGTACTACAGACTTCTAGGACAAGTGAATACAATTTTACTGTGTCAGAATAATCCAATTCTCCACTTCTGCTTGTCAAAATCTGCAAGAGGGAGTGTAGAGGGAAGAGCATCATTTCCCGAGCGGGAGCTGTGGCCGGGCTCCACCTGCTGCTGGTCGGGGCTCCCTGCACGGCGCAGCACCCGCAGCCCGCTCACCACACCCGGGTCGTGTGCACTTTGAACTAAGTAAAAACCACGGCAAAAAGGAAAACTGTGTCCGTCCTGCCCCTGAAATTGCTGTGGGGTTCTCCCTCGTGTGGGTGATGTAAATGTGTAGTGGTTTCTGCACATCAGTTGTCGCCTGTGTGTGTTAGGAAGATTTGTACAACGTCAAGTGCCTGCTCCTGAAAACTGCCCCAGCTTTGGTTGTTAGCAGTCATCAGAGTTAAATTTTTGGAGATTCTGCCACTGGGTGTGGAAGGATAACAAAGCTGAGTTCAGTATACTTTGAAGCATCAGGCAGTGGTTTTAATTAGTGTTGTTAAATAATACTGGTCTTAACACTGCTGTAGTTCACTGCAAGTATATTCTTCAGAAGAGCTCATAAAACACTTGGTGCTGAGCAAGGGACACACTAAAGAGGAAAACAGGTAAAATGAATCATTCTTTTGCTAGTGTGATTTTGCCAAAAAGGAAAACTGTCCTTAAATGTTAACTATTACTCCTTAGGGAACTCAATGAAGCTTGCATTACAGTTCAGCCTTTGTGCCCACTCACATGAGATGGGCTTTCCATTTTGATTTCTTATCAACTCTTTCTTTTTCTGCTGTCTCTGCATGGAGTGTCAGGACTCTGGATTATGAGAGTCTGGAAGCTGTGTAAACTAGATTGATGCATTGAGCAATAAATGCTATTTCAGACCACAAAGTGGCAGCATAAGCAATTTTATTCTCTCCCTCCCTCATTCAATTTTCTTTATTATGCTACATTGTGCTTTTAATTCTAAGCAGAGTACTTAATGATAACAGACAGGGATGTATACACCACATCAGGTGCTGGCTGGACTGCTCACATATAGCTCAGGACTGAAATATTTTCAAAGCACTCACACTTGTTCTTCCAGTTCTGGGACTTGTTTGGGCAGAAATTTCTGCTTCAGAGCAGTTCTGGGTTCCTTTCTTGAGGGCTACAAGTGAACAGGATGAAATGCTCACATTTAATTTTCTTTGAGATGGACTTGGGCTTTGAATCCAGCTTTTAACAAAGGAAAAGCTGGTGCATTAAACTCTGAAGTACACAACATCCTCAAATATTGTTTTTGAAGAGGAACATGCCCTCTCTTCCCCCCACTCCCAAAACAGAGTATATGTGAAGTGGGAAAGGCTGAATATCCTTATCAATGGAGTCAGGTTACCTTCATTAAGAAAAGTGAATATCCTTTGCCTCATGTATTTTGTACCAAACAAATAAACAGAGCATATATGAAGTGGGAAAGGCTGAATATCCTTATCAATAGGGTCAGCTTATATTCATTAAGAAAAGTGAATATCCTTTGCCTCATGTATTTTGTACCAACTAAATAACACATGCCAATGTTGAGAATTAGGATATGGCAGGTAGAATGGCAAACCATAAACATTCTTGTTTTCTTACTACTGTCTGCTCCCAGTTCCTTTTTTATTTTTCTGCTATCTGAAGTATGAGCCACTTGATCCTGGTAAAAGGATGTTTCCTCTGTCCCCTGTGCTGTCACCATGCATTCCAGTCTCTGCAGTGATCAAGTGAAAGCTGTCCCTGGGGCTGAGGAGAGCCTGGGATGAGTGGTTCTGGTTGTGAAGTGCATCACTCCCACCCCTAAACTTTAGTCTTTGTTTTGGAATTTATTTGAGAATTTTCCTTCCTCTCCTTTATCTTTTGGTGCTTCAACATATCCTCTTTAGACCTTCTCATTATCTCCTGAAATTGCAGAGTTCAAACAGATAATCTTATTCCTTGTCCATGTTTCCAAGAGGAAAGGGGGCTCTGGGTCAGCCTGAACACTGTAGTACCCTGTTGGGAATGGTGGTGCAGCTGATCAAACACCATACCACAGAAGGAATTTGGTTTTCTATCCTGCTGCACTCATCTTACGTTTCCATTTCTCAGCTGAACCTATGCCATTTAATTTATACTCTCCAGTCTAAACACATATTTCAATCCAAGTGGTTTTAAAATTTGGTTTTGTTCCCTGAATAAATGAATTTGGACAATTAATTATTATAATTTTTAAATAAACCACAGTTGGGGCTAGGATTGCTTTTTGTCCTTGACCAGCAAATCTGTGTTTCTATTAATTCTGAGCCCTTGCCAGTGTAATTCTGTCACCTAAGGAAACCTAACTTTCAGAAACCTGGCTTTGCATAAAGAAGTTATGCAAAGAGCAGCTTTGCAAAAAACCCATGTTGGGAGTTTATTAACCACAGAAATTATGAGTTATTGTTGCATTTTCATATAATCTCAAACTTGTGAGGTTTCCAAGGAACTGGGCAAATGTCTTTGGGTACATGGCTTTAGCTCAGCTCAAAAGTACAATCACAGCTGTAGTTGTGGAGGATGAGAGCTGAAGGATGGCTTCCAGAGACCCGGCAGCTGCACTTTGCCTTTGTTCAGTTCCTAGTTAGGAACACAGAGGTGGCCAGGAGCAAAGAGTAGCAAAGAGAGCAGTCCATAAACATGGGGAGGACAGTGTCCTTCTCACCAGCTTTGAGAACTTGCAAAAGCCCCATTTGGAGACAAACTTTCCATGGAAACTGCTGCTATTAATAGAGTAGATTACTCTTCTATTTCTTGAGGATGTGTGTCTGTACTAAGGAGGGATAAATCAAACCGCAGGGATGTTGGCCTTGCTGGTTCAGTTGGATGAATGTAGATCTGGTCTGTGGGTACTGTTCCCCAGGGCCAAAAATAATTCCTGACAGGCCTCATTCTGGGATGAGGATGGGGAGCAGGAAGATGCCATGAGCCTCCTCCAGGGGTGCCAGCTCACTGACAGCCCCGTGGGGCAAAGCAGGGCTGAGTTCAGAGCATGTCACCTCTTGTATCATGCCAAGTGATGAGTCTGTGTCTAAGCAGCTTCCTCTGATTCATCACTGCTTTTTGTTATCAGCTAAAGATAGTCCTTCATATAGAAGCTCAATTTGAAGATAAAAAGTTGTTTGCCTTTCTTTCTGGTGTTTTAGCTACTGCTGTTCATCTTCTACAGTCGTCATCAGCTGCTAGTTTCTCTCCACTCCCCGCCCTTATCACTTTCCTCCTTGCCTTCCAAAGGGTTCACCTGAGGAACTCCCTCAATTTCCTAGCGCTGATTACACAGCAAACATACCACATACCTACTTGAAAATTACCATGGAGCAACCCCTCTGCATATAAACACGAGGTACAAATGTAGAATTTTCTCTTTTAGCATTAAATCTTCCATTAATCATAGGCCTTCCTATGAAGAATCCCTTGTTCAGAGGTTCTGTTGTTTATGACTGGAAATTGCATGATGAAACTCCTGAAGGGCACTTCCTGGGATTCAAGGCTGTGTGCATGAGTGATTGAGAGGCAGAGCTTTGGGGAGAGCATTTGTAGGCTCTGTGTATTTGTGTGGTGTTTGTAAGAAATGGGTGGCTGTGCATATGGAATGTGGGTAAAGCTGCTTAAAGGCAATGGACAGGACCAGCTTTAGATGTTCAGGTTTCAGAGAAGCCGTGGAAATTTGTGGTAGCAAAAAATATGGCTCAGTGTGCCTTTATTTAAAGCAGTGGCAACAACAATGTAGAGGCACTTTTAAGAGTAATGTTGTTTGCCAGAAAGATGCACTCCAAGCTTTCCACATTTGTGCTCAGGATTGAATTATATATCTGAGGTTTCTTGAAACTATTTCTGTCTGACAACAACCATTGGGTCTGAAGATCCTTTAAAGAATTCTGTCTTATGCCGTAAGGATAAGCCACTATTCTAGTAGAAGAGAAACCAAGATGTAATAAATGTGCTCAAACTAATTTTTCAATGATGCTATCAAAATTGGAAGCTGCATTTTGCATTGCGGACTTCAACCTGAAAAGTCTAAAATACAAGGATTTTACACAAAAAACCCCCCCGAAACTAAGGAGAGCTAACAAAGACTCATCAAGCATCTTTTGAAAAGGGGAAGTTATTTCCTTTTTTTTTTTTTTTTTTTTTTTTTTTTTGACAGGGATTCAAATGTTAGCATGCACATTGGGATAAAATGCTTTTGAAGAGATTGAGGAGTAACTGTAGTGCCAAAAATTAATATTTCTGTAAACAAATCCTTAAGTAAATATATACTTAATATTGATTTAAGTATATTTTTATCAGTGAATATGTCTAAAAGTATACTGTGGCATGATTTATAAAGTTCATGTTGTGTTTGGTTAGCCTTGTGGATTCATTGTGGTAATTCACCTTGGATTACTATACAAGGACTATAAATAAGATGTGCTTCCCTCAATGAGCTGTCCTGATTAATTATTAGTAGGGCAGTAATTGATTTGGCAATGTTTCCTGTTATTGCTGACTACTATCCAGTTTTCCTTGTGTTTGCATTGTTGAGGCTTAAAATTTGTATGACACAACTAGATGCCAAGTCAGCACATGCTTTCAGTCTGCCTTTATAACACTGTGCCAGGCTTCCCTTGCTTTTATAGGAAAGAAATAATAGTTACATGGTTACTCACTGGGGTGGGAAGGTTCTCACACTCCTGTTTCTCAAGGGCTTTTTTCCCAAGAAGACACAACTTAAAACACAGTCCTGTCTTGCAATACTTATTTTGGTGGAGTTTTTAAGGCTGCTTGAGAAAGGTAATTTTGTTCAGCTGCCAGTCTGTGAGGGTCCAATTGTCTCCTCTTCCTGCGCCATGACCTTCCCAGCAGCAGGAAACATTTCAGCACTTACCAAGGGGTCCACTAAGTTTTCTGCAAAGCAGAATCTTGACTTTAATCCTCTCAATACTCTGGAAGTAGAGATGTTCTTGAAGCCTCTCAAACCTTGCCCCAATCAGAGAAGTTAACCAGGTCCTCAATCCTGGTGATTGAAGGAGTGATCCTTAATCCCTGGGCTTCTCTTGCACAATGGCATTGTTACTCATGAAGAGGGAAAAGAATGGTATTGGTCTCTGATCACTATGGAGACACAAATCCCCATGTACACATCAGTCATCAGCCTTTTCCTAGCCTGAAATCTGCCCCTGGCCTCTGACTTCTCCTGGTTTGGGAATAGAAGGAATGCACTTGGATCTGGTGCTCTACAGGAAATGTGTTTCATCTCTCCAACTGTTGGCTGGGTTCACAGCTAAGATTTTTTTTTCCTCAAATGAAAAAAATGACCCCATACATTTCAGATACGTGAAACTTCTGATACCAGAACTTTGAGAAGAAATGTTGCAGGGTACATGTCATATCTTCTTATCTTCTGTGAGTTGTAGCAAGAACTTTACTGCCAAGGACTCATTCAAAAATCCAACATCTGTGGAAATTAACACTTTCAAATTTCAGTTTTATCTTAATTACTCATGCTTGTTTTACACCACATTAGATAAAGTGACAGAACAAATTCTGCAGTTATATCTTAAATAAGGTGGGAGTCCAGTATACAATTGACCACACTGATCTCAGAATCAGCCCTGCGCTAGGGATCAGCCAGGTTCAAGTAGCTACTGATCTTGCCATCAGTCTGGTTAATCTGTATATTGATTTCCATATTAATATAATTCTATTTTTGAATTTAACTTTTGTCTTGCACACTATCACCTAGAGAATATCTCCTACCCATATACATTACCCTCTCCGTCTTATTTTTCTTTATCTTTCTCATTTTCTTTTTCTTTCTCTCTCTTTTGGCAGTGTGGGTTTTTTTCCTGGGAAAACATTTAATAAATTTTTGGCCTGTAGAGTGTGAAAGCAATACTGGTTTTTCCGTTTTCTATAATGGGACACCCAATAAGGCTGAACAGTGAAGCTCTTTTGTCTTTATTTTTACCTAATGAAAAAAAACTAAACAGGAAGACCTTCAGGTTTGCCCCCAAACCATTACCATTCATCAAAATACCAGCACAAGCCCACCTAAAATATTTGCCTTCTATGAGCAACGTTTGGCTCTTGAATGTTATAAAGTTCATGTTGTGTTTGGTTAGCCTTGTGGATTCATTGTGGTAATTCACCTTGAATTACTATACAAGGGCTATAGTCTTGTCTATATAAGTCTTGTCCCTTGATATTCCAGTATTGCAGCTTTACTACAACTACTATGAGGGCAGCTACCCTCCCTTCATTGTCAGGGTTTTTTCAGCTTCTTGACACTTAAAGTCATATAGGAGAAACATGTACATATGTACAATGGAAGAAAGAGACAAGGATATCCAGGAGATCCTGGGAGCACATCCAGTAATGGTTATGTCTTTTAAAAAGTAATTATATTTTTGTTTTCCTCTTATTTCAAAGAACAGTGAATACCAATGGATTTGCACTCACCCTGTGTTTGTGTTACAGATAGAAGCATTATGGCATAACATGTAGCAAGCCAAGGTAATGCTGGAAATCTGGCCAAGTCCAGCTGAATTTGTGTTCTTTAAATTGCCTTGGATCCCAGAGGAGAGGTTAAATCAGAACATTGTTTATCTCAGCTTGGTACAGAGAGTTGAGCAGTGAAGCAGACAGAGCATTCTGCTTTGGAAAGAAGCCATATATTCCAGTGACTAATGAAAACCAAAGAGGGCAGGGGTAAAAGTAGCAATTAGGACATGGGAAAATGTGTGGTTTGTTTCAAGCACAAGGCTTCACTTCTACCTAGTTCAGTGCTGCAAGCTTGGTGCAAATTTTACTGTGTAGTAACAAACCTGAACATTTCCCTTACTTGAATTTGGATCATATTCTGAACACCATACACATTTCAACTGAGCACCTCCATAAAATTGTGCAAGTATCCTTGGTAAAAACAGGCCTCAAGTAATTTCCTCACAGTTCTTTTTTGGTATTGTAGTAGATGTAAAAGAAGGGTCTTCTCCCAGCCCAGGAGGTCTTTCAGCAGTCCTGAGCACTGCAGACTCACACTTCTTGTAAGGTGTACTCACTTCAGAAACTGAGAAGCTCCTGATGAGTAATGAGGAGGATTTTCTCAAAGCTTCTAGGTAGGACTGTTGGAGCCACAATCTGCCTGCCTCATCAAAGAGCCTTTCTAGTGAGCAGCATGCTCATGGTGATAGCTCGGTGAAACCCAGCTGGTGACTGAGGAGTGCTTCTCTAGGGCACTCATTTGCATCCAGTTTGCCATGCTGTCTGTCTCTCTGAGGTGTCTAATGAGCACTTGGCACACTGGGCCCAGCAGCCACTGAAGAACTGGGACAATAATCTTCTTTATCCAAGGAGGTAGGTAGAAATAGAATTAATACAACTCCTCCTCAGCAGTAATTAGTGGTATCAGCTCTCATGCTGCCTGGGCCTGATCCATATTTGCTTACTGTTAGCAAGGGGCAAGAGGAGGGTGGATTGCATGTGAAGGGTGGCTCCTGTCCCCTTTGTTTGATGCACCAGACTGAATTACTGCATTAGGTAAATAAGTCATTTAACAGATACAGATCTTCACTGCAATGTAACATTCCTGGGAGCCAGCTCCGTGTATTTACAGCCTTAAAAATGAAGGAATTCTTGCAATTACAAAATAGATGAGGCAGGTTTCCAGTTCAGACTGTTGAATTGATATGGTGCTGTAGCAGCTCCTGAATTTAGAGCAAGGTAGGTATTTTTGAACTGTACCCAACAGAACTGACCTCCTCTTGTGCTGTGCTTGGTTGTCAGCTGGAGTGAAACCATGACAGCTGTGAATGTGGGAATTGTTCTTTCCAGGAGGTTTAGATCATTAATTAAATGCTTTGATATCTTACAAAAAAAACCTTTATGGGACTGCAGTAACACAACCTAATGTGTGTGTCATATTCTTAGTGTTACTGCTCCTCTAGTGAATATTTTGTGATTAAAATAATTATGTGATAAAAAATTAATTTTGCGTAAAATTAGAGCACATTTGGAGAAGGCTGCCATTGTGCCTGGATCTCAATAAACACTGAGAGCTGGAATAAACACCTGTCAAGCTCACAGAGACCAACTCTATTGTTTGCATTTTACCAGTCCCTTGTGTTGGTGACTACAGCTCACCAGGGACAAAGTTCAGCTCCTGCTGAAAAGAGTGGGATTTAAAAACTGAGGTCCTGACACGATCTAGAGTGATATACTTGTACTTACAGAGAGTTGTGTGTATATTTCAAATTTAAAAACATAAATTGTGCATCTCAGCAAAGCAAGACTTGTTCTACAAGAATACTGGGCATTGGAAACAATCTACAATCCCTTTGAGTTTGCCTGTTTTTCTGGCTATTCTGAGTTTTCTTGGCTTTAAGTCATTGGTTTTTCTGGTTCATATTCCAATACCACTGAGGTTTCACAGTTTACACCTGACTGAGGGCCTGTCCAAAAGAAACCTGCAGGTAGATGTTGTCATGGCTGGCTCAGGTAACCCAGTTCCTCTGTACCTGATTAAACCTGAAAGGACTGGATAAATGTTGCATTCTCAAAGTCTGGCAAGTACTTTACTCCTTGACTGTTGAATTTAGACAGGCAATAAATGCGAAAAGCAGACAGTGAAAAATTGTTCTGTGCCATGAGCAGTTACATACCTCAGAGATATTTCTTTATATTATTTAAAATGAAGAAAACCTTGATATTATTTTGTAGATACTGTGTCATCCTTTCAGCACAGAGACTGCAGCACTTCTGTACTGTGGAAGGAGAGATCTGCTTGCTGAGAACATTGGAATGAGCATCTCCGAAAACCAACAGCTCTATTTCTGAAGGCTTAAATCTGTCACAGGGGAATATTTGTAGTAATTTTGGTATGGAATCCAAGAGAAGCCTTATGCATTTTTCCACATTCCACAAATACAAGGGAGTTTTTGTCAAGCTGTGAAAGTAGCCAATATAGAAACAAACTTTGGGCTGGGCAGATCTTTTTTTGGTGCTCTCAAAGTACTTGGTCTCAAAGTTGCACTGATAGAAAAGATTTATCTAATTGTAGATTGTGATATAAATTGATACAACAGGCTGCCCAGCTCTCTGCCATCTGGAATGTTACTGGGAGCCACAATAAAGTGTGGGGTAGTAATTCTTTCAGCTAATGTCCAATAAAGAGGGGATTTGGCCTCATGGCAAATCAGACTCTTAATTTTAGTCTGAGACTTCTTGACTGAGAAAGCTCTGCTGCTATTACAAGTCACATGGAATCCTAACACTATTTACAGCAATGATCTTTTTAATTCCTGAGCAGAAATACATAATATCAACAGGGTTGATAGGGCAATGATCTTGTAAATACTGCTCATGTGCTGTGTCTTGGGACAAAAACCCAGGAGGGCACGATCCCGTTCTCCATTGCTCTGAAATGTGCATGAGTATTGGCTGGATGTGGTGGCATTTGGCACCAAATCTGTCTTCCCTGAGGGTACCCAACACTGGGAGCAGAGACACGGAGACATTTCTTAAAATAATAGGCTTAGCTGATGTGAAACCCATATTCTAGCTTCTGTAATTATTGAGTAGGTAATGCAGCAAGCTAAGATGGGACATGGCTCAGAGCCTGTCCTGAAGAAGACAAAAAGCCAGGGGGATGTGGTCAGGATTGTTTCAGTGGTACATTGCTAAGCCATTGAGATCCAAATGTCCTTCAGTTGTTGGCAAAGTGAAGAGCATTCTCCACAGCCAAACTGCTTGAAGGACAGGCTTCTGCAGTGGTGAGGCTGCATGAAATACCTGGGATTACTGGGCCAGAACTGGAGAAATGCTGCTAACACTACTACCACCCTGTGGAAATGTGCAATTTATAACCAAGGGGATGGCAAATACATCCTGTGACAACTCCAAATGGCATTTAAATCCACCTCCCAAAACTAATTGGCTGAAATGGGGAAAGCAGGTGAAATAAAGAGGATGATGAAAGAGGACAAAATCACATCAATTAAAAAATAAGTGCAGATCTTTTAGTGAAATCTGATATGATAAACTAATCCATGTGGAAATTTCCATGTCCAGGAAATCCTGTAGATGTACAAGCCAGTGCAGGATTTTCAGCCAACATGACAGTCTGTATGACTTGCCCTTGCCTGATCATGTTATAGTCATGAGCCTTGTTTAGTATGGTCAGACACCATAGAGCTGGAAATCTTTAAAAGGAAAGGTGTTGTTCTTCAATTTTCTTTCACAAATTTATAAAATCTTAGCACCTTATTTCCAGGGAGGGCAAAGAAAGAGCCGTGTTCTTGGCTGTAATCAGTATCTGCAGAAGGAATGCACTTCTGTGTGTTCCTGGTTTCTCTAGTCAAGCGTGATGTCTCCTGGTAGGTGAGCAAGTGTGGAGTCACTCTTGGCACAGAAACAGAAATGGGTCAGCAATGACAGAGAAAATACCTCTTTATGCAGGGCAGCTGTAATTAGTGCTGAAAACATCATGTTCAGTCACACCAGTGCAGGGCAAAGTAATGGTTACAGAGAGAAACTTGACTAAAATACCATGTTTGTCATTGAAGATGGGTTTTTTCCTTCTTTGTAATGTTTGTTTCTATTTCCAAGTCAAGAGAGTTCAGGGTATGATGGAAAGCAGGAACATCTCATCTGCTTGCTTGGGTTTGTCATGTGGCATCCTGCTTGTAGATGAGAAGAATAAGAAAGGCAGCAGTGCAGTGTTTCTAGTCTTACCCAAAGCTTTTTGCATGTATCTGTGCCATCAGCATTCTTACCATGCAGAGGCATGAGGTGGTTTGGCCATGTTTAACAGTGAGGTCAGAGTCACTGAGGCTGAGGGTGTAGCCAGCCCTTTATGCTTGGTCAGTGTTGTACTGTCCATGAGCCCCAGTGTCCCAATGTCAGTGCCATCCCTCCTGGCTCCCAGTGCTGCTCCTGGCACTGGGGATCTCTCAGCCGTGACAGCCTGTGTGAATTGTGGGCACTGTTAGCACTTGTTTCAGTAGGGTTGGTCACATCACCAGGATGTCCAGGGATTTGGAGTCAGACCCAGGTCAGATGGCACATGACCCACTACAGTGCAGAGGGGGAGAGCTCTTGGTTTGAAGAGCTGATGTAGTTCACACAAGGTCACTCTGCAATGTCTTTATTTCCTCTTAACCTCTGTTACTTTACTTGACTTTCCATAGTTCACCGCAAAAAGCTTTGCATATTCATTTTTAAAGGCAAGTTTTCCAAAGGAGGCACCAAGATTTAGGTCTTCATGTTTAAAAATCTGTTCTTAAATTTCATAAAGGAAGTTGCTTTTTGGCATCATCCTATTTGTACTTGTTTCCTTCTTTGTGAAGTTAGAAAAGTGCAGCTGCAGTGGACAGATGGATCTGTAGTGTGTTCCAGTTATCTCAATATCCTGTGCAGGAAAAGGTATAAAATTATGGCAAACATATTGTGAAGGTTCTCCTGAGCATTCTGTCTGCTCCTCTCCAGTCAGAGAGGTCTTTTAAATAGGGTTGTTATAAATGTAGGGCTGGCTGTCAAGAGCTGGGCTGGCAATAACTTTGGATTCCCTTTGGACTAGAATGTTTGTTTTCAGAAGCAGAGCTGGGGGAAGGCAATTGGGTTGGTGAGCTGCTGAAGAAAGGGGCATGGGGTGCTGAATTCCTAACTTCTTGTCCTGGCTTTGTCTCATTAATTGTCAAAAGCAGATCCCATCGTGTCTCTGAGCTCCTTTTGTGAAAAGGGAGTACTGAGCTAGGGTGGAATGAAGCATGGTGTGAAGATGCTTTATGTATTAAAGAATGTGTTGTTCAGTTCAGAAATAGATCTGTAACAGTAGGATTCAGAGTCCATCCCCTCTGCTTCCCCTCCACACAATTATTCTTCTAGGTAATCTAATCTTTTGGGAAAGGAAACTTGTCTTCATATAATGGGCATTAACAGCAGTTTCCACTGCAAGAAAATCCTTAAAAATGTATGATGTTGAAACTTCACAATACTATTATTAATAATATATTATTACTATTAATATATTATTAATAATGTAATATATAATAATATTAATTTTATTAGTAGTATTAATATTATCTAATAATATCAGTGTATTTCATGGGTAGTTTTCTCCAGCTCAAAGAGCTAGTAAGAGTTCTACTTCACAGAATTTCAGACAAAAATCTTGTGACTACAGAACTGTACCCTGGAGTGTTCTGAACAAAGCTATTAAGGCACTCTGGAATTTTACATTTTTAGCTTTTTGGGATGTTTCTCTTCATCTCCTTTATTCATTTAGCTTACTACCTTCAAGTCAGCTGGCCCCATAAAAACAGAGGACACTGAAAATTCTGAGCAGCAGAAAGTTATGCCCATGCAGTAAAGTTCAGGGTTCTCTTATGAAAATAACCAAAATCTGTGTAATTACAGAATCACAAAACAAGCTGAGTTTGAAGGGACCCTCAAGGATCATTGGGTCCAACTCCTGACCCTGCATAGCACCATCCCCAATGGTGCTATGCAGTCACAATTAATCTCTGTACAGTAAATCTTATTGCTAAAATGGGTCTGAGACTCTCCAGATTAATTTGAACTTAAATCCTCCTTTAATAAATTGCTGGGACTATACTTTTTAAACCTCTTAAAGTTCAAGTCTTTGAAAAATGCAAAAGCTTTTAAGTATTTCAGCATTCCACCTCCACCTAAGCTTGTTGTGTGACCAAGACTTTACTGGAAAAGCTAGTATGTTCCTGCTAAAGGAAGTGAGGCAGTGGGCAGGTATAAATAAATTTGTGAGCTTCTCCAGTGTTGCTCAAGAATAATTTTTTAGCCAAATAAATATTTTTATGTTGTTGTTATTACAAAAACGATCAGTGCTCCTGATCAACTCAAGTAATGGATTTGGCTGGTTCATTGAGAAAGGGTATCTTAAAACTGTGATCAGCTTGACCTGTGCAGGGATTTGCTGCACAGAAACATTTACTTCTCCCTGATTGCAGGATGGGGTGCACAGACCCTCAGGTCTCTTTGGCTGGGATACACCATACACCCAGAAAAATATGAAAATAGTCTAAAAATAATTTCTTACTACCACACAACTTCACAAACATGCAGGCAGTGAAGCCACCTTCTTCTTTCTCGTAATCTTTTCTGCAACATATAAGTTGCAGTGTTTCCAATTGTACCTCCTGTGTGATTTCTGAAAAAAGCTTCAAAACTTAGGCAGCTGCAGATTCCATCCTGAGAAAGAATGGCTCATACCAAGGTCCTCCTAGGGCTGTGCTGCTCTTCCATGCTGTGGGACTGCTGTCTGTCATTGCTGCTCTGGTCCTGCACACTCCCCACGTCCTGGTTTTGCTGTGAACGTTGTGCTGCTAATTGTTGCGAGCAATGTGCGTCCTCCTAGGGCTGTGCTGCTCTTCCATGCTGTGGGACTGCTGTCTGTCATTGCTGCTCTGGTCCTGCACACTCCCCACATGTCCTGGTTTTGCTGTGAACGTTGTGCTGTTAATTGTTGCAAGCAATGTGTGTAAAACCATTAAACCTGGGGTATATGTTTGATTTCCAGAAAATAGCTTTGGTTTTAGGGCATTCAGCAAACACTTCCTAGCAGGGCAGACAGACTTTCCATATCATCTTCTTATTTCCTTCCCATTTAATTTGCTCTTTTACTCACCTGCCCCTACCCTTGCTGCCTGCATGGGAGGAGCACTGAATTTCCTGCCCTGCCAGACAACCTGGGCTGGAAGGCAGGAGTCCTTTGGGTGGCAAGTTCAGAGGCAGTGGGAATACCAGTGGAACTTACACAGCCGTGGCATTGAAGACTGGGGAGCTCCCATTCCATCTTGCTGGCAGTTTTAAGTCCTGGAACTGTGAGATCTCTCAGGTTCCTCATGTCAGTGGCTGATGGTGAGATTTGGCTGATACGGAAGACTGAAACCTGAAGAACTGTTCTTTCACTTTGGATGTGAAAGCTCAAAGGATTTTTACAACCTTGATTTCAGTTGCCTCCTTTGAAGAAAAAATGAAGAAGATTTCAGGGCACATTAAGCCCAGACAGAGTGTGGTTTCACAGCAGTTCCAGTTCAGGCAGAGGGAACAAATGCCAGGTGAAACTCTCACAACTTTTGCTTCAGCACTGCAAGAATTGGCATCAGCCTGTGCTTTTGGCTGTTGGCAGGAAGAGCAGATCCTGCATCAGCTGATTGACAAAGCAGCAGACTGGAGAATTCGGGAGCAGCTCTTGATGGAACTGGATACCTTGACTCTGGCCCAGGCAGTGGAGCTGGGATCACAGATGGAGAGAGTGTTGCAGAAAAATTGCCCTGGGTTTATTCCAGTTCTGACAAAGCAGTGGGAAAACTGCAGCAGCACCAGTAAAATTTGGAAGATAAGAAATTGTAATTGCTGTAATCAGTGGTACTGCTGGAGACAGAGAAAAACTCCTGCCCTCACAACAAAATATGATCAAGAGAAGCAAAATCACTTCATCCCATTTTGTCACAGCCTAATGCTATCTGCACCAGTTATGAGGAGACAGCACCTGGGCTGGCAAGTGAGATGTCCTGCCACTACAAACACAACCCCCAGGAGAGTCAGGAACGTGCAGGTAGGCTGCTGATTGCAAAGGGTGTGACAGAGTGACAGAAAACTGGACATGGGCACCTGGGAGCTGGCCATTCAAACTGTGGGTCTGCTGCTTATGCAGAACCTAACTCAGCTAAGGTGCAGTCCTCCAGGTTATACTGCAGTACTTGAACACTTTTACATGCTTGACTTTTGCTTCTTCTCTTTTGCAAAACTTAAATCTTGCATGAGGGCTTTTGTGAGGTGTTAACAATTGTAAGAGCAGTGTCTGCACTGGGTTTGGTGTATTGATGTGTTGGCTGAAGGCTTCTGCTAAAGGACTGGCAGAGAAGTAACATTATAAATGGAATTTTCCGACTGACACTAAAGGAGGCTCTCCACTGCTTGAAGAAAATCTTCTTAACCCCTTATAACACACAGGAAGAGCACTCATTTCTGTAAGAGCTTAGATTTGTAGAAACCTCCATTGCTCCATAGGCATTGTGCTTTGAAATTGTTGTGTAATGGAGCATCAGATTTGTACAGATATCTGTAAGTAAGGATCATAAACAATTACAAATAGGAAGGGGACAGTCCAATGGGCACCACAGAGTTGTATGTATATCTGAGATACCTGTCAAATAAGATTGAGTCAAAGAAGTTCTGCTGTAACATGTTTCTCTGTGGTATTCTGCTCTACTTTTGCCTAGTGGTGGAGGAAAGCAAGATAAGCTCCTATTTATATTTTTTCCTTTAAAATTGTTTTTAAATTTTATTTTTTATGTGTGTGTGCTTGGCTTGGATGGTTGGTTTTGTTTCTTTCTTTTTCATTAAATAAATTATTTCATCATCTTTGGTTCTGATAAGCACCCTCTATATGATTTCTCTTGGGTAGATCAGTGAAACTAACCATTTGTGTAAGATAATGTAACAGGGTTAGGAAGAAAGGGAGCCAGATCCAATAAAAGAACAAATGTGAGCAGAATGATAGTAAAATAAGAGAATAAAAAGCACAGGTGATGTAGAATCAGGCTCTTTTCAAAGAAGGTGATCATCTCTGGGCTGCACAGGAGCAAGCTGAAGCAGTTCCTCTCTAAAATACTAAGAGGAAATATTTGTGATTGGTTTGAAGACATTTCTCCCAGTGCTTCTTACTTTGTCCTTGCTGAATTCTTCCAGGAGCTGAACAGACAAACTGCATCCCCTCACAGCTGCCCTGCCTTCCCTAAGGCAATTATTTGTGATTAGCTACCATAATGTAATTAAATGTTTAGATTGCCCTGAACAATTGAATGTTGTACCTCTAATGTCTGCTATTAGTGCTATTCCTGACAGGTAATGAAAACATTATTGAGGCTAAAAATGTCTGGTACTCTTTGTGTATTCAGCATTGAAAAAGCTGACTGAAGGGAAATGAGCTGTAGTGAGAAGTACTCTGACCTGAGGCAGTGCCAGCAGGATCTTCAAAGACTTGAAAATGTATGATTTGCATCTTTTTGTTTCCTTTTAAATGTCACTTGATCTTTGTGGTTAAAAGCAAACTGAGCTGTGTTTTGTTAACCAAAGTTTGCAGCTTTTTGGATGTTCATGCAGGTCTGTGTGCCATTTTTCTTGAACTGACCTTAAGAGAGTATGAAATGAGATACAACTTCTATAATTTTTTTTTTCTGATCTTGTGATGGTTTTAAGCCAATGCTGTGCCAAGAAAAATCATTAGGTAGGAGGCTATAGTTACTGTATTCCTGATTTTATGGTGCTGAAAGCTGGATTTTGGCTTAAAAGGCACATTTCTCTGATCTGATAAGCTTTCAGATCTTTCTGTGCATTCAAGTTGGCATTGTCTAGGTGAAGAATTGTGGTGTGGATTGAGTGACTGGATCTTGTTCACATCTCACTCTGCATTCCTTGCCACGTGAAGTAATTTGCTGATTCCTGGGGAAATACACAGGGCAGTTTGGGAGCCTGGGAACAACCAAGGAATGAACGACTTGGAATAACCATACCCACTCTGCTCATGATCTTGCTGCCCTGGATTTTCTTCTGCAAGAGATTTTCTCCTTTCTAAATGTTGCCAAGTTGGAGAAATTCTGTATCACGCTTTATTAGAGCTTCTGTCACATCCTCCAGCTGTCTCTTTAGCTTTACAATGTGGGAAGCCAGGTGCTTCCCACTGAACCAAGGACTGATATGCTCTTGTAGTTAACCTTTCCAGGGGCAGAAGTTTCTGCTCCTTCCATTAAAAAAAATAAATTACTGCTTCATTGATAAAGTGTAGGGAAGCAATGAACACTTGCTGCAATCCTAGAATCTCCCTTGGTGGTAAATAGGAGCAGTAAGGAGCAATTTCTCCTTCCTGAGGAACTAAATGGACATTATTTGTGCTTCTGGTGAAGAAGATGAAATGCTTTCTGTTAGTGGAACAATTTCCACCACAACATGCATTTTCTGTGACCCAGAGGCACAACTTGGAGTGTAGGGCAGATGTGCCAGATGTGTAGGTGGATTGTGCCAAAGGACTTAGGACATGGACAGTTTCTGTCCCTTTGGATACTTTTTTTATCATACTGCAGTTTCAAGCCTTGAAATAAACATCTTAAGCTATGAGGACTGGGTGGGATGTGCCATTTTGCACTGCGAGGTTTTCTCTTGGCTTAGAAACAGAGGTTCAGTCTTTTCTCATGTCACCTTTCCTCTCATCAGTGGACATTCCTGGGCCCTTTCTGAGCTCTGCACCTGATACATGGGTTGCCTGTAAATCTGGAATGCTGCAGGAATTCCTTGCTCAGGCCTGCTCTTCCATGTCACGGCTGTTACAATAGTGTATCCCTCTCTGGCCTGGGTATTGTGGTAAAATAGATTAATAAGCACGTATAAGACGCTAATTACTGGATTAGAAGGTTAAAAGGAGCAAAAAAAGATCTTCTCACCTGTCCTACCACTGGAGATCAGCTCTCCCCGAGTCACTCCTGTCAGGTGTGTCTAATCTGTGCCTAAAGACAGAAATGGTTCCATGCTATCCCTAGGCAGCCTGTCCCAGTTTTTCATTATCCATACTGTTTGTGGTTTATTGATTTTGTTTAACTTCAGTCTTTTCTGCTTCAATTTAAATACATTAAATCTTGTTTTATTTGTCATACACTCAGATTGCTTCCTTGAATCAGTAATTAAAGACTGTTTTCACACTGTACTCTCTCTCTCTGGGATGCACACTGTACTTTCAATCTTTCCCCATGATTCATCCTAAATAGTCCTTGTTCTTATTTTGACTATTGCCACTTGCTCCACGTATCCTGATGTAAGATACACATTAAGCTGTCTTGAAGGTTCCAGCTGAGACCTCATCTGTGCCCAGCTCAGGTTCCCCATGCCCCTGTAACTACTCTAGCTATTGTTTTAGCCACCTGCACTGTTGGAAGTGTCAGAAGACCCCTGGAAACTGTTTACATGAATGAGACAGGAGCCTTGTGGCAAAAGCACAGCTGGTAGTTACACTGGATTCACTATATCCAATCTAAATCTAACCAAGGGACATCACATGAAGTCAGCACTGGGACAAAAAGTTCCTGAGGAAAGGCAGGATCTTGGAGAGAGAAGGGGGCATTTTGGTCACAGATTCATAAAACTCTTGTGGATTTTGAGAAATAAGGTCGAGCTTATGTGACCTCAGTTCATCTCATGAGTCAGGAGATTTCATTCCCCTGTGCCTTGTCACTTAATCTGGTATTACAGTGCAGCTCAGCGGTCTGGAGGTGTTGCCATTGTTACACAGAGAAGGAACAGAGGTGAAATCAGGTATCCAAGATCAAAGGAGAAGTAAGGCAGTAAGCTGGACACCGAGCAGCTGCATCAGAAAAAGTCATGTCAGGCACCCCCTGAGCCCCAGCAGCTGAAGGGCTTGGTCCCACGTGCACAGTGTGCAGCACACCTCAGCCTCAGTGAGTGAGTGGCTGCCACCCTGGCACCAAAGGCTTGCTCTGCCCTGTGCCACGTGGGCATAGAAAGGACTTAACCCTGCCCAGGACCAGGACACCCTGACCCCACGAACATCAGCTGCAGATCAGGCCTGCTGCTGATGCAGTTCTTGTGCCTCATCAAAATCCCTGTAAACAGCCCTTTTACTTCCTGTCACGTGGAAAGAGAAGTGGAAACAGTGGGCAAAACAGGTCTTTGCAAATGGCACAGCTTCAGGCAGCTGAATCCATGCTCAGCAACAGTGTTGCTGATAAGTTTCCTTGAAAGTTGTTTTTTTATACAAGCTGGCATGTTACTTGATCTCTTCTGCTTTGAAAAGCTCATTGAGAAGATTTTTCTACCACTCTGGAGAGAGAGAGGAGGAAAGGAGTGAGCAGACTGTTGGCACTGGGATATCCCATGTCACCCAGCTAGGCTAAACTCAAATAAGGTGTGAGAATGCAAAGTTGTGCTGGATTCAGTTCACTTCCTGAACTCATGAGCAGGACCTAGCCTGTCCTTGTCCCATGTCTGAAAATCATCCTTCTTCCCATGTTCCTCATTTTTCTGCTGGCTCCAGATCTCATGTTATCAGTTTTTAGGAGCTGCCTTTGGCTGCTAAGCCTGTCCTCTGAGTTCTGTTTGTGTAACACTTGCAGGAGTCCAGAGCCCAAATGCAGGGCAAATGTGTAAGAAACAACCACTGAAGGCCAGTAGGGCAGCTGAGGAGGGGAAGCCTCGTGTGTTTTATGCACATGCAGTGATTTGGACCAGGAGTCAACCTGAAGATGAAGCACATGACAACAAAAGGGGGAAAAAAATCTTATCAGACTATCAAAACCCAGGCTGACTTTGTTAGCAAAGCTCTTACTCAAAGCTATCAAGACCATGCAGTAATGGCATATGTCGTAGACTGAGGCATATGAAAAAATAATGCTCCTGTTATTGACAGCTCATGGTAGGGGTGCATGTTTCACTGAGTGTCACTTGGAGCTCCACTAAAATCACCTCAACAATGCAAAATATGGTACTATACTTTTCCTCCCTATTTGTTCATTCTATTTAATTTTTCCCATTCTCTTCTGCCTCCACTTTGACATCATGCCACCTTAAAATGCCAAAGGAAGGAGTCTACAATTGTGTTAGGGGCATTTCTGTGCTGGCAATCCAGGGAGGCTCCAGCTGATGTATATATGCACAGCTTTTAGTCATGTCTCTTTCCTTACAGTCCTTGAGGTTTTTTCCCCTGTTTACACAGTATTCTGTGTGGGGAGATCTCAAACCTTCAGAGAGGTATTAGACCCAATGGAGAAATTAAAAGATACAATTAATGAGCAGGGACTGAGGTGGTTGAATGTCTGGCTCTGCTGCAGGTGCTCTGGTATGACTAGAGTGAGTAATTTACCCTGAACCAGTTAATGAACATAGCACTTCCTCCCTCTCCCCATTTCCCTCCCTCTATCTTACATAATTAAACACCATGGGGCAGACACTCTCACCTTGTTTATCCAGCACTATTGGTCATGGGCCTTGCAGCATCTAGGAACTCAGCAGGATGTGCCAGAGAAAGGGTGTTTGGAGTAATAATACTGCAGCAGGGCTGATAAAAAGGACAAGCATGACCACAGAAACATTAGTTTAAAAGCAAACATTAGTTTAAATGAGGAGGGAGCTGCAGTGGCTGAGTGCCTTGGGCAATTCGTGGCAATGCTTCCAGTGGTGGCAGGAAGAAGTCAAGAAAGGCAGGATTTTGTATCAATCACTGCCTTGCATTTCCTGGGCTTCATGTAGGCCCTTTCCTCCAGAGTCCTCTTTAATTAACACTGATTTATAATTCTGCAGATTGAAATCTTGACTAAACAAAGAAAGACTGGTTTTAAAAGCAGACTGAGTGGTTAGAGTGGTTATAAGATAAACAAACCATATATCTCATGACCTTCAGCTTCCAATTTCACTGAATTGATGATAACTGAGGGAATACCAGTGGATGTCTCGTGTCTACTTCTATATGCACATATACACTTGGGATTTCTTGAGCCATTGTCTTTAGTGGGGTCTTTTTTTCCAATAGTTTTTTCTTTAGAGAAATTCACCCTGTCTATAAAATATTTGCTGTCTGTATACTCCTTTAAGTCAGTAATCCTTCTATAATTTCTCAACAGCCCTCTGAAAAAAAAAAAAACAAACAAAACAAAACCTAATTGAATTTGAAAAATGTAAATTTCTCTGTTTTAAAGTGTAGTGACAAATGTAGATGCAGCAGAGTTACCATGGAAGGACACACCATCACAGCACTTGCTGCCTGGTCTAGAGCAAAAGTCTCCATTTCTTTACTCCAGAAATCCTTAGGATTCCCACTCAGCTAAGGGGTCAAGCCTTTAAACACTGTGAAGAGAAGCCAGATGTGGATGTTTGTTCATTTAGTGCAGAGTTGCAAGCCAGCATGACCTTTTAGAGAGCATACAAACTGCTTGATGGAAGTCAGTACTCGAGGCTCCTGGGCTGCAGAGTGCCAGAGTTCAGCATGGCCCTCTCTTGGAGCAGGATTCACACAGTTCTAGGTAGGACTTCTGGTCTGTGCACAGCTGAGTGGTGCCTCTGCCAGACAGCTTCAAGCTCCTGTAAGGGCACCTGCCTTGCAGAAATGTTCATGGTAAAATTCACACAGAGACAAATGGACATTTGCTCCATGATTCTGAGGCAGGACCTTCCCTGTGGCCAGGTGTGTTAGAATTCCTTTTTAGTACAAAAAGTGAGGCTTAGTCCCCCATTTAATGAGAGCAGCCATGTTATCTGCTCATATCTTTACACTCTATCTTTTACATAAACTTGTGATTATATTTTGCTGGGACAGTACTGAGCTTTTCCCTATTAAAATAAAAATAGAGAAAGGGCGTGAGTGAGGAGGAATGTTGACCTGGTTTTATAAGGCAAGCAAAATATATCCCAATTTTCATGAAAAGATAACCAGCCATCTAACAATATAAGCTTTCCATGTGTTGAAGGCAGAAGCACAATGAGGCAATGAGCAATATCTTCCCTTGAGATTTGCCAGCAGAGGGAGTATTGCAGTGCAATGGTTGCAGATTATCCTAGAGCAGGGAAACTGCTGGAGTCTGAATTTTAGCTGTCTGTATTCCAAATTTTATTTCACATATTATATTGCCATATTGACCAAAAAAGGATCTTTTTATATTTCAGAACAGTAAAAATATTAATTATTGATACAGTCTAAACTTTACATTTCAAGAGTGAAATGACACTACATAGCTAGTGCTGTGGCTAAAATGTAGGATTTCATTTCGTACAGAGCAGCTGTCAATTTGTGAGAATAAATCTACAAATATTTTCATAATAGTTATGTCTCATATTGCTGCGCTGATGAAAAAAATGTATTTCTGATGCAATCTGCAGCTTGTAAAGCTGAAGGGAAGAAATAAACCACAGATAAAAGATACAGAGAGCCATGAACTTTTCAGTGTTGTGCAATCATTTTGTACAAATAACCTATCTTGCACACTTCTGTTTAACAAAGGAAACCTTTATGCCTCCTCACTGCCTCACCTTTTATCTGCTGGGCAGTCCTGCCTGTCTGGAGCTAAAGCTGAGGGATTTGGTGACGAGGCACTGGAATGCAGCCTGTGTTTATTAGGGGCAGTGTGTATTTGTCTGTGCAAAGTGCTCTGCCCAGGCGCCTCTGCACCTCTAGATGGCTCCCAGATCCCACGCTCTGGAATCCCCCAAACCCTGGCCAACATTTCTGCTGAGCTCTGAGTGGCAGCAGAAGTGGCAGTGTCAAAGGGGAGATGCCGATTTTGGCTCTGGGCTATAAAAATTGGGGTTTTTTTTAAAAAAAAACAACATTATAAAAATGGTTTTATAATTTTCCCAACTTTATGTTGGGATTGGCTTGTTGAATGGAGCTGGAGAAGCTGTGGAGTGCAGCAGACCCACTGCTGTGGTGGTGTTTGTCTGCTCTTGCAGTGCTGCACTGATCCAGTGTCACAGACAGCACCGTGGTGGGGGCCCAGGTCACCTCTGGGGCCAGGTTAATCCGGGCTCTGAGCAGAAACAGAGCACTCCAGCTGGTGGTGGGTGGGGGGAACATGTGGATAGATAGAAGGTAGGAGACTAGAGGTAGTGGTGAAGGTAATCTCACCCCTAAGGAGTTACAGCTGTGCTAATTATCAAGCATTAAGAACAAGCCTGCCCTTAATAGGCCACTCCCCAATGAGGAGGGGTATTGTAAAAGAGCAGGTTGGCTGGTCAAGAAGTAAGATGGAGTTTGTTGGCTCTGCAGAAGAGGAGTCAGTGCTGTGAGGAGCTGCTCATGAAAATCACCAAGAAGGTATGAAGCCTTTGCAACAAGATGGCAACAGGAACACACTGAAGTTTTGGGAGTTGTGGTGCTGTTATGATGTTCGGATATTTTGCTGATTCTGTGCCTTGTTTTGCTGTTGGATCCAAGTCCTCCCTCCTGCCTTCACTTGGCACCACCACCTCGAGTGATGGTAGGTGCCAGAGCTTTGCTCACCTAGTCCTGCTGATTTTGGACTTGTTTAACCATTTGGAGGCTTCCCAGTGAAGGCACTGAATACAACTAGAGCAGGACATGCAGTGGATGTCCACGTGTTGTTTCCCCATGCCAGGAGTCATTAGCACAGTGCAAGTTCTACAAATCTACACAACTGGCTTTCAGAGATTTTTTTAACTGCACCTCTTGGGAACAATGAAAAATCCATCTTTTGTGGAAAAGGGAGATATGATGTTTTATTGGCTTCATATATAAATGGTTCTGTACATAAAAATGTTGTAACTTTAGATTGAGAGCCCTGCGAACAGTGCTATTGCTGTGCATAGATGATTAACAAAACATCTGTGTCACCCAACTGCTTAGTGCCAGAATTAATTTTGGATGCCTATACATATCTGCACTGGAGCAAGAACCTCCTGGGAAGTTGCTTTTCTCATCCATCTGTGAATTTTGTTTCCTCTTGTGCAGTTAAGATGCAAAAGTTCGTGTCCTGCATCAAAAACAGAATAGGTTTTGCAAGGAAAATGCCATCATTCAGTGGTTATAGAGCACTTTCCCCAGTACCTGCAGAGGCTTTCATTTCTAGTGCCTTTCAGAGTGCCTGTCAAATTGCCATTTATGCTCAGAGCAGAATCAGTCTGAAGGTTCAGAACCTCTGCTGACAACAGCATCCCTGCTCAGCAGTCCTCATCAAGTCCACATGCTCTTCTTCATGCTGGTTTTCTCTTTATAAACATCTGTAGCACCTGTAATATCCACTGAGATGACAGGCAATTCAGAAAAAGTGGTTTTCTGCTGACTAAGAAACAAAAGTTCTGTTTGAAGTTAATGTCTTTCAATCTACTTCTTTCTCATTAAGTGTAACAAGGTTTGTTTTTACAAGGCAGCAGTAAATAAAGGCAATTTAACAAAAGAGCTTGGGTATCTGGATTTGATCAGGAAGATAATTTGAAGCCTGGGGGACCTTATGTGGCTATTTGACATGATGTTTTCTGTGTAGTTTCTAATTTGAATCTCTGCTGGGTCATTTTTCCAGCCACAGTTGATCGGTGCAGAGAGATTTGGGATGGGTTGCAGCTACCGCACTGTACCCTGCACTGTCATCTCGTGTCTGAAGTCCTCTCCCAGAGGCAGCTTTTTGAGGAGTGGTTGTGTCATCATTAATTTACGAGCCTTTCTCAAGTTCTGTGCTTCTGTGTTATGGGAGCCCTGAAAATCACAACTCTGGGCATATGGGAGGATGGGAGGCCTCTCCCAAAGAATTTTGTTTACTCTTCAGAGGATAAATCTGTATATGCAAATGTATTTGCCACACAAAGTTCCCCTCAGGTAGGCCTGTGTCTCTTTACACCATGTATAATCCAACCCCTGACTGGCATCCAGTTTGCTTTAAGGATTTCTGGACAGGCTTTGCATTTACTTAAGCCTGAAAAAGTGTAGGTAAGTGGAGGCCATTAATTCTGGGTCTGTATCTCTTCCCCAAATATGTGTCAAGGGCATTTTTGTTATAGCCCTGTGGTGACTGAGGTGGTGTGGCTGGTTCCTTGGGACAGCAGTTCCATCACTGCCAGGAACCGCTTCTGACCTCTGGGACAAAACTTCGTGAGAAGGGAGCACTTTTTGTGTGTGTTTGCTTTAAATCCAAGAACATAATTTAATTCATGAAAAGCCATTTCTGTGGCTGTTCTTCTGGAAAGGCTTGGTGATCTTTTGAGGCATTTCCAACCTGGTTAACATCCAAGGAACATCCTAGAAGTAACATTATCTTGGGCAACCTTTGCCAGCCCAGCTGGAGAGACCCAGGGCCCTGTGGCCAAACTCCTCCCTCTCTCTCCAAGACTGTCCCTTTCAGAAGAGAGGTGTATCAAAGTCACAAAAAGGAGAAACCAGGTATTTCAAATGAGATTTCTGTCCTGGTACTGAGCACGCTATGTTTTTTTCCTCTGTTCCCTCAGCTCAGAATATCCATTATGGCAATAAATAACTGTTCCATGACCAGCATTGTCAAACCCCAAGCCACCTAAGTCCTTGCATGGCTGTAGAAAAATCTCAGCTTTTCACAGCTATCATTACACAGAGGCTGGATGAGTTTCATGCCAACATTTAGATATCATTTAGATATCATGGAAAGTTAAGAATTTAACTGATTCAGGATCCCTGGGAAGCCAAGGAGGAGTTCCAGACACTCAGTCATTTCAGTAGTTCCTTTCAGCTTATTTTTCAAACATACATGACAAGTGAAACCAATACAAGTGATCCTACACAACATTACAGCTGAAACCTGAAGCAGCTGTGTTAGCAATCTTACATTGCAGTGAAGGGAACACTTTCATTCACTAGTTTTGTGTATCCTTCCTTTCCTGCTTTTTAAGTGTTAAGAGTTCAGAGCACACGGCACTCTGCAGGATGAGACCTCCTGTAAATTATCCCCTCCTCCCTGCCCTGGGAATTGCACGCTGAAACCTGAAGCAGCTGTGTTAGCAATCTTACATTGCAGTGAAGGGAACACTTTCATTCACTAGTTTTGTGTATCCTTCCTTTCCTGCTTTTTAAGTGTTAGAGTTCAGAGCACACAGCACTCTGCAGGATGAGATCTCCTGTAAATGATTCCCTCCTCCCTGCCCTGGGAATTGCACATTTCTTTTCCCTGATGTGCAAGCACTGAGCACACAGGACAACTGGCTTGCTCTCACCTGTTAATGGAACTGCATTTTAGTCTCATTTCATTGCAAATCAAAGACACTGGGCTGTGCCTTTCAGTCAAACAAGGTGTGAATGCAGATTTATGAAATGTATATTGATAGCAACTCAAGAGTTGTTACCATTACCTGTGGAGAAAACAATTGTCTGGATCCTGTGAAATATCAACTGAAATGCTTTCATGTTGTCTTGACTTCAGGGAAAAACTGTTCTGATGCTCTTTGAGCTGGAAATGAGGTGATAACTAGGCTCAGGTCCAAGTTAGTGGGAAAGCAAGTCAGACTTGCTTAGGGAACTTGCATCCAAAGTAAAAACAAAAGCCATCTAAATGGTCAGAGCCTTTTTGTGGTTGTGAAAATTAAGGATAAAATCCTTCATTGAAAGACTAATTGAAGTAAAACAATTTTCTGTTTAACCGCTCCGGTGTTAGAGAAAATTAGGGAGACACAATATTTGAGAAACTCACTATTGCTGTAATATAATATTGTGTGAGAAAATTATTCAAATATCAAATCTAGAGAAAAAATGATACCTGACTTTCCCACCAAACGAAAAATATTTAGAAGACAAGAGTGACTTAGCCCATGGGAGCAAATGCCACATATGAGGCTAGCCTGGATGGGAGGTATCTTATTTTATGGAGATAAAGTCTTCACACATCAAAGTCACAAAGTTTATTTTTCTGGTGACTTTAGTTTGACATGATTATATATGGCTACATGTAATAACAGCAAGACAGATCTGTAACTTCAATTTCATCCTGTTTTCTTGGCACGTTTCAGAGATGTTAAGAGACATGCAAGAGAAAAGCAGTCAGGGGGGCTTTGCTGTGTTTTGTGTGTTGTTTGTGAAGTGTGAAAGCCTTATTTCAGTACTCATTTTCACATTTGTTCCAGGCCCTTGTCTTCTAAATGTTTATCTGCTCTGAGATTGAAGAGATGTGTAAAAAACAACCCTGTCCATGGGTGATGAGGGTTTTTTTAGGAACTCTTCCCAAGAAAGAGCCATAATTTGAAATTATGGTCTTTTGAAATTCTCAGTGTAATCTCATGCAAATGAAAGGCACAAGGGCTGTTATCTAATGGGCAGCCTTGCTGAGGATCAGTGCTGCACAAATATTCCCATGTGATTGTGTTGGGAGCACAAGGCTATGCCAGAACCCCTTGTAAACCTCCCCTTCTGCTCTGACTGAGTCCTTTAAACTCAATTTCTACAGAAAAATCCCAGTAAAACACCATGAGAAGTAGTCCCAGAAACCCTAACAAAATACAGCCAGTACAGGTTGGGAGAAAATAAAACCACATGTGACAGAGCACATGGTCAGAGCACAGTCTGGGCTTCCACAGGCACTGAGAGACCTGCAGAAGGTACAAAATGCAGGTTCCTGGCTCTGTAGGGATTTCTTCCCTGGGCATTAGGGAAGTTCAGTGGGTCATGATGTCAGATTTACCAAAGGTGAGCTCTAGGCCTCTCCCTTAGGCAGAGGACCTGGCTAGACTGGTGGAAACCAAAATTTCCACATCCTCTTGCTCCTCAGGGGAGCTCCATCCCAGGCTCCATGTGGCAGACCTGGCCCTGGCTCTCATCCCCAGCAGCACTGGGGCTTGTGTTCAGTCCTGGGCTCAGTGCGAGACTGCTGGTTGGCATTACTTGGTGCCCTTCATACCTAGAAGTTGTTTCCTTATTTCCCACAAGTTGTGGAAGCAATTGTGGGGCTTTTGTTTCTGCTTTAAATGCATAATTTTGTATTGTACCCATTAAAAATAATGAATTTCAGAGGGGTCACAGCATGAATATCCTGACATAGCTATGTTTGGAATTATAAATGGAGCACAAGAGATTTTTGCCCTAATATTTTTGTAGTTTAATTCATAATTATCCTTGAGTACAGTTGGGCATCTTCATTACTTTGCTTCTACTTGCCTGAATAGTTTTTATCTTAGTTTCTTGCCATCTGTAAGTTTGTGTTCAGAAGAGTGTTGAGGAGGCAGAGCTGGTGCTGCTGAGCAGCTGCTGCTGCACTCACTGCTGTGTGAGCCAACTGCTCACACTGTGAAGTGCTGCTCTGAGCACCTCACTGCTGGTCACTCCTGTCCTGGGGACACTGGCATTTATTGCAGGACCTCAATTACATGTGTCACTGATTGCACACAGGGAAGAACACATTGCTCTGCTGGTTATGTGACTTGTGTTGCCACTGCAGTGCAATTTGATCAGGTTCAGAAGTGATTTTTGGACTTGTTTTGAAGTACTGAATTCTCCCCCTTGCCTCCTCCATTCAATTTCTATTTTCCTTCTTCTGCCAAGAGAAAATTCTTATTGAGAAATTCTCATTTGGGGAAATAACTCTTGTGTCTTTCTTTTTCCAATTTACATGCTATGTTTTGGAGTCTAAAATCGGAAACTCTGTGACAGGTTTTTTATGTGATTTGCAATTTTTCTTCCCGTATGAGGACTCACACTTCCTCTGTGACAAAGCACCCTGGTGAATGTGACATGCAGCTCAGTCTAAAGGATCCTGTGTTCTAGTTAGATGGATGCCATTCACTTGTGGTGTTTTTTTGTTTGGTTTGGTTTGCTTTTTTTTAATTTTTATTTTTTTTTAGAAAAGTCTTTCATTGTTCATTATCTCAGTTTTCAGACTTTAAAATATACCAATCATTCTTGTGAGGACTGTCACCAAACCTGGGTAAAGAGGCACCCAGCATTAGGGTTAAAGGCTGCCATCTATATTTATGATGCAACTCATTCTAGATACGAAGGGACTGAAGCTGAAATCAGCCAAGTATCTCAGTTGGGTGCATTGTAGAACTTCTGACAATAGCTGAACCTGAAGCTGACAGACAACAAGCACTATTTTTACCTCAGGAAACTTTGAAGATACTTTGCTGTGACTTCATTTTCTGCTTCAAAGTTGAGAAATGTCCAGAGTTCTGTTGAAGAAAAGAAGACTGAGGCTCTCCCAGGGTCAGCTATCTGTGACAAAAACATTTCCCAATAGTGACAGTGTGGTTTTAATCCTTCTGCTCAGAGCCAATGATTGGGGTGTGCTCTGATAACTGATCCACTTAGTGCTCCTGGTGTAAGCCTTCCGGAAAATGAGATTTAAGAGCTTTTTCACCTTTGGTTCAGGTTTTGGTACAGGTAATACCTGATTACCTAAGTGCAGTTATTCTGTATATATTTATGCCACATTTCTGTAATGCAGACACTAGTAATTACTTCCCAGGTTTTTCACAGATCTGAAGATGTTTTCATTGGAATTTTTGCATCTACTGGCAAGGGATGATTTCCATTTGAAGTATTTGAATGTGAAAAGTGTTTTGGTAATGGGCTATGAAAGATATGGCGAAAAGTAAAATTCTGGCCTCTACATAATTACATATGAAAATGGAAAAAAGGGGTTAATTTAGAAACATTAAAGAAAAAGAAAAGAAGCAAGAAATAATAAGACTTCAGGACCATCAAGAAGTAAGACACCGAGTATAACTTGCAAAGACATCAGTATGTATTGAATTAATTGTGTTCTGAAGTCCCTTTTCTAATAATTCATGTCACCCTGCTGCTGAGGAATATCATTGCTAAATCATTCTTTTTTGTTTATTCACAGACCCCACAGCCAGTTGAAAACTACATCAGTGAAGGAGAGTTTGAAGACGATCTGAGTTCTTCTACCCCGAGCACAACGGAGCTGGAGGTCCGTGGATCCAGCCAAGAAACAGATGAAGATTATTTTGAAACCGTGTCACATCAGAGTGGATCTTTGTCAGATGTAAAAACTGAGCCTTATGAGAGTGCATCAGACACAGAATCCCTTTCCAGTGACATAACTGGGAATGCTTGTTCAGATTCAAACTGCCTGTTTACTGGAAAAAAACCCCTGTGCTGTAATCTTCCCAAAGAAAAGGCAGAAACCTTCCATGAACTGAAGTGCTCCAGGCAACCAGAGTTCACCCAGCACATACAGCTGGAATTGTCCTCCAAAATAAAAGAAGCACCAAGCAAAACTGGATTTTGCATCCAGTTTGCAGACTTAGAGGGTGAAGAATTGGGTGATGAAGAGCAAACGTTATCCAGTGATATTTCCATCACAGAGAGCCAAGTCTATGAAGAGAGCATTTTATCACAGGCAAAGAGAAAGTCTGTAAGAGCACTGCAGAGTAAGGCACAGTTAGAAAGCAGGGAAGTGCAGTCCTGTACCAACTCAGTACTAACAGAAAATGATGTTGCAAGACTGAAGGAACACCCTGCAGTATTTAGCATTGCTTGTTTCAAAGCAAACTCAGAAAGTTGTTTGATTTTTCCTGAGGTAAAGCAGTTTTCCTTCCGGTCAGATGCAGCACCAAGCTGTAGTTTGCCTAATCTTCATTTTGAAACAAATGGGCCTAACTGTAAAAGTGACACTGAGACATCTGACTGTAAGTGTGAATTAGAGTCTATGTCCAGTATAAAATGCTGCAGGAGGTATTCAGCTGACAGTGAGGACACTACAGGTAAAAGGATAAAACATGGAAGTACAGAGACCATGTTGACATCAGATTCACTCTTCTACCAGAGTTGCTTCAACACAAAATCTTGGCTACCACAAAAAAGGTCAGAGATTACAGAAAGTAAAGCATGGCACAGTGTACCTGAAAACATCAGTGCTCAAAGGGAGACAGAATGTGTGGTAAGCTGTATTCACCCAACAGACAAATTTAGATGGTCATGCTCCAGAATACATCTTCAAGAGCTGGATTTTGAATACACTTGGAAAAACTTAGGAAGGGTGACTGTAAGTTCTGAAAAGGCTATAGAAATAGAGGGCCAGTTTGGCATAAAAAAATCTTTTCTTGATACTGACACAGATTCAAAGGTGTGTCAGGTTTCCCAGCCAGCAGCCTCTCCCCTGTGCATTGATCATTATTTGCACTCTAAATCAGAGACGTGTGGCCTTAGCCCAGAGCCAGCTGGTACTTGTGCTGACAGCTTAACATGGAGTGATGCTTGTGAGGACAATCCAATCCAAAAGGAGACATCCTCTTCCCTGGATTGTGATCCAGGGATCATAAATGCTGAGGAACTTACACAAAACAATGAGTACAAAGCTGAAGGAGATCTGGAAGCTAGCAGATTCCCATGTGATATTGGTGTGGAATCGGACACTGAGAGCCCTGCAGCTTCACATGCAGCTGTTCCTGCTGGTGTGGAAAGCAGAGACTGGGATTGCTCTGTAAACTGTGTTTCCAGTAGTGGAATACAGCACAACCATTTGAAGGAGAATGGCCTTGAATCTGAGCTGTCAGATACACAGATTATGGCAGGGGAAAGATGGGCAGATGATTCTTCTGATCTTGACTTTGGTTGGAAAGTCCTGGAAACTGCAACGCAGCCAGATGGCAGTGACAGAGGGGCAGAGCATGGAGAGTCAGTGCAGCAAAATACAAATTGCAAAACTGGTGCCTTGAGGAGCCACTCAGAGCTAGGAACAAATGAACATCCTACTCATAAAGGAATGGATGAAGAGAGTGTCTTTGCTGTTGAAAGGACCCTCAGATCAGATTATATAAGGCAGGGAAAGGATTTAATGACTGCTCCAGAATTAAAGCCAGCCCTAATTATAGTCCCTGTGGAAGAGAAAGGATTACAGTCCAAAGCACTGAATGATAACCTTCCTACTGAAGTGGTAGCTGAAACATTGGGAAATGCAGTGAGCAAGGATTTGATGTCTCCTCATACTGTCAGTAAAGCTCATGGTGAGCCAGAGAGAGTTCTGAGTGGATTCTGTAACTGTGAAGAACAAATTCTGGCCACCCACCCCATTCCTGGCAGTGCAGAGGTACTTTCTGGTAGGGATACAGCTGAAGTAAAAACAGAAATTTCAGAAGAGAACAGAGAGAAAACAGAAGCAGTTTCATCCTTAGGGCTCACCTGTAGTAATTCTGCTGTAGCAAGTGCAAAATTGGAATTCAGGAATGTTGCTGTACCACTAGGCAGTGATATGCTTCCTGCAGAAATTCAGACAGATCCATGTGAAAAACCACTTGTATGTGAAAAATCCCCCAGTGGGAGAGGTGTGAAGCTCTCTGAGGATGAGCACTGCAGAGCAAGGCCACTGGTGACTGGAGCAGTGACACTGGAAACCAGCAGCAGTGTAAGCAGTGTGTGCCAGGGAGCTAGGGCTGGTGTCAGCCTTGAAGGGCCCAGCACTGTAAAATCACAGGGTAGAAGTGGTGTGATGGTCTTTGAGGAAGGGCCCTGCAGAACAAAGAGGGGTTTTGAATTCAGGAGAGAACAGTTTGGAAGGTCAGGCTTTAGAAACCCTGGAAGAAGCAATGACCAGATGTCTAAGGAAGAGGAATTCAAAGCATATCGAAGCACAGAGGGAGGTTTGAATATTACCAGGGCAGTGACACTGGAAATGAGCAGCAGTATGAGCAGATTGTGGCAGGGAGATGGTGCTGGTGTCAGCCTTCACTGGCCCAGCATGGTCTCTGAACAAGCAGTAAGCAGGCGAGGAAAGGAAAGCTGTAAGGGCTCAAAGGAAGAAACAGGTATTTGTGAAGAACCCTCTCCTAGGGAAGGAAAGGAGGGCTCTCCTGCAGAAGACACCTCTAGCCCCAGCAAAGACAGTGCACTCAGTCTGGATGTGTCTGATGTCTTTGATGAGCCTCTGAACAGGGAGACCCACAGCACTTTCATGCTGGGCCTGGACAATGTAAGTACCTGCAGCACCAACAGCGAGGAACTGGATGAGAACCCATCCCACATCCTGGGCAGTAACAGCAATATTCATAAAGCTGTACAAAAGCCAACAAGGAATGAGTATAGTGGGAAAGCTTCCAGGTTTTTAGTATTCCCAAAAATGACATCTTTCAGGAAAACTAAGCCTGTCTCCTGGGAAAATCAGGGAAGCAGCAATATCTTTGGCACCAAGGCAAAGATGGAAGAACTTGATGTTGGGAAAGATGATGAAGACACTGCAAGTTTACTGTCTTTCAAAAGTTGTTCATCTGGTTTAGTCTTCCACAGGAAGGAAAGCTACACCTCTGAGTACTCTGATGATGATGATTTATTTTATGAGAGACCTGCAGGATTTTTCAACAGATTGAGCCTGAGAAAGGCCTCTGGCTCTGGTCGGATACTGATGGAAGATGCAGATCGACAAGTTCCAGGTTCATCTGAAAACAATGACACTGAACCTGTGGAGCATTCAGGGATTAGAAAATCAATTCCTGAAAATGAACACAAAAGAAACAAAACCCCTGAGGGTAAGAAGTTCAGGACAAGGTTGGCCTTGGCGCACAAATCCCTCTCAAGCTTATTTGAGTCCAAATGTCCAGAAAAGGAGAACACTGAGCAAAGCTCAAAAGCATCAGTAAAAAATGAAAAGGAGAAAGTCAAACTTCGCCAGAGTGCCTGGAAAGCTTTTCTAAAGAGCAAGGAGGCAGATGGACTAAAAAGGCCTGTCTTAGTAAGTTTATCATCCACACAGGAGAGTCTTAATGCAACTGATGGCCACGTGTTAACACCACTAGAGCGACAGTATAGCTCCAATAGACACACTTATTTAAAAACAGAAACAGATAATGGCTCCTCAACAGACTCCAACTATTTTGACAGCTCTGTGGAGCCTGTTGATGTCTCTTCACCTGCACGTATGTGGAGAAGACGAATACAGTCCCATGACTTGGGTATCAGATACTCACAGAGTTCAGACTGTGATGAACAGCAGGAGGTTCTGAGCAACAGTTTAAATACTTCTCTAGAGGAATACTGGATGAAATCTCCATTTAGCCCCACTGACTTGCAGTTGGCATTTAGTCAGTCAAGTCCATCATGCCCCCAGCTCTCCAGTTCTGATGGTAAAGACATGCCTTGTAGGCCCATGAGTCCCAAACCTCAGAGTTCACGATCCACTTCTCAGCACAAGAACTTGCGTTACCCTGGGCGAGTTTGTGCCGCTTCTATGATCTCTCTTGGGACCAGCTCTGGAGTGGAAAGCAGTCTGGAGGCTCCTGAGAGGCCAAAGACACTGAAACCCAGAGGAAGTCTCTTACACTCGTTGGATGACTTCCAGAGGGATGACAGTGGCATAAGCAGCCAATCCCAGATCAGCTTAACTACAGCTTCTTCCATTAGTGACATGCTCCGAGATGAGGTGAGTTGTTGTCAGGGAGTGATCAGGGAGTGGTTGGGTTTGCAGTCTTTTGCTTTACCATGGTTTAGGAATTTCAGTGAAACTCTTCAATGGCTTAATGGCTCATTGGTTAGATGAGTGCATAAATATTCCTCTTGGTCTAAGATAGGTAGCACTACTCATTCTCTCTGTTTCTGTTCAAGACTGTACGAATTGATGTGCTCTTAAAGGGAGGATTTGCTACAAAAATGCAAAGGAATGGAGAAATCACAACACCATTAAAGATTGTACAGCCATCACCCTGTGTATATCTCCAGTTTTAAGCTGGGTTTTACCCCTCTTAAGGTAGAATTGAGCCATGTAACTGGTGTAGAGTATATTAGTTTCTCATTGTGAAAGGCAACAAAGAAATCAATACCTAAGGCTAGCAGTCACTTTTTAAGAAGTAAAATCACTTTCTTTAGACAATGAGTAGCTGTCTTTTGAAGTACCACGTGTCTTTTGCAATCACCATAAGTACCTTTTGGTGCTACTAGAAGTCCTCTTTTGTCTTTTCTACAACAAACAGAAAAAAAAACCCCAAACTGCAGGCTCAGGGTCTCCCTTTCATGTTGTATTTTGTTCTAACCAAGGTAACACATTAAATCCTTTGCACAGGCTGAATCTCATGGAACAGATTGGATCTTCAGTAGGAATTTTGTGATTGGCTGAGACTTCTAAAAGCAGAGACTTCCTCCGTCAGTGGGATTTTAGTCCCAGAGAGGATTTCCCAAGTTGTAAGTGGCTGGGAGCTTAGGAGTCTCTTTCAGTGGCTAAGCACAACCCCCAGAGTGACTGAGTCTGAGCTGTAACCGAGATCCCAGAACATGCCTTGACCATGCTACTTTTTCACTATTATTGCTGATGAGTTTTGACATTAAGAAATGGGAGAATAATTTTTTTTGAGCAGATTGTCAGAAGTGGTACTTGAGAGAGTGCATGAACTTTTGCATACCCCAAGCAGACAATTTTCAGAGGGTTCATTAATCTGGAACTGCTTGATCAATTCATAACAGCTGAGGGCTGCTTGCATTCAACTCAAATGACCCTCACACAGCTTTTGCTGCTGTTGCCTTTTGCCTCTCACATCTCAGCTTGCATTAAGTCTTTAAGACACCCTCCAAGATGGTCTTATCCTGCCCTTTCTTCATACCCTCTTTTTTCTATAGAAACAAAAAAAGATAGGCAGAACCACTGCTTTAGCTAGCCAAGTCTTGAAAACCTCCATTGATGAAGGTTTCACTGCCTCTCTGGGAAACATATGCCTTGAGAAATATTGTTTCCTAATGCCCAACAAGAATTTTCCAAGCTGCATTTCTGGCCACTGTCTTGTGGTGCTGTCTGGCACTACTGAGAAGAGCTTGGTTCCATCATCCATATAAATATAAAGGTGTTGGTGACTGCTCTTACACTGCCTTTAGTGCCCTCTTAAAAGCTTGAATAAACCCAGCTCTCTCAGCCTCTCCTCATATTCCCAAATGAAAGTGTTTATGTTAATTGGCTTGGGGTTTTTTCTAAAGCTGTCTGGAATCCAAAGAAGTGTTTGGGTGGCAGTTTGAGAAGTGAGAGCTGTAGTATCAGAATTCCAGGGGGGAAAGGGGAAGAGAATTTTCTTTATTCCCTTCTGTGCTTTGCTTTAGTTGAAATCTTTGTTTTATGGGCACCAGGTTAACCTACAAACTTAATACTGCACACTGCATTCCAAACAAGAGACTGCAGCCTAGGAAAAAGCAAGAGACTTGGACTATACACACTGTCAACCGATGAAGCCTCTCAGAGGATGAATAAAATCATTGACCTGTAAATTACAGCTCAAAAGAACATCTAGAAAAGAGTGTAGAGATGAGGCACATGTAAAGCCTTGAAAAGGCAAGTCTACATGCTATAATGTAAGCATTAGGAGCAAATAAATAATTACTTAAAATGATTGCTAGATTAAATTATTCAAAGAAAACCATAAAATATTTAAATGGCATCTAAGACATATAAAAACAGTTTCATTTTCCTGATTCTTCTAGAGGCTGTAGAATATGATATTTGAAATTGGACAAATGCAGCTGGAGCCTAGAAATTAATGCAAATGTCCCAGCTTTCAAAACACAACATCTAATCCATTAAAATAGATAGGGCTTTATTTATTTCCCTTTTCATGACATTATGAAATGAAGTAGAATTGCACCCTGTATTTTTAAGCAAAGCTGTATTTTCAGGAATCTCTGAAATTACAAGACACTGGGCAAAGTATATTTGCAGTGTTAAATCTTTCCAAAATAATTATCATCTATACACTAAGGATGGTCTTCCTTATGTATGATGCTTCCTAAAGAGATCATAAAATTCAATTTATTGATGAATTTGAAGAAAAGTAATTTTCTGTTCTACATGAGTAAAGACGTTAGTGCAAAACATATCTGTAATAGTGAAGCTCTTGAGCTGACTTCCCATTGTGCCCTCCAGGATGGGGATTTGTATTTACTCCCCAGCCAGGTACTTTTATAGCTGTGTCAGCATTATGTGTGTTAATGCTGTGCCAAACTGCACTGGATCAGCTCACCCTGGACACCTCTGGCTACCACTCAGGTAAGCAACTCTTCTGAGCCTGCTGGAGCACACACCAGCCTCTCTCTCATTGCCTGCTAATGGTTGACATTTCCCAGGTTTCATCCAGGGCAAAGATTTTATGCTGCAAACAGCAAGACAGAACCATTACCAGTTTGCCCATCTGCCAGGCCCTTCATACATGTTTAATTAATCTGTTCATGGCACGATTTTACTTGCATAAATTGTGTTACTCAGCAGGCAAGAACAAACTGTCCTAAAATGTCCCATGTTTGGAGTTCACTTGTTCTTCTCCTTGCTCCTGTCCAGTAAGGTGCGGTTAAGCACAAAACACCTTTTTCACACAATTTTTTCTTTCTGGACTGTGGCATGTCTTACCGGGGACACAGAAGAATTGACCTAGAATTGTTGATTAGTTGAAAATAGATAGGAAGTACCTGTGATGGTTTGAGGGTTGTTTTATTTGGGTTCTTCAAGTCATCTATGAGAAACTGGACAGATACTATTGTCAGGATTTTTTTGTCATGAGACTCCTGAGTTCACTCATTCCCCAGTGTTTTTATCTCCTACCTTAAATATTATTGATTCTCACACTGATGCCACCTGGAGCAGTAGCTGGTTGCCTAAGGGCACACTTGATTTCAAGTTGTTCTAGTACAAAAACTGTAATTTTGTGCAACCAGTCAAATGGGAGCAAAGGGCAAAGCTGTGCAATTCCTTACTCTTGGCCCAGCATCAAGCAAATAAAGTAGATAGTGTAAAGAGCACATCAGGAAACACAGGGCTTAATATATCAGACCTGCAGGTAACTGTGGAGCCTTTTCACATTGTATAACTGAAGTACAGTTGGAAAACTAGAAACAGACAAGAGGTCATTTTTCTATTTTCAGAGACATCATCTGTCTTTGTAAACAATATTTTAGAGACAGAATGACCTAAATCCTGGTGAAATGTCAGTGTGATATGCCATCTAAAATGAGGGTGAACAGGGCCAGGGAGTGTACATTGCACCCTCAAAGGACAGCAGAGCTGCTGCTTCAGGGTGGAGTGCTCCTAAGTGTTTTCTTCTGAATGGTTCTGTGGCTGAATAACTGAGCTTTGCCATCTTCTGTTCAAACTGACTTGAAGCAAACAAAATTTCCATCCAACAAACCCTGTGTTTTCACCTGCAGTTTGTAAAACAGGAGTCTAAACAGCCATGTCAAACAGCAGCTGGGAAGAGGCCAAGTAAGAAATGGGTTCCCCATCGCAAAAGGAGGCCTCCCCGGGTCCCACCATGCCCTGTCTCCACCCTGGAGAGCAGAGCCTGCAGGCTCTCCTTCCCTGCTCCAGATGAAAAAGCCAAGGAGATGCCAGAGAGGAGGAGGAAGAGACCCAAACCCCTCTATAAATGCTTCAGCTTCGATGATGTTTGGATGGAGAGGAATCAAAAAAGGAAGCTAGAGAAGGAGACACAGCCAGAGGGAGGGGTTCAATTGCAACATCTCCCACAGGACCCCTCAAAAGTAAGAAGCCATACACCGACCTCCTCGTTCTCTGGCATTGTCTTCCTCTCTGCTCCAGCTGTTTCTCTCTGCTGTCATCATGTTCCTGTCCTTACACTTTGTCTGGTACCACTTCTGTCAGCATTTCTGTGGGCCTGGTACTCTGTGCAGACTGCAGAAACACCACACTGGCCCTTAAGTGATAACATCTGAAGGTGGTGGGTTCCTTGTCTTCTGAAATCGAACAGTTCATGCCCTGGGAGATGCTGGAAATAGAATGCGAGAGAATCAGGTTGTTTTGTGAGCTGAGTGATGGGGAGGGCAAGGGACAAATCAAAGTTCCCTTAAATCAATATAAATTAATCTGATGACATTTCATTCTGTGCCCTGTGGTGTTGCTTTATAACTTTAATAACAGACTTTAAATTAGACTTCCCTTGTATCTGAAGCCAACTCCACAACTCCTACTGAAGCAAATTCCTGCTGTGAAACACTCAAGAGAACATTGCCATTGGATTTTTAGCTATTAATATTCTCCTCTCCACTGAGGGAGACTTTTAGTTCAGCATTTTGATTGCTTGTGAAAAACTTTGTGGCTGTTGTGACTCACACTGATGGCATCTGTTACTTTTGGATCCAGAGCTAAGGTCTGTTCCCTTCAGGGAGAGTCACAAATCTCTATCCAAGAGCCAAAATTAGCCTTAATACATACAAAAGAACTTCTGGGGAAAAAAGACACAAGATCAAGGGATGCTCTATGAAGCCTCTCATGATAATATTGGGAAAGTTTCTGATCAAGCTTGAAATCACGTAGCAGATGCACAAATAAAACCTTTCCTCAGGGTTTTCTGTTTTGGTCTGTTATCTGTATTTGTTTCCCTTTCTCTCTGTTGTCCTGGTTGCCTGTCTCTTGTTGTTATTATATTAAAATGACGATTTTGGAGAGGAGATGAGGCCTCAGCAGTCCTGTTACCACTACAGAATATGCTTGAGCTTATGTGCACTGATAGTTCTGTGAATGGTGAAGGGGAAACATTGGCCTACCCACAATGGCTTGCCCAGAGACAACTTGTCCACCTGGGAGAGCTCCCTCAAACTGACAGACACCTGGGATAGTGAGCCAGGCTAATCCCAGAAACAGGGGTTCTGAAAAACTGCACCCTGTTCTCCTCTTTGTAAGGAAAGAGATTACAAATCTGGGCTATTTTGTATGTGTTGGGATCTTCAACACAAAGTGTTGCCAGTTGCTGCGGATGAGTGCTGGATATGATTCTCTGATGTGTTTCCCACTCTCAGTTCAGTGAGGATGCTTCCCTGGCTCAGCTCCCTACTACCTATGTGATGGAGACGATTGAGTATTGCTCTTGAGGTGTATGTATGTTAGGATTAAAAAAATTTAAAAATAAATGACTTGGGTTACTTCTCTGCCTTGGTCGGAGTTCTGTGTGCTTAGTGCTGTACAGGGATGAGGCAGGCTAGTGAAAGTGAATGCCTGCCTTACACAGGGTCAGGGATTAACAGAAATCAGTGAAATGTACTAAAAATATTTCTCACAATTCCTGGGTAGTGATGGAAATCTAGCCCGTGCTGCAGGGCATGTGGGCCAGCAGTGAGCCCATTAACGCTGCTAAGAGGAGTGACCAGCTCCCTCAACAGCTTCCCCTGGAGCCATCAGATTACACAGCTTGAATGCTGTCTGCTTTGCTGATTGACTGCACATTTGGAGGCTGCCAGAAAACAGCTTCTCCTTTAAGCATTTCCACCCTTATTTTCTGGTGCAAACTTACCTCTAAATTGCTATCAGCTGCACGATGATTTGCAGCTGCCCCTGTGCCCACGAGGCCCCTCTGAACATCACCTGCCCCGGGGCTCTTGGGCCTCAGTCAGTTTTCTGGTTCATTCTTCTCTGGGTACAAGTGTCTAGGTAGGTTTGGGGTTTACTGTTTCTGTCCATTTGTGTTTTGTAGGTTATTGACACTTTAATCTTTGTAGGCAGGCCAAGAAAGCAAAATGCTGGCTTAATGAGAGGACTGTGGGGATTCAAAGTCTCTTTTTTTAAATGCCCATATAACTGAATTTCTTGGCCTGTGCTTTTTATTTATAATAGTAATCACACAGTTTCATTTTCTTATTATTTTTTTTGTCTTTGCAATGCTCTGGTCCTGTAATAATGCTGGTTTATTCATACTCCCAAGTGTCTTGGGAGCGCTGTCACAAGCTGCAGTGTTTGAGGGCAGTTTTAGAAGGATGCTGAATCCCTTTTAATAAGATGGAACAAATTATCCCAAAAGAAGCACTGTAAGATGTTCATTGTATGTTGTGGTTTTGTGACTGCAACGAGGGGACTGCATGGGGCTTTGGAGAGCTGAAATTACAAGTCTGATGTTTTCTGACACGGCTGCCTTGGGATGTGTGGCTTCTGTTGTGACAAGTCACATTGTGTTAAGTCAAGATCAGGTCAGCCCACTAGGTGATGTAATGCTGCAATATTGGGGAAACAACTTAATGGGGCAGAGCAGAGAGGAATTCTTGCTTATTCAAGGGCTGATTTCTGGTATCATTCTATCATTCAGATCAATATACAGAGAGGAACATAATGGAAATATAAGGATAGTCTGAGAGCTGGCAATTGAGACAGGGAAAAATAGACAAACAATCAAGAAACTACCTATAAGCTAAAAAACAAACAAAACAACTCCAAATCCAAAAACACTTAAAATGCTAGTTCCAAACAATTCTATATATTGTGGATTTTTTTTTTCCTTAGGTCCAGTAAACTGCTCTGCTTCCTTAAATGGGTACAGCCTGTGTAAATTCCCAGTCAAACTCAAAGCTTGACCCAGCTGTCCCTTATAACGAGATGCTGCCAGTAACAAGCTGAGCAGCTTCTGATCTCAGCCCTTAAAGTCTTAATACAACACCCCCCATGCTGCCCACCCCAAGGGGAAGAAGAGAAACATAGCTGTGGATGAATCTATCTTCTTTTGCTTGTCCATGGGCTTTGCCCTTCACATGGTGATGGGTTTCAGGCTGTAGCCTGGGGTCCTCTTGCTTGTTTTTCATGCAGGAGAAGTTCCCTCACTGGAGCAGAGACAATGCCCCAAACCACGGACATATGGAACGCTGTAATGGCAGTGGGCTCTGTTTTGGGAATTATTCTTGCTCTGAACTGCCTGTCTATTGCCATCCAGTGCTTTCCTGTTTTGACAAAAACTTAAACCCTGGCTGTTAAGCTTGATGCCTCTTGAGTGCACAGCAATAGAAGCACAAGCATGGCTTCTATGTGCATTTGTTTGAGCACAGTTTGTGCACTGCCAAATTAGAGAGATTCCTAAAAGGCCCATCAGGGGGCTATATCCAGAGGGGGTGTCGTGCAGAAAAAGCTCTTTTATTTTGAAAGAGAAATGAGAAGCAATGAAAAATAGATCTTTAGCTCATTGCCCTGAATATGACTTCTGGAAATCTGATTTTACCCTATCCAAAATAAGAGAAAATTAAGTTTTGTTGTGTAGTACCATGGTTTGAGCACTGTGGATAACTCAGACTTTAAGAGGGAAGTGGATACATTTTGAGGAGGGCATTTAATGAGGGAAGTTTTCCCCTGACGTGCACCTGACAAGGCATGGGTATAAAACAGAGACCCAGCCTCTGCCTGGGACTGAACTGCTGTGCATAAGAGCATAGAAATAACCTCTGGAACCTCTGGCAGAAAATACAGGAGAGAGGACCTTTACTATGGTCTGCTCCCTCAAATGTCATCCTCTCCCTTGCAGGTTGTGCAAACCCTGCCCACATGTTACTAACACGGCTGAAAATGCTTCTTCTCCTGACTTAGGGTAGTACAGGCCTGTCTTCCATGCTATAGGAATTAAATGATGTCTGTACCAGAATTTGCTCTGATGTCCCAGAAATTAATAAGAATGGAGCAGTTGTAACAGTTGAACCTTTAGGCCAAGGTTCTGCTTTCTAGTCTTAAACAGAACAACAATGCTTTCTATCAACTTTCATGTAAATAACTTAGACTTTATCTTTGATATTTTCAGAGCTGTGGCCCAGTAAGCTTGATTTTCATTGTCACCAGAATAGTGTGTGTTCCTACTGGATCTTTGCTCTGGCTTTTCTAGTAAAACAGGCACTGCTCAGGTTAATTTGAACATGGTTCATACTATTCCTCAAGAGGTGATTATGATTTGTGCCAAAGTATTGGCAGTGTTCTCTTTGTTTTAGGAAAGTTAAGTCTATGAATAGAAAACCAAACCAGGCATGGAGCAGCAGCACCTTCAGCTGTGTGAGCACTGTGTGCTGGTTAGTTTTGGAAGGAGGGTTTGGCTAATGGCCATCAGGAGAGGTTTCAGCATCAAGGCTGGTCAGCAGACTTTCTGCTGATAGGATGTGCTGTGAGCTGGTGGGAAGAGGGAAAGATCCTAGAGAGAATACCAGACCTTAGTATGTCAAGTTCCTGGCTCAGTGAAGGATGGATATGTTGTAACTCAGTGTCAGTGGCAAAAGGAAGGGGCAATAGTGATAGACATGAAAAACTGGCTGTGCCCAAGGGACCAGTGCTTACTGACCAGCTGATCTCCCAGCCACTGATGTTTCCTGTGTCTGGCAGCCACAGGAGAGAAAAGAGAGAAAGGCAAAAAGGGATGAAAGCATACCTTAATTACTACATGTCTTAATTATTACATTTTGTATAAGAAGCCATGAGCTATGTGTATGTGTCTCTGTGTTTTCCCCTTTAAACCAGCAAAAGTTCGTAATTCAATGACATCTGGCAGTTGTATAGAATTTTCAAAGTTTCATTAAGTTCTATAAGTGTTAAAAAATCAGCCAGGTAGAGGAGAGTGTGAGAATTCTTTCTTGTACCTCTAGCTGAAGAGAAAAATGTTGTTATCCACATTCTGTATGTTGGGGACTGGTACCAATAAATCTCTGAAGGGAAAAGCTTTATTTTCATGTTAAATGCCAGAAGAGGACCTATTAGTCAGAAAGGTTCAGGAATAGCTCTGCAGCTGAGGGGATGACTCCTTGTAGTGATATTAACCCCTCACCCCACCACTAGAAACACTTCAAAGGAAGGAGTGAAACTTTCTGTGAATGGAGGTGTGTGTGGCTGTATGTGAAGTATGAATCTGTTCTTATCACCTTGCAGTTTTCCTTGCCTTCTCACTGTTTCCTAACATTTCTAGCCACAATCATCCATGTGTGTCCACTAACATACTGCTTACTTACACGGGCAGGTATCAGAGGTGGGAAGAGGTGCTCTGGGATGAATGCTAAATTTTTTCCTATGGGGCATCTCAACTTCATGTTTGTTGCCTTTGTTTTCCCTGTCCTGTTGCAGGCTGGAGTAAGTCCATCCACCACATCTCCTGTTGCCTTTGACATCCTGCCACTGAAGCTGCATCCCTTTTCCCAGAGCACGCCGACAGGCCTGGACTGCGTGGGCTGGAAACGGCGCGTCTCCGCTCCCGGTGCGTACGCTGCCCTGCCGGGGTGGGCATGAGGAGAGAGTTAAGCTCTGCTTTGCTGAGTGGGATAAGCATTCTAGCCTGTTTATGATGATTGCTGCATCCATGTCTCAGCAGGAATCTGCTTTAGAGTGGAATCTTTCATGCACTTTTCATACTTCGGTTTGTTTTCTACCTGAGTGGATGAACAGGGTGCTGTTTAAAGGCATGGCCAGCTTTTTAGTGAAGAAGAGATCACTCCTTGCAATGATAGTGTGCTTGATGGAGAAACATTGTGTTGTCTCGTGAGAACTCTGTCTCACCTATGATGATGTCACCTCTATCACACTCTTGAATTAGATTTCTGCAGATGGAATAGACTCTGCCTTGTGTGTGCTGGAGAGCACTACAGTGGGTATGGTGAGATTCCTCTCAGGTTGCTAATTAGGCACTAAAGCAACTAAATGAGCCTCTAGAGACAGAAGTTTCCTGTACTTTAAATCCTCCTAAAGAACAAGTATGCTGTGTTTTCATGAGGAATGCACGTGAAGTATCATGTCTGCTTAGTTTCTGATGACTGACACTTTCTCAGAATTAAAATGTAACTTGCACAGATTATTAAACTGTGAGATGTTTCTTTGCCAGGTTTTTAAATTCTCCATCTGACAGTGCCTGCCCAAACACTGCTGATATCTCTATCACAGCACTTTGGGCTGGAATAAGGAAAACAGAATTCAGAGGAGTTGTTTGGCGTTAGGAACCTAGCCAGGAAAAGCCAGCCACAGTTGGGTGCCAAACTGCCATTTCTGCCTCAGAAGGTCTCTGTACCATCGATTAAACCCTGCTGGCGTTACCTAATTAAGGGACAATAACATTGTACTAATTACATCAGAGTTGAATGGTCATAGTATTTGTCAAGCAAAACTGGTTTGTTTTCTGACACTTTGTACAGCTCATGCACAGAGTCATGAGGCTTGATCTGGAAATAAGGAAACTGTTTATTGTTGTGGTGTTGAGAGCCTTGCCTTTGCTCTCTCAGCATTGAGGGCTTTGATCACTTGCTGTCACAGGCATCTGGTGCTGCCCCAATGCTTAGGACCAGCTCCCTGGCTGAATTTAAAAAGCTGTGTCTTTACTCCTTGGGAATCCCAGATGGAAACCCATCATTGTCAAGTTGTCTGTGCATCTCTGACATCAGCTGAAATCCCTGAGCACTGCTGTCACAGAAGTACACTCTGAGTCACAGCTGAGACAAATTTCATGGTAGTTCCCAATTGGGACATGAGGGAGTTAAAAAATATGTATGAATTTCTGAGGGTTGAATAGGGGAAATAAATATATGCAGACTGACCAGCTGGCAGTGCTGTAGGTGTTTATATGCTGTCTAGAAATGGGGCCTGCAACCTGAATCATCTGTGATTCACCCAGTATTCCTGAGATAGGTACAAGTGAGTTTCATACCATGACCTAAGAATTTCTGAGTAAAACAAATGAAATCGAGCAGAATAATTTTCCCACCACCAAAACCATGCTCCTGGGAAAGGAGACTGATGGAGAGAGGAAGCAGAGGTTCTTCTACCACAGCCATCTCTGTTAGCTGCTGCACGTGGCTTCATTTGAAGCATTTTGGGGGAGATGAATCTGGACATGTGTCCTGCCTGTGGCAGGATGTGAGTGAGAACAAAACTGCAAGTTACTGAAGTAATATTCTGAAGCTGATGGATCAGTTTTACGATTGGCTATGTCCTTGAGGCAACAGTAGTGCAACAGAACACCCTCTTTGATTTTTGCACAGCTTTATGAAACCTGTTGTTTTTGACAGATCTGTAGGGCATGTAAAACAAATATAAAATAAATTGTCAATTCATTTAATCTAATTTTAAGATTCGTAACTCCAAAGCTGCAGCTGCTTGTATTAATGATCCCAGTCTATAGTAATAAAAGACAGTGGATATAAAAGTACTATGCAATATCCAGTGCCAGTAGATATTTCCATGTTGAAAATATGGATAAATTTCCCACTTCCAAAGTCTGCACCTCGTCATCTTGTGCAGGGAATGCTCAGAGACTGGGAGGGATGGAGGATGAGCATAGAGGACTCTCTAGTTCTGCAAGTGTGAAACGGTGGCTGGGATGGTCGCAGCCCAAAAGGTGCCATGCGCAGCTCTCAGACTCGGTCATGCCCCTACCCAGGGGCTGGGACAAGAGCTGGGGACAGCCTGGCTCTCCTGGGCCCCACTGTGTGCTTTTTGCTGGAACAGAACGAGTGCAGAGCAGTTTCATTTTACCGCTGGGTCCGCTGTGCTCGCCCCGGCGCCCTCCGCAGCCGGAGCCCTCGCCCTGGCTGCTTGGTGCCTGCTGCCAGGGCCGGGCAGGCTGGAGCTGTCCCCAGTGCCTCCCCAATGCCTTGCGGAGCCGTGCGGCACCGGCAGATGGCTCTGACCGCTGCGGAATCACAGAATGCATTGGAAAAGACCCTTAAGATCATCGAGTCCAACCAGCCCCAACACCTCAACTAAACCCTGGCACCCAGTGCCACATCCAGTCTGTTTTTAAACACATCCAGGGATGGTGACTGCACCGCCTCCCCGGGCAGACCATGCAGAGCTTTATCATCTTTTGTGTGAAAAACTTTTTCCTAACATGCAACCTAAATCTCCCTTGATACAGCTTGAGATTGTGTCCTCTGGTTCTGTCCTCTGGAGAAAGAGACCGACCCCACCTGACTACAACTACCCTTCAGGAAGTTGTAGAGAGTGATAAAGTCTTCTCTGAGTCTCCTTCTCTCCAGGCTGAGCACCCCCAGCTCCCTCAGCCATTCCTCACAGGGCTTGTGTTCCCAGCCCCTAAATGGGGCTGTCCCCGGGCGCACTGGGCTGAGCACAGCGGAGCCCCGGCGGGCAGGGTGTGGGTGAACCCCCTCCAGCACACCCCGGCACCCCCAGGGCAGCCAGCTTCACCATCCCCTTCAAATATCGCAACACCTGAATAGTTGGGAACAGCTTTCTTGGCTGCACACACGCTTCAGCAGGTGGTGTTGGTGAATATCAAGTGTTTTCCCCCTTTAGTTCACAGAAGATTTGATTTGGAAGGGACCCTAAAGGATCATCAAGTCCAACTCCTGGCAGGAGTCACAGTCCCCAGGAGCCACACCATGTGCCTGACGGCTTTGTCCAAATGCTTCTTGGGCTCTGGCTGGCTTGGTGCTGGGACCACTGCCCTGGTGCCCAACCACCCTCTAAAAAGTAAAAAAACCTTTTTCCTAATATCCAACCTAAACCTCCCCTGACACAACTTGAGGCCGTTCCCTTGGGTCCTGTCACCAGCTGTCAAGAGAAGAGATCATTGTCCATCCCTCTGCTTCCCTGTGTGAGAAAGTCTGACTGCAATGAGGTCCCCCTAAGCCTCCTCCTTTTCTGGTTGTCTGGGTACTTGCAGTCTTCATTTGTACCATTCAGTCTGTTCCTTACTGCCAGGTTAGGAAGCAAGCCACTTCCTAAAGTAGGTATGGGAATGCTTTTCTGCTTTTTAGCACCCTCTGGAGACCTTTGACACAGGTATTGCAGCAGGAAAGGGGTGGAAGGAAGGGCCTAATATGTACTGGAGTGAGCAGTAGCAGGATAACAAGACTTTGGGTTAAAGCAGTGCACCAGCATGTTTGTCTTTTAGGCTATGAGAGCTGTCTTCTCCTTCCCCATCTCTCCTGAGTCTGATATTTGTTTATTTATAGACTGAAGACTGCCTAAAATTGGGGATGTTGCTGGGAAGCTGTTTGGACAGTGGCTGCAGCTGTGAGAATGTAGCTGCAGCAAGGCTGAAGATTGCCAAGGAGATGGGCAGTTCTGGGTGTGAGAGCTGCCAGCCCACAGGCCCAGAGCAGAGGGAACATTCAGGGAAGATGCTGCCATTTCAGAGCTTTTCCTTAGGGACTTTCCAGCAGGAGGCCATCACAAGGTGACATAGTGACAGACAGACACAGGTAATTGCCTGAGAACTGGAGTTTCTTGGCATCCCTGCTTTCACTGCTGTCCATGCCTCTCAGAGAATTTTCTATTCTTGTGCCAGCTTGTTACCCCTTCCCAGATGTTTCCCTCAGTCTGCCTCTCAGACACTCTGAAACTTTTGGACTGGGACAGGGACACACACATAACCATAAACCTCCAGGGTTTGTCATATCCTCCTAGAGGGAGGAACCTGTAACCTGTGTATTACAAGATAGGTTTGTAGCTGTGCTAGAACAAATCTCATACCTGTATTATTTTAAATTGTTATCTAAATGCAGACCAAATCTTTTTGGCATCTTTCCACAGTCTTGTTGTATTAGAACAGCCTCAGATCTTTGAATTTTCTATCAGATATCTACAAGAGATGCCGTGGAGTTAGACCACAGAGCTGTGGTTGGTTGTGCCAAGCAGAGAGGCATGAATTCCCTGTGACTGATGTGTGCTGATGAGGAACATACTGGTGGCCTTGGAAATCCTGCAACAAGAATAGGCAAGCCAAGTTCTCAAGGGCTGAATCTTTTGTGGATAGTCTGGAAAACAGTGACCACTTAGTGATACTGAGTTATCCTCCAGCCTCCCTGGTGCAGTGGAAAGTATTTCTCAGAGGCAAAGGGACTGTTTGTTTACTCAACATCATGTGGACAACTTTTATCTTCTTTTCCCAGCTATAGATGTGCTGTTAAACTCACACTTGGCAACAGTTAATGTGAAGATGTTTGACAGCCACTGGAGAAATCTGTTCAAGAGGGAAAATATTAGCTCAATAACAGGACTTCATTATGTCTTATAAATATTTAGCAGTCCTGTAGTTCAGCAAAATAGAAAATGAGTTATTTATTCCATTTTTGTCATTTTAGCTCTTTAAAAAAGTGGTATGCAAGTTCCCAGAAGTGTATCATGGTAGCTGTAGCATGAAATGTCTGTTCCATCCCCATTAACTAGAGGAGTATAATTGAATTTAAGTGGCTAAAAAATAATCACATTGCCTACTGTATACTTTTCACTTTGTCTCTTAATCACAGAAAGATTAGACCCACTATGTCCATCCTGGTTCTGTTTAACCACAGCCACAAACATTTGTCCCCTGTGAGGTCTTTGACAATGTGCTCACTCAAAGGGCTTCATCCAGTCTTAAAAGCAGGGCCTGGTAGTAGCTGAGTTCCTGAAAATTTGTCTTAGCAAGTTGAGTGGGATTGTATGTATTAGCTACTGAGGTGAAAGATTTAGCATACCAATAAAAACCTTCTGTGGGGCAAAGAGAGAACAAGAAGGTCCTAGGAAATCCTGAATGATTTTGGTAATCACTGTTCAAAGCTACCAGATTACAGGAGAATCCAACAGAGGCTAAAAAGTCCAGCAGATTTTTAGGACCAGGTTATCCAAGGCTAGCTTGGCTATCTTTACCAGGCTGTGCAGTGAGATTCTCAATCTTTAGTTGGACTCAGTTACTGCTGCATCAACCTTAGATAACTTCTCTCTCTAATGTCACAGAAGAAAATCTCCATGTAGATTTTACAGCAACAACAGTAGTCGGTGGAACACCTCTATCATGGGTTGCAGTTTTGAGCTCTGACAAAATTTTTGCTTTCCAAAATTTGTCTGCGAAGAATTTTTCTTCTTTCCATTCTATTAGAAAATTCCTCTCTAATGCATACCTACAACAGACACACATACATAAAAATATTTAGGACTGAACTGTAGCCTCTCTTTAGCACCTTTGCTGTCTGAGAAGCTGCATTGCCTTCTTCTTCTTCTCAATGCCTTGTTCTCCAAATCCACAGAACAGCTGCATTTGTCTTTGTTGTCAATTTTTAATCTACCTTCCCCTGATGATTGTGATCAAGAAGAGTTTCCAGTTGTACTTGAACGCAGGCAGTTCTGGAAGAACCAGATCAATGCAGAAGAGTGGTTCTACTGCAGTCAAATTGAGAACACTTTCCCATTTCTCTGTTAGGTAGTATTAGATATTGTGGTTCATTCAGAAGATATTTGAGGGAATTATTTTGTTACAGATCACTAGAAATGTATTTTTTTTTACTGCTACAGAGACCGTTCTTTTAAAGAATAGCTGAAATATTTAAGTTGGTTCAGCATTATTGGGTGCTTTGTGATATTCTCCAGTGATGGAGTGTGACATTTTTTTCCTGTTAGGAAATACTCAGAAAACCAGAAGTCTTACTGCACTGAAATAACTCTGCTACTGCCTGAATAGTGAGGCAAACTCAAAGGGTTTGGAGCAAATCCACAGAACAGCTGCATTTGTCTTTGTTGTTAATTTTTAATCTACCTTCCCCTGATGATTGTGATCAAGAAGAGTTTCCAGTTGTACTTGAACGCAGGCAGTTCTGGAAGAACCAGATCAATGCAGAAGAGTGGTTCTACTGCAGTCAAATTGAGAACACTTTCCCATTTCTCTGTTAGGTAGTATTAGATATTGTGGTTCATTCAGAAGATATTTGAGGGAATTATTTTGTTACAGATCACTAGAAATGTATTTTTTTTTACTGCTACAGAGACCGTTCTTTTAAAGAATAGCTGAAATATTTAAGTTGGTTCAGCATTATTGGGTGCTTTGTGATATTCTCCAGTGATGGAGTGTGACATTTTTTTCCTGTTAGGAAATACTCAGAAAACCAGAAGTCTTACTGCACTGAAATAACTCTGCTACTGCCTGAATAGTGAGGCAAACTCAAAGGGTTCTCTATTGGAACAAGCTGTGATGGTCTTATTTAACTTTGCAATGAGCCAGCTTACATACAAATTGCAAAATAAGTGTTTTCAGTTCTTGCGTGAAATTTGGCTCCTGGATTTGGCTTTGGGTGTCTGGAGCTGCCTTCACTCTCTCTGTGACAGGAGCAGTGTGGGGTTTCCCTTTGTCGCTGTCCCTCTCCCAGATGTGCTGGAGGAGCTGATCTCCTCCTTTGCTTTGGTCCAACCCCTGCTTGCAGTCTCACCTGGCTAAACTTTCACCTGGCCTGGGTAATCCCACACTGAATCAAGCTAGTTCTGGTCTTACACTCTTTTCTGCTGCACAGGGTACAAACCATGTGGCTACTCTTAAATCACTTTGGTAGTTTGACAAATCTGCTGTCTGCAAGGTCTTTGAGCAGAGTGGCAGCCCAGGAATGTCCTTTATTACAAAAGCTCTGTGGTCCCTCAAAGCTGTTGTTAAAGTGCACAGGTATTTCTGCATTCCCAGGAAACTGGTGTTTTTTCAGGATCCTTTTATAGGGATAGGGAATCTCCTGTTAGGTAATGAGAATATAAAACTTTCTAGTAAATGGTAGTCAGGGATGCTGTTTCAGTTGAGGTCTCTTACAAAGATTACACATGGAAATAGGGATCATACCAGGTCTGCAGTCTGGGAGTGGATGCTAATATGATTTTTTCAAAACTCCCAGCTGCAATCTCCTCAAATCTCAATCTGTGTTTTTCTGGCTTTAATTTCATTTTGAATTCTTTTTCCGAGTACTTACAAAAATAGTTTTTTAATAGCAGCAGCCACAGCCAGTTCTAAACATGATTAGTTTATATGTTAAATCCTTTCTGAGTTCTCAGGGGAAGCAGATAACACAAGGTCTCTCTCACTCGGGCATTTTTAAAATGCATGAAATTCTACCATTTCCACTTATTTATTTTTAATCTGACAGTCCTGCTAAATTAGGAGGAGAGATCTCTGCCTCACCCTTTGCTTCCTTAATGCCTTGCAATCGGCTTTAATAAAAATCAGCCGCTGGAAGCTGCGGCTGCGGAGCTGCCTGGGAGGGAGCCTCCTTAGCGGACCCCTATGATGTCAGGATGCTCCGAGGCGAGCGGAGCGGAGGCTCGGCATCCAGCCCAGCGCTCGGCCGGCGCTGCCAGGTCCCGCTGCCCTGCCAGAGCTCCGCAGAGCGCTGCCCGAGCCCTCCCGCAGCCCCGCAGAGCCCCCGGCTCCCCCTGTCACCCGCCTGCATGAGGACCCAGCAGTGCCCCAGCGAGTCCAGCGGGGCACACAGTGCCGAGAACTGCAGCAGCAGTGGCAGCTCCGGGCTCTCGCCGGGCTCGGATTCAGACAGCAGCGGGGTGGTGTGTGGTGGTGGTGGCATGAGAGGCGTCCTGTCCAGGTACTGGAGCTTGGAGAGTCTGCACTCTGCCACAGGTAAGGGGCTCTTTCCTTCCTTTTTCTATTTATTTTTTTAGCTGCTCTATGATATTGCACTGACCTTGAGAAACCAAACCTTTTGACAAAAGTATATAATTTGGAAATGCAGTATCTTAGTCCAGAGAGATAACCAAAGCATTCGCTATTTGCTGGCTATACCCTCTGCAGACTTAAACCTGAACCAAAACAACACAGATCCTTAATAGACTTCTTAAGTCAGGAGGGAAGAAATAGGTTTTTAATGGCTTTGGAAACAGTGTGTAGGCTTCTACCTGATTAAAGCTATTGGAACATTTCTCATTTCGGCTTAATCATATAGAGCTGAACATTAGAGTTGATATTTCTCTGTAAATTCCAGTGGAGAGATTATCACTGCCTCTGGAAAATGCCCAGGCGAGTGCTGTGCAGCAGATGAGAGCTAGGTAGGGTTGCACTGCTGTGCTCTGAAGGAGGGAAAGGCAGGTCCCTGAGCCAGCTGCTCAAGTTCAGTTTTTGCTTTCCCATCCATTATTTAATGTCTTTCTGAACCAGAGATTTTCGAGGCATGTTCATGTAGCCTGGACCTGTTCTGGCTCAGCCTGCCTGGATCTGGCATTCTGGTTTTTAGTTACTGATGTGCCTCTTTAGGGTTTGAATGTTTGAACTGCAAGCATAGTAAAGAAGGTTTCTCATTCCCAGCTGATCCTAGCAAAGGATCCTGGCAATGATGTTAATGGCCAATGACTGCTGAGCTGTTCAGCTGTTGCTGTTTAGAGAGATTTTTAATAGAGCTGCAGTAAATTAGTTCCTCTCTTAGATAAATTCAGACAAGTGCCTTCAAGGCCACCAGTGACTGCCATTTCCTTAGTAAGAATACCCAGTGCTACCAGCTAGAATCAAGGCTTGGGAAGAATTCAGGGTGCAGTTCTGTGTAATCTGCTTTAGCTGTGTGTACTTTTAATTATTGAAAGGTTTTATCATTCCATCTGCTACTGTAGATCCAGAGCTGTTTAATAAAATCTCCATTGCAGCTCTGGAGTCTCTGCTGAAGTGTGAGTAACTGCACAACCATACAGGAAAGGGCTACAGCAGGGTGGCCAGTCTCCCTGACTTTCCACCCTGCATACCTCACCTTCTAGGTGGCCAAAAGCACCAACCACCTACAGTACAACCTGAGAGTCCAGGGACAGGAAAAAAAGCTGAGGGTGAGATCAAGCCATTGGTGCTCTTTGGGGAAAGACCTGGGCTGCAAGTGCAAGACGATGTGCTTTTGCATTCTCAGTAGCATTTGCTGGCTGTTTTCTCTTGTAACTGGGAGTGCAAGTTAACCCCAGCATGCTCTGATATTGGCATGAGGTACGTCTGGCACTGGGTCTTTCTGCAAACTCTGCTCAGAGTTGTGTGGGGTTGCAGCAGTGGCTCCATCCCCTCTGTGTCACAGGGTTTGCTGTCAGCTGCCCTCCCTGGAAGCATGCTTGGGCTTAATCAGGTCACTTGAAACAAATGGTGCACAGTGATACAAAAGAAGTGAGGTTGATGGCAAAAAGCAGGCTCTGGCATTAAGTCTGTTTTTCTAAATGCTCTTTCATTTCCACAATAGTCTTGCTCCCAAGGCTGTGAGGCGTGGTGTCATTTTGTGGATGCTACATGCATTTAGCAGGAAATATAGAGATGTGAAGAAATGGAACAGAAAATGGTATGGAGACAGACTGAGGACAGGGAGAAACCAAATTAAGTTTCATAATTACAGTATTGATATATAAATACAATAATAAAAGCAGATACTGCATTTCAGACTCCTTCCTGCCTGTGTGGTAGGTGTCTTCTCATGTGCAAAAGTTTTCTGAGCAGTTTGTCTCTATCTACTAACACAATTCAGGTCAGAATTAGGATTCAACTTTGAGAGAAATAGATCGCTAGGGAGAATTTATTTAATTTATTTTGTTTTGATTCTTCTCTGTCAGAATTCTTCTTTGGCTTAAAGTTAGGAAGTTGTGGTAGAACTGCTCCTCTCCACCAACGTCAGTTGCCTGTTTGAGGAGTGAGGCAGGATTTCTTTAAAACTTGTTCTGAGTAACATTTTTGAATGGTAAAATTTAATACATTGTTTAAACCAACCAAAAAAACCCAAACAGAAAACCCAAGAAAAAAACCCAGCAGGAGCAGTAGCAGCTGGCAGTGCATGAGAGAAGCAGCAACTTAAATGTGTGGCAATGTCCTCTCCTCAGAGGAGCAGGCAGCCTCCAGCCTCTTTCCATGTGATACATCAAGGAGTTAGGGGGGGAAAAAGGGTACAGACTGTATGGAAACACTATGAAGTGCCCAACATTGCATTAAAAGAGGTCTGAGGGATGAGTCAGTCCCTTTCTCTGTTTGAAAGGGATCCTGCATGTCCTTAAGGCTGCATAGGTGGACTTGGCAGAGAGGGTTTTGCTTTTTTCCCCAGTGTGTACATCACCTTTTCTGTAGGGATCTTTATACTGAGTCTGTTGCCGTCTAAGACTTCGGGGAAGAGTAGAAATAAGCCAGATTTAAATGACTGAAATGTGGAGGTGAAAAGAAGGTGGGAGGTACGATTGGAATGTATCCATTGGAGTTTTTCTTGTAGATAATTTAGATTCCAAGGAGGTGAAGAGACAGAGATGTGTGTTTATGTATGCATACGTTTGACAGTGTGTGATTTCAGAAATACAAATTCACATCCCCTGTGTAGAAAAGACAGTTTTCTGAGGTTCACAGGAGCAAAAACTGTCTTTGGTTTATCTTCCTCTGCAGTCAGTAATGAAGTATACAATTCCTTTTAGTTTGGGTTTGACCTTGTTGTAATATATTGATCAAGAGGGGAAGCTAAATGTGACAGTTACAGCATAAACTTCTGTGCTGCTTGAAATACAATGAAATGTATTTCAAGCTGCTTGAAATGCTGCTTGAAATACAATGCAAAAAACCCCATGGTTCAGGCTTGTAGGAAGTGAAAAAAAAATCTACTGTTTTTTAGTATCAGTGGCATTTCTGGTCTAAATGTCAATAAACACTACCTTTCACGAGAAGGTCCTTCTCCCTGAAGCTAAATATAAACATGAAAATATGGAATGAAATAAATAAAATGAAAATAAGGAATGCTTTACTCTTCTACCAGGCTCTCCATTTGAGGATGCCAGAGGACTTTGCAAGCATCAGTAACCCTCATAGAGGGCCCAAAAGACTTTCAAAGCATGATTCAGGATAGATAAAAAGATATATTTGACACTTGGACAGTATTCTTGCTATTTTTAAATACTTACGAGCAGTGTCCAAGTCCGGTGCAGGTCTCCTGTGAGAAAAGGACTGGAGTTGGGGTGGCTCAGCAATTCTGAAAATGGGGCTGTAACTATCTCAGCTGGCCAAAACCCCGTAAGGCATCCAGATTAAAGTCACTTGTGCCATTGCTCCAGCCAGTGGCACTCTGGGTGCTCTAGCCCTGGTTTCCTAGGCAGGACTTTGTACCCCAGGGCTGCCTGTATCCCATTCATCACTGTTGTACATCTCCACTGAAAAGTTTTTCCTTTAGAATATTTCCAGATTCAAGTCTGTGAGCAGCTCTCTTTGCCTTTCCAGCTCCTTTGTTGCAGGTCCAATCCCGACCTCATTAACACTTCTGTTTATTCTTTTTCTTGTCCAAGTTGGGAAGGGCTGGAAGAGCAAAGAAAGGTAGGGACAAAGGGAGAATCACAACCTGGAGGACTAGTGGTTGCCATAGTTTCCCTGGGATCCTCAGTGCATTTGTGCATATGTAGCAATTTAATTGTACAGGCTCCACTTCAGTGCGCCTCTGCACAGATTTGTGGCTCCTAATATGCAGATATGCTCATCTACTGCCCTTGGGAATATGGCCTTTAAACAAACTAGAAAACATGAAACGTGGGTGTGGAGGTTTTTTTTTTCTTCATTCAGAGCTTAAAAAGAAAATTGTGGGTTTTTTAGGAAGGTTTTTTCCAAGTCATTCATTTCATTGTTGTGGCTGATGGGAGAGCCAGTAATAGAGCTGTGGCGAATGCTTTGCGTCGTTCTTGTTTGGCAAGAGATTTTCTTTTGAACCTTTTCTTTTTCCTTTTTCTTCCCCTAGCCCTGTCTTTTTGGTACTGATGTCTTCAGCTGTGTGCATGGACTGCAGTGCATAATTCCACTGATCCTTCTTTCTCTAGGGTCACTCAGCAAGAGTTAGAGGTCATACAAGGGGAGATTGATTTAAGGTTCAAATTGCTTCAGAATGCATCAAAAGGCAAACAGGGAGGAAAAAAAGTGGGTGCCTCAGAGCATCCAGTGCAGCATCTGCAGGTTGTGTTGCACCATTGCCTTGGCAAATCCTGAGCTAGGATATTTCAGCTGGATTCATTGCTTGCACTCTAACATGTCCTGTGTGTTCCCTCATATATCCCCTGTCACCTGCCAGAATAACTCCCACTCATCTTCTGAACAAATATTCGATGGATTTAAGAACAAACAAACAATAATCCATGCTAAATTCACTGGGCTTTTTTTTTCTCTGTGTAGATTAATTTGTAGTGGTGACTGGTATGAGAAGGTTAAACCTAAGGGCAATCCTGAACTTTTGAGGAAGAATTACAAGATGCACATCTCTTGGATGAGCTAGTGAGCTGCCCTAAAGCTTAAGTAAATATTTCTTAATTGAAAATACATCTTCCAAATAGTGTTGAGTGTTGCTGAACTGTGACTTGGCATCACATTCAAATAGTGAGGGCATCTATATTAGTAAGTAGTTGAGTTCATTCCAGTAAAGGGAATCTCAGTCAATGCTAAATGTGTGTAAACTTGGCCACCTAACACATTTAGTACACTTACTAAATGGGTTTTTTTTCAGTGAAGAGTATCCTGTAGCATCATGCTTTTTCATTAAAGGGAATGAAAATAGTGTTAATATAGGTAGGAAGTCTAATAATGTTTCTGTACCTCTGTTTGCAGCAGAACCAGATTTTGTAAGTTCAGCTACTTTGGAGTTCTAATTGCATGTTAATGTATTGGGGGTGGTTCTAGTTGATTTTCCCTTGAGATTTGTTTGTGTTGTTTCAAGAGGAGTAAATGCTTATTCTCATGTCCCCGTGAGGCACAGATTAGCACCTGTGACTATCAGAAATAAATATTCCCATCTTTGCTGATGCTGTGTTTGCAGCAGGGAAAGCTAAATCTTTGAAATGCTGCCTGTGATACTTCCCCAGGTGTCACAGGTACACCATCTTCATCCTTTGCCTTCTCTGCCCTCAAAACAACTCCCATGAAGAACATTTAGGTTGTGATCACTATTCCCTTTGCTGAGGAATATGGCAACTTCTAAGGCTGTATTTTCTCAAAGATTCAGTTACCTTTAGAGAAGTCTTTCAAACCACCACTTCTCTGGGATATATCCCAGCTTCAATTGCTGTTATTTCTCTGCATGGATGTGAAACAGCTTTAAGCCACCCTGATTTCAGTACTGTCAGCATCACAGCTCTTGCAGCAGGAAGACAAAAGGGTCCAAGAGAAACGGGGAATGAAATGGTGCCATGAAGCTTACTTGACCTTCCTTTCTTCTCTACCTTTAGGTAGACACTCAAACCTGGTAGAAACTTGATCCTACCTTTTCATTTGCAATATCTGGGTCTAGTTCATGTAGGTAAAAAACCCAGCAAAAATAGATTAAAGCACGTGCTGGTAAATAGTGTCTATGCCCAGTGGTCACAGAGAATGTGTAGTTGTTGCCTACACAGGATGCAGCTTTGCCATGGCTGCTTAGCAATTAGTTAAGTTAAACAATGTAGGGGACAATCCTCCCTGTCCTTTGCCATTGGGATATGGCCTTTAAATGACTAAGCTTGTCTGTAACTAAGCTTATTCCCTACTAAGGTCTTGTTCTCCAGTTCTTCTGGATCATGAGAAGTGTCTTTGAAGGATTAGAGAAATATAGCCCTCTTCTGAGTGTCAGTAATTATCTGTGGAGGTTTCTAATTTAATTAGAATCCTGTCTCATCTCACAATCCTTTTATGGCCTGGTGTTTGTTAAACCAACTAACTAGTTCAGTGATTTGCTTAAAAGTGCCAAGGATGAGCTGAGTGTGCTGGACTGCACAGGACATTGGCCTGAGCAGGCCCAAAATCTCAAGATGAGTTTTCTTCTTGGATACTGGGTGCCTTCAGTGGCTGTACCATTCTCAAAAAGATGCTCCTAAAAGTGTGTCTCTGCACATGAAAGCGAGACAGTAGCCTGGGTGTAAGCTGATAGGAACATGGTTTGCACCTGGTTAACTGTCTTGGATTACATTGTGTGAACATCCAAGTCTTGGCAGCTCTTACTGCAAATATCCCTCGGGGTGTATTTGCCTAAACAGGTAGAGAGCTTTGCTGCTCTTATTCTCAGTCCCTGCTAGTCAAGGAGTGAGAGATTCTCTGGACTATGATGTTGGCTCATAAAAGCTCAAATAAACCTTTATTTTTTTCTTTTCTTTTTGCCATGGAGTACAGAGTAATTGCTTTGCTGGAGTAATTGAGCCATTTTGAAGTTGTGCTGTATCCCAGGGAGTGCTTATGGATGCTCTAATGCATCACCTCATGTGCAGCTGATTCCTGCATTCTGTGGCCTCCAGCAGGGTGAAGGCTGGCAAGTGGTCATAGAATAGGAGGGAAATCAAGTGCTAAAGGCAGCTGAGTACACAATTATTTTGAATATTATCCTTGTTCTTACTCTGTTGAATTATATTTTACCTCACGTTTGAGTGGAAGTGTGTGTGTGTGTATATATATATATATATACATATGCACAAATATAAATATATACATATACAAACACACAAGGTTATTCATTAGTTAAATCTAGAGCATTCCTCTGTAAGGTTTCTCAAAACCAAGCATTTCTGCGTGTGGGGTGTACCTTTTTTTGTTTACCAATGGATAAGGTAATTTTCAAGACCCTTCTTAAAGTATCTGATAAATGACTAATAATTTGAAATCCATTTCAAGTGTACTGTTAAGGTATGTGGTTCCATCCTCTTGCTTTGGAAGGTAAATTACATGTAAGTATTTATAAAATAGCTTGTAAAAGAAGTTTTTGTGTCAGGAACATGAGGTAAATGCAGAACTTTAATTTTTTTAAAAAAATTATTTTATTTTAAAAAAGAATCATTATAACGGCATTGGAATGCTTCATGTTGAGAATAAAGGAACATAAGACTAATGATGTTTTCAAAACAGCTGGCAGAGATTTATTTCTATGTGGCAGTGAAATTGCAGGAGTTTCCCTTTTGGCTAATGGAAGTAGTTTCCATGAGGTAGTCTTGAATTAGGGTATTTTCTTTTTTTTTAAATTGAAGTGTCCATAAAAATGCAGGAAAAGGCAGTCAGCTAGGAGAACCAGTGTTAGCACAAAATGATCTGCTGGAATGGGTAGGATTTACTCTGCTCTCCCTTGGCCAATGGAACCTTTCCAGGCCAGGTGTGAGAATCCCTCAGCTCTTTGTGAACCACAATCACTACCAGGGTGTAAATGTGAAAAGACAGACTTGGCATTGGGAAACTGCAGTTCAGGAGTTTTCTAGGAGTTTTCAAGGAGTGTTCTAAGAGGCAAAGGAAACCACAAGCAAGGCCTGTGCCCTTACTGGCTACAGCTCCCTGTCCTTGGAGCTGTCATTAACATTATTCTTCTCCCTATAACATTATTCTATTCCCTGTTGCAGGATCTTTACAAATGCCAAGGCACATAGGAGTTCAAAGGAGGAGAAGCTGCCTGCATAATTACTGAATCTAAACAAAGCCAACCTGAGCTATTTGGGAGCTCAAGGCTCAGCTGCAGCAGGGAGGTGCAGCAGGCAGTGAGAGTCAGTCTCACCCGCTGAGCCCAAGGGCTGCTGGAGCTGCTCTTGTGCTGTGACTTCCCTTGCTGGCCCTCAGGGTGATACCTTGGGGTTCAGATTTGTCTGTTCTGTTTTGGTGTGCAGCTTTTAGCTTTATATTAAGTGTCACTGGGATCTACCATAGGGTGGTGGAGACAAAACAATCCTATTCCAGCTGGAGACTCAAGGACAATCTCCTCAAACTTCAGGCCCAAAGCATGAACGTGAAAGGAGGAGGGTGGGCAAGCAAGCAAGGAGGATGGAACTTCATCATTTGAAGCTGTTAATTGGACAGTTAACTCCTATATGCCAATGGACTAAAGCCTATAAAAATGTGAGATCTGTGACCAAGCTGTCCTTTTCTTGGAGCCCCTGGGCAGAGCCAGGACTGGGGCTCTGCTGCTGCCAGGGTGTGGCCTCTGAAGGCACTTCAATAAATCTTTATTTATTGAAGCACTTTATTTATTGAAGCATTTTATTGCTCTGCACTCCATCCAGCCTCTGCTCCAGCTCCTAAAGGCATCAAGGGAAGTGACCACACTCTGTGACACTGTCCCTGGTCTGGGACACAGTGCAGCTCTGGAGAATCACACGAGCCAGCAGCCCTGTGTGCTCAAGTGGCCAGGTCAGACTTTGTCCAAAAAATACCCTCCTGCAGTGTTCAGGGTGAGTGGGTCCCAGCTGGGAGGTGACAGCAGGGGGCTGCAGGCAGGTGAACAATCCCAGAGTGAGCACTGGGCTGTTCCCAGCCCTACAGCAGGCAAGCTGCTCGTGGGGCTCCTGTGCAGATCCTGCTGAGTGGCTGGCTTCAAACTGTCACAGTTTCTGGCAATACAGAGTGACCTGGATAAGAGAATATCAGTCTGGATGCTGGAGCTGGTGTTTGAAGCTGGGTTGGCTCAGCTCCTGCTGACTCTCTCAAGGCCCTCTCCCTGAGCAGGGCTGCATGTCAGCTCGAGGTCACTGATGGTACATCCTGCTCAGGGCAAAAACCTACTCTGCATGCCTGAAAGAAGCTTTGACAATAAACCTTTTAAGAGAGTTTATTATGAAAACACTGCGTTACTAATACCCCCAAAACAGTGGATTTGGATCAATTTGAAATGTGGCATTCTTATCAGCCTTAAAAGCCTGAATAAATTAAAAATATGCAGAACCCATCTCTACTGAAACTTGTTGATTGGATATGCCATTTCTCTTTGGAGAGCACAAAATAATTTAATTTGGGCTATTTTTGGTCCCAGTTCTGAGCTTCACCATGATCTCTATGCTGTCATAGATCTAGGGCCTGGCAGTCCTATTTCATGCTGTCTTACTGTCAGTTCTCTGCACAGGCTGAATTCTGGGGGCTGGTCAAGTTTTCTTCTGTGAATCTATAGTCACAGTTGGTGGTATAATGCTCACCTGTGTTCATGCTGCTTTTTCTGGCTCACTGGAAAGCACACACTGCATAGCTGGGACTTCTGCTTGGCCCCCAAATGCCACTTGGCCATCATCTTTGAGGCACTGGAGGAAATCTCCATAGTAATAGTATGTAGGACAGCCTATGCATCTTTTAGGCAGCCACTTGTGATTGTCTAATCCAGATAACTCCTCTCATCTGGAGAACTTGGCTTTCAGAAGGAAAAAAAAGTACTTCTAAGAGTAAAACAAAGAAATGTCACAGTGTTTCAAGCCTGTGACTTGACACTTGAACAGAATTATTTAAAAATACACTGAATTAATTATGGCCAGGTCATTAGTCTTGACTCATCTGAATCATTCTTGATGTCTCTGAAATCACAAATGTAGATGAGTGTGAGCACTGCTGCATCCAAGTCCTGAAAGGCTGCTTGGCCAAATACATGGGGTTTTCTCAGAATAAAGGTGGGACCTGCAACCTGGGATTCTGTCTTTCTCTCAGGTGCTACCTTTCTTTCTTTCAGTTTTCATTTTTGAAAAAGACACCTTGAGTGCAAAAACTTTTCCAGTAGTAATAAGAAAAACAGAGGATGATTTATGATTTTTTGGGGAGTATAGGGAAGAGGAGAACCATTCTGCCCACTTGTCAGAGGACCAGGCACCCAATCTTCTGCTTTACACTTGAGGTGTTCACTGACTTGTAGTGGCATCAGTGCTTTAACTTTACAGCTGACTGTGACCCAATTCCTTTATCTTTCTGAGCAAAGAAGGGGCAGTACAGCAACTCCTGAGTGCTCAGAGAAAGGTGAGTCTTGGCTAGGTGCAAACTGGAAGCAGATGAGAGCAGGAATAACTTCGTTCTGTTACTTCCCAAACTTGTGACAAATATTTTTAACGGTACCTTGGTTTGTGTGGTTTGCTGTGCTGGCTGGAGCATTGATCCTTTTCTTCTCTGATCAGGCAGCGGGGAGGATGGAAGTTTCCCCCTGCATGGCTCTACTTTGCAAGGAAGCGGAATTGCATGATTGACACTGATTTTCTTTAAATCATATTTGAATTTCCAGAGTCCTGGAGAGCTGAAGCATCCTCTGCTGTGGGCTAATCCTGAAAGTTTTACCTGCTGTAGAAGTTTCTGGTTTTGCTTGAGGGCTTCTAAGCAGCCTGAATCTCGGAATGCTTTAGGCACTCCTGGCTGTCTAGTCCTACTCCAATGCTCTCACCAGAGTGACCTGCATGAGCAATCAAGTTTGAATATATCCAGGAATGGAGACTCTGCAGCCTCTTTCAGGCTGTGGCTAACTTTAGTGTAAAAAAAGTTTATATTGGAATAGAATCTACTGTACTTCAGTTTATATCTATTTCTTCTTGTCCTTTTGCTGGCCACCAGATCAGAGTCTAACTATGTCTTCTACACCTCCCTCATGAGTTACATTGAGCCTTTTCTTCCCCAGGCTGAAGAGCCCAAGCTCTCTCAGCCTCTCTGTATGTCAAGTGCTCCAGTGCCTTAAACACACCTGACCTCTAGCTGGACCCACTCCAGGAACAGCAATATGTTCCTTGCAGTCTCATTTGCACTGGAGTCCTGGCTGAGTTTATGTGGTGTATTTTCTGGACTCCTAACCACCTTAATGATCAGCTGGTATCACATCTGAAGCTTTATCTGTCAAGTGCTTTCTTTGGCAAGGCAGGTAGGGAAATTAAATTTTCTGAAAACACAAAGCAGAGGCAAATTTTCCCTGCCTTAATCCCGAGGGTTTGCTGACAGCTGGATCATTGCAGGATTCACAAGTTGCTTCCTATTGAACAGCTGAGCACATAGCAGGAGAGGAAGCTTTGAGAAGCCAAGACAGGTCAGAGTTGCTTGGTTGCAGCAGATGTTGTAGCTAAAGGTTCATTAGTGCCTGTACAGACAGTGTTTAGTGCCTAAATCTCTGAAACAGCATTTAATTATTTTAGGGTATGAATTGCATGGTGTGGGATATTTTGTGTTTGTGGTGGGGTTTTGTAGCCTCTGCTGCATGTTTCTGCACTTGCGAACTTGCCAGTGGGACGTGGGGTGTGAGCCTCTGATCAGTGCTGCTTTTGTTTTTCTGAGAGTAATGTCAGATACCAGCTGGACCATGGCCTCAGGCATATGTCAGGCCAGACTTTGGTGCACGTGTGGGAGGGATCTGGTTGTACAAATAGTTTATGCAAAGGTGGAGCCTTGTCTGAAGGATCCTTAGAAAGCACTGAAGCACTGTGTGCTCTTCTATCAAGCCTTGTATGTGGTTTCTGCACTGTGTACAGACTCATTCAGTCCCACTATTTATAGCACTCCATAACTAACAAGTCATAGCACAGAAGGGACCTGCCATATTGGGCACAACAGCCTACAGTTTTGTGCTGCAATACTCTAATTATTAATCCCTGAATTCTCTGTGAGAGGCCATTGTGCTTGTTAGAATGAGCCCTTGTGAGTAAAGTCCCTGGATAACCTCATTTAAACACAACATCCCTTGGTTGTGAATATCTTTTCTCATTGCTCAGCCTGTTGTGCTCAAAGAGTTCTTATCTAACAATTTCCTTGGACAGTTTAAAGCATTGCCATTAAAACAGGGCTTTCTCTTGGAAACACTGATCTCAACTACTTTCTTCTTGACAAAGCACCTGAGGCAGCAAAACTTTGGGAGTTCCTTGACACAGACTCTGGAATAGATAGAAATGCTGTCAGGAAAGGGATTTTGGCAGTCACTCGCTCTGTGTGCTCTCTGTGGCAGGCAGGCACATTATCTACATTCCTGCTCTGTTCTCCTGTCCTATAAAACCTAAATACATGGGGGTTGTGTGGGTTGCTAAGTGCTGTCTGTAAGATAATCAAAAGGCAAACAGAGCTGGGCCATAGACCAAAACATTGCTTCAAGTACCTTACAAGGGCCACAGAAAGAGTTTGAACTCTGCTGCAGGTTGGAATTTCCTGCTCCCTACATAGCTCTGATTCAGGATCTCACAGCCCTGTGCTGGAAGTGTTTTAGTGTCTTTTAGGGTCTTTCACTAATTCACTGTTTTAAATGTCAAGTACCTTACAAGGGCCACAGAAAGAGTTTGAACTCTGCTGCAGGTTGGAATTTCCTGCTCCCTACATAGCTCTGATTCAGGATCTCAGAGCCCTGTGCTGGAAGTGTTTTAGTGGGTCTTTCACTAATTCACTCTTTTAAATAGATTCATGTTAAAATGCTGGGCAGTTCACACACTGTGGTTCTAGATCATCATTGTGCTGGAATGGAGTCACAGTGCAGCAAGAAGAGCGAGGTTTTGTCTTATTACATGGACTGTGTCCTAGGCCAGGCTGGACAGGGTCCTGGGCAGCCTGACCTAACTGCTGGCATCCCTGCCCATGGCAGGAGGTTGAATCTGGGGGAGCTTTGAGGTCTGTTCCATCCCACCCCATTCTGTGATGATTCTGTGGTAAGGCAGCAGCTGACAGAAGGACCTCAGGTCATGTTCTGCACCCTGATGGGGTTTCTGCAGGGAGAGAAGCTGCTTGCAGTGTTCTACAGGAGTCCTCCCTGCTGTGTGAACCTCGCTTGGCTAGGAGGAGAGAAATGCTGCTGAAACCTTCTGAGGTGACTTAAGTTGTCTTTGTTTATGGCAGTCTTCTGTCTTTAAAGCAGAGCTGGTGAAATAAAATGAGCGTATGAAGCTCAGCTCATTAAAAATGAGGGTGGGAAACAAAATTTAAACCTTTCTTCATCAGCAGTTAATGATGAAGAACAGCTCAGCTGTTGGGCTCTGTGTTGGAGACCTGAGGGTGAAGCCAGGCAGCTGGTTCCCTGCCTTCTGCAGCAGGAGAGAGCACGGAGGGCAGAAATGAGATTGAGAGCACTGCTATCCCAAAGGACCCCTGTTAATTCTCTGAGTGTTTACCCACAGCCATCAGGAAGGAATTGGGTTTGAATGCAGTGCAGCAGAACACCCTCTAGTCATGTGTCTCTTCCTTCTCTGTTTGTTGAAGTCAAATGTCTATATTTGGCACATCCTAGGCTGTTGTCATGGAAATGGTTGTATTGACACATCCACGGCAGAGCAGCTTTGTTCTGTACTGAAGGATCAGGACGATGGGTGAGAAAGGAAGAGGCCTCTTCTCAGCACTCAGGCATACATAATATTTGTTCTTCAGCTTCTTCACTCCAGTTGGAAGGCACAGAGCTGTTGAATGAGTTGTTTTGAGCTAATATTGAAAGGATTGTGTAGGACAATACCTAATGCTTGAACACAGAGCATTACTGAACATCACAAAAGACAGGATCCCACACAGCTGGGATCCCCAGCTGGATCCCCAGCTCCAAGAGCTGTGTGCTACTGATTAGCACCAGTGCTGAGCACTAACATCTCTGCCCAGTCTTTTTTGCCCTGTATTTCTAGTCAATGGGAGATCCTGTGTGTACCTGCTATTCTGAAAATGATAGGAAAGAAGACATCCATTTGAACATTGTAGCTGGCAATGTCAGGGACTGAAGCCAGATATTTACCACAGGGAAAAGAGGAATATTTGAAGAGTTAATGAAGATGAACTTAGAGAGAAAAAGTGAGTAATATTGGCAGATTTCACTCCTAGTGTCCTTCCTGCTGCTGCCAGGCCACCCTGCATTTTCCCCAAGATACGTCCTCTGCTGTGAGAAGGGGAAAGAATAGAAGAAAGAATGTTGGATCTGTTTGCCTCAGATCAGAGTGTTTTCACAGCCTGTTGCTACAGGGAACTTCTCAGCTTCATGCCAAGAAGAGTCAGAAGATAAGGAACTTCAGAGCAGTGAGGGAAGCCACATCTTGCATCTCGGAACTGAGCTCTGCAGGGTTCTTTCCTCAAGTGCCTGGATCTGTGGGAGGAGTTCCTCCCCCTCCTGTGCATCTTGAACGTGGTGGGAGATTATTTCAGTGCATTTCATCAGACACTTGGGTTTTATTTCTGTGTTAAACGTGCACGTAGAGGCTGGTACGTGCTTAGTAAAAGCCATACTGTTTCTAGTGCAGTCTGTGTATCCAGCATGATCCAAAAATCACCCCAGTCTGACTGCAGAGAAGGAGGGTCTTTTCTGGTTGCATGGACAAAAAGCTGCACTTGGCCTGGACAGATGAGACAGAAGGCAAGTCAAGGGAGCTCCTGTCCCTGCACTGCAGCACCGTGGGGTTTAGCTGGTGGTGCTGCTACCTGTATTTTATTCCCCAATAAGCATCTCCTGTGGAGAGGCCACTTGGGTGACCATTCAGGCAAGGCAGTCAAGTCTACCCACCCCACACTCACCATGGCTAGCTCAGTGAAGAGAGGCAGGAGGGCTTTTTGTGTGGTCACTTCCAGAGAGGTTTATTTCAGCAGGATGAAGAAAAACTAGGGACAAAAGATGAGACCATGTGCTCTGCACAAGGTTAAGTGTGGCAGGTCATGGGGTGGCACAAAGGGTATTGACCTCCAGGGAAGACTGGGCTGGCCACCAGGGGTGCCACAGCTAATGAGGGAACAGGGAAAGGAGAAACCACGAGAATTTGGGACATATGGGAAAAGGAGCTGGAGTGCTTCATGGTGTGGTGCAAAAGTCCATGGGGAAGTCCTTTCCATGGCTAGCTCAGTGAAGAGAGGCAGGAGGGCTTTTTGTGTGGTCACTTCCAGAGAGGTTTATTTCAGCAGGATGAAGAAAAACTAGGGACAAAAGATGAGACCATGTGCTCTGCACAAGGTTAAGTGTGGCAGGGCATGGGGTGGCACAAAGGGTATTGCCCTCCAGGGAAGACTGGGCTGGCCACTACGGGTGCCACAGCTAATGAAGGAACAGAGAAAGGAGAAACCACGAGAATTTGGGACATATGGGAAAAGGAGCTGGAGTGCTTCATGGTGTGGTGCAAAAGTCCATGGGGAAGTCCTTTCTGTCTGCCTAGGTGGGGAAAACCTGATGGTAAATTCTTCCAGGGCAAGGCCCTGGGGATTTCCCTGAGGGGGAAGGATTCCACAGCAGAGAAGGAAGGTCTTTTCTGCTTGCATTGACAAAGAGCTGCACTTTTCACAATGGCCTGGAGAGATGAGACAGAATGCAAGGAAAGGGAGCTCCTGTCCCTGCCCCCCAAGTGAGCTCCAGGTTCAGTTGCATGCAATGAACTCCAGGTCCCCCTGTAGGAAGGCAGAGCAGGACTTGCCCAGAATCCACTAGTTTTAGGAGCTTTGAGGGATTTAATCTTTTGAGATTGCAGGAATGTTTATTAGTTTATCAACTTCCCAGATACTGTTGTATGTCAGCAATACATGTAAGGGTCATAAATGTGTTTGTAATTAGTGCTTCCCAAACTCCAAGGTCTTTAATTGTCCATTGCGTATTTGAATTTTAAAAATATAGGTAAGCAGAGCAAAAAAAGCTTGATTTTCTTTTTTTGAGGTTTGATGCAAACATCTGTTTCCTGGTGCTTTTATTTTGTATATGTAAGAAGGGAACCAGATGGGAAGGATTTTCATTTTGTGTAGAAATTTGCAGTGTTAAGAACATCATCTTAATATTTTATCTGCTTATATCTGTGCCAGCTGTTCTGCCTGAGAAAGCTGCTGCTCCCTTCAGGGTTCTGTGGCCCTAGCACAAACTGGTCACCCTGTAAATACCGGCAGATTAGAATTACAGAACCTGTACTATTGCTGGTGTTCAAAGCAAAAGTAGCAGTAGCAGCAATTGGTAACTTACTGTTTATCTCTGATAAAGCCAAATACTGAAAAATATTCCCTAAACTCGGCCTTTAATTGTGGCAAGTGAAAAGAAAGGCGGTCAAGATTTATTATTAGATGCCATTATCTAATTACCATTAGATGACATTATTTATCAGTCGATACCACTTGTTAGATAAAGTGCATCCTAATTTCTTCTCCTTCCCAGGAAGGGAGTTCTCTTGAAGAGTGATAGCATATCTGTATTGCTGCTCTGGGCACAGTGGGTGAAAGCCTTGGATGGCTTTTGTCTGCAGGATGTGGTTATGGTTGAATAATGGAATAAACAAAATATGGAGTATAATTAGAACAAGTTCCCAGACAGTTTTTCATGTTAGAAATTGGGGAAGACCTTAAGAAGAAATATTTTCCTTTAAAAGCCATTTTTACATACATTTTCTTGGAGCAAAGGGACTTTTGCAGATAACCCAACCTGAGGTAATCTTTCCAGATCAAGGAACTTCAGCCAGGGAAGAAGTGTTGGTTGCTTTCAGATCATCTGTCTGGTGAACTTTTTCTTTTTGTATCTCAGAGTGGCAATATAGAGAAAACAAAAGTGTTCTTTTTTGATTGGGACCACCTCTGAGGCAAATGTCAAGTGACAGCACAGCAGAAAAGGTGAAGGAATCACTGGAAACTTTGATATATATTCTGTTGAGCTGTATATTGCCTTTGGTAAAAAAAATTATGGCAGTTGGCAAGCTAACCTTTTTATAAAGATAACAAAGGTATAGAACTGCTGTCCTTACCTGGCTTCTTCCAGTGGAAGTAGAAAGAAATCTCTCCTGACACTACGGTGGAAAATTTGATGTGGTGCAGAAGCAGAAAATGCCAAATGTAAAAATGTCATCTCCCCTATTGCAGGATGCCAACTTGGCTAATACAGGAAGTCCAACTCTGGTATTTAGCAGAATGAGGTGTTTGACACACAAGCTACTTTGTGCAGGCAAAACCAGCTCAGTTCCACATTGCAGCTCCCCAGTTCCACACACTGTGTTCCCCTGGCACCAGGTGTACCCAGCTGGCAGGTGTTGGGTGGCTGCAGCCGTGCTGGGCATCCTGAGTTGTGCAGGAACATTTCCATCAGCCAGAATTTCAGGGCTGGGCAGCCTGGTCATGAGGAGCAATAGAAAGCTTTGCAATCAGATTCACATAAGCAAATTAGTTCTGGTTAAAACAGGCAAATGTTTTACTGTCTTGTTTTTGGTGTGACCTCCCTGTCCCCTGGCTTCTGAGGAATAAATTGACATATTTGGCAGTGCCCACAGCCTTTGACATGAGTGAGAGAATGGGATTTGGTGTCTGGTTGGTATTTCTGATTGAGAAGTTAAATGTGCAGACGATGGTAGCAAATGCTGAAGGTGTTGATGTATTCAGGTGGGTCCTCTGGGTGTGACAAAGATCCATGTCCTGGGTCTTTGTCAGAGTCGTGTTCTCCCCTGCACTATCCAAAGTCTACTCCTTCTCTTGTGCTCCCACCTTTTCTGCTCACATGGCCACTCTCCAGTGAGTGGATTTCCCAACTTCTTGAACACAATGGTTTCTTCATCCTGTCACCCATACATTACCAGCTTCAATCAGTTCTGTTCCTTCCAAAACTTTCTCCATTATTGCTTTCCTACTTCTAAGCATCATTTCACATGCTCCTAACTCAACCTGTCATTTTGGTTTCAGTTTTTAAGGTATGTGAGGAGAAATCCTCGAATTTTACTGGACTTCTGAAAGCTTTTGGCATAGAGATGTCTTGTCCCTGCTCTCCAGAAACCTCCACCTCTGCTGGAGACACCTTAAACTTTGTATAGGTCATCCTATAACAAACCTATGGCTTGGCTGCAGGACTTGGGCTTGGGTCACCTGTCAGCACTCTGCCTCTGCTCCATAAACATCCCAAGGCTGTACCCTCTGTGTCTGTGCAGCTGCTGCGGATTCAGTTTCAGCTAAACTGTCAATAAGGCACAACTGAGGTTTGCTGGATGGAAATCAGACCTTTGTCAGCACAGAGGTGTTGTGTGCTCAGAGTGGATCCAGTCCTTGTGTTTTACAGCTTTCAGGGTAACCTGCTCCCAGCTGACTTCAATTAGCTTCTGCTTTTCCAAAGGGAAACCTTAGAAGTGTGCCTGGAATTAAAATGTAGGTATTCCAGTGGGTCTTATTCTGCTTGTATTGCCATTAACTGAAATCACCTCCTGCAGGAAAGAACACTGTGCAGGTGAGAAGATGTTATCTCAAGGAAAAAGAAAGTTTCCAAACCAGTTGCATAATATAAAGTGACATTGAAAATTAAAAGCTAATTTACCTGCATAGTTAGCTCTGACTCACTAGACCTTGTTCTGCTCAACTCTTAAAACTATCTAAAGTAGTGATTTTCACATCAGGTATCTCAGATGCATTCCGACAGCCTCATGCTCTGGAAGGGGGTTGTGTAATTAGCTCTTCTTATGACTGATTAAATCAGTTTTCCTCCTTCAGCTGCTGAATACAGTTGTTGATAAGTAGCAGTTGTGATACACACAACATGAGCTGGGAGTGTCTCTTATCTGCACTCACTTTCTTCTACATGCACTGTTACTTTCCATAAAACTATTCATGCTATCTTTGATATTCCACTTGGAGTCCAATTTTAATGTCTTTGCCTTTATTTAGACTTATAACCACAGGAAGTAGACCCAATTTAGTTGTTTGATGGATGGATCTCCTATGGATCTCCTGGCTTTCAAGAAAAAGCATTTGAAAATGGTGACTTGCTCTGTGAACAAGTAATTAGTGTGAGCTATCAGGAAGATAAATTAGCTGCATTTCAGTGCACAGAAATTAAGATTTCTGTGGCATCAACAGGAAATACCAGTGGTTTACAGTGGGCAGCTTCTCAGTGTTATTTTAATGCAAATAGGCATGAGCTAATTGGTCAGGGATAGAGGGAGCTCCTAATTGGAATGTATAAAGAAGAGGCAAACATGCAGAAGAAAATCTCCAGTAGAGCACTTCTCCACTAGGGAGGAAACTGCAGTGTTAGCTGGGCCTGCTTCCAGTGAAGAATTTTGTAATACACAGATTTGATAGACAATCAGTATTTTTGCAGTTAATGCTAATTTATGACTTAAAGTAATCTTACCTCTGCTGTGTGACAGCTGTTGCTTGTGAGACTGGGTCAAGTGAGGACAAAGCAAGACAGGCAGGAGGTTTGTGTGACCCAGCAAGGGTTCTGTGGCTAGGATGGGAATGCCTCTCCATCACTGGAGGTGTCTGCCCATCCTGTGCCCCAGGTTGAGTGGACATGCTCGCTGCCAGGCTGGCAAAGCTGCCTCTATCCCTGCTACAACCTTGCAGGCAGAGGCATTTCACTTCTGGCTGTGCTCATGCAGAAAGGAATTCAGGGAGTGGTGGGTATCCATTTCACACTTGACCAGGCAATAAATACAGGAGGCAGCACACAAAGCTGTGAGTTCCTGAGGGGGCCCGTGCTTCATTTATATTGATGCTATTTTCTGATGTCAGACAAAAACTGTATCTCATGTCTAAAATGTAGCATCCACTTATGGGTTGAATAATTGGAGGTTTATTAGTGATAACGGGAGATTGATGCACTGGGAATTCAGTTCTGCCCATTTGTCTCATATTCCTTTGCTGGACTTCTGCATTTTGTGGATTCTGTCAGCAACAGAGACTGTGAGATAGTTAAAAAATACGGGGTTTGGTTTTGGAATTTTTTTTCTGAAAAGATATGACTTTTCATGGCGTGTTTAATGTAATTGCTTCAAAATTGTCAATTAGCCCTTACAAATGATGGAATTAGCTACCCATTAGCTCTTCATGTTGCCAGAGGAAGGACATAGTTCAGCCCCTGAGGTCATGAGCCAGTGGATGGATGTCTAAGGTGCACTTCAGCTAGATCACAAAGACTACCACTTGCCATGGAAAATCCTCTGGTATTTCCTGGCAGCTGGCCACTAGTGAAGGCCTTGAGCTAGATAGCTTAGGAGCTTTAAGTAGAATGAAGTTGGATGAATCTGGGCCCTAATCCCTGTTTACCTCAATGTTTTCATCTGTGGTTTGGCCGCTTTAGTTACTGTGCATGCTGAGGCTGAGGCCTTGCTCATTAATCCTGAAAGAGATTGAGGACTGTTATTTTCCATGCATGGTATTCCACAGGTTCCAGCAATCTGGAGACCAAAAGAATTTTGGTGCTCTTGCTAGGGTGGTGGATCTCTCTGTTAGCTTCTGTCTGTGCTGGGAGGAGGATTTGTCACTCTTACTGGTTGTGCTGTATGACCTTGGTTGGTGGGAGATGTAGATCCCCCTGCAGATGTGTAACCTTTCCTGTGAGTTTGCCAGGAGCAGAAGTGGGGTTGTAGCTGCTGAGGGGAGCCCACTTTTGGAGTGAAATCTGCTCTGTCTGTGACTGAAAGCATATGGAGTGCCTTGCCTTCTGTGTGTGCTCAACACATCAGACATCAGCACTTGGTTTGCTCTTCTTCGTTTGAGACCATGGGCTGCCTGGGCTCTGCCCTGAGAGGAGACAGAGACGGGAGGACGGCAGAGGGCACTTGGCTAGTCAAAATGGGCATCAGAACTTTTGTTGCAAATGGGTCTTTTGTCTAAGCAAGAACAACAATCTTTGGTGCCTCTTTTTATAGATTCCATCTGAACTCTTGAATAATTCTGTGCAGTTCTGCTTTCAGGGGAATAGGAATGTTTAATGATAATGACTCTTACCTGAGGAACTGAATTTAGAGCATCTCTAAAATCTTAGCTTGACGCCTCATATGGAATGCAGAAAAGGGCTGTAATTCCTGAGCCCAGAGCAGAGATGAAAGAATCTGGCAGCATTAGTCTCCTAAGCATGCGTGACAGCTTTCTCTATTTTATTAATGTTTACTTTAGAAACAAAGATGTACTTGCTCAGTTTGCTCATTTTCTGAGACTGATTTATGTTCTGAGTTCAGCCATACTATTTCCCTTACCACTACAGAATTTGGTTGTATGAACAATGAAAGAAAGATCCAGAGGATTGGTCTAGAGAGAGACATAATTTATGGAAGGAGGAAGCTCTGAGAGACATCTTACCATGCCAGTTTTCAGTAGTAGAAGTGAGTTCCTCAGCTCTTTTGTCCAGATGTCATGGTAAACAGACCTCCAGAACTCTGGCTGCAGCAGTTGCAGAAAACAGAGTTAATCACTTTGGCACCTGGCAAGCTAATTTACTACTTGACTCTGAAAAATAGGGACCATGGGAATCTTCATGCAAAGTATAATGAGGAAGAAATAATTGTAATGAAGTAAAAATTAATCAGCTAACTCAAACCTGCAGTAAGTTAATATTTTTGAGCAAATATTACAGACCAACTGCATTGTTCAAACATTTCAGGAAGTGTAATATAAATAAAAGGCTCTTACTTTGAAGAAATGTCATTACTGCATAAAAAATCCATGTATTCCAAGGTGACAAATACCACTTTTTCCCCCTCCACTTTTTTGAAGAAACTGTTCACTGTGAAAACATTTCATTTTTCGTTACATGTTGTTGTACTGTGACCTAAGAAGAGTTAAGGGCACAAGAACATGAGAAGTTCTGGACCCAGTTTGTACATCACAGAGGGAGTTATTTTAAATTTAGAAATTGGACAAGCTGTGTAAACTACTTCTACATTTTTGGTTTTGGTTATTTGGTAGGTTTGCTTGGATTGCACAAAAATTGTTCCAAGTTCTGTCCTTCTCCCATCTGTTCTTGGCTCTGGTCAGCTTCACTGGGAGCAGAGAAATGTGCACTTAGATTCTGTTTGTGCAGAACACATGACCACAGAAAGCTTTGGGTTGGCTCTTAAGCCTTTAAATAAAAAGACAAAATTCTCCTGTTTGTATTTTACCCATGAGCCTGAACCACCTCTCAGTGCCATGTTTCAGGATAAAGGACAGTTTTTATCTGCCTTGGGTCAGTGATCACCAAGTTTTCATTCCTGACAAGGTTGGCTAACTGGAAGAAGAAAGCACTGCACTCAATTTTAGGTTCAAACACTATTCATATAGTGTTTTATAGTCAATTATTATTGTCAATAATTGATTGTATAGTCAATTATTATTGTCTATAATTTATATAATTGATTATATATTCAATTATTATTGTCTATAATTGATATATACAGGTATTGTAACATTACCACTGACCAAAATTAACAGTAATTTGGTCTGAATAAAGATTGGGAGAATTCGGTGCTTGTAAGTGTGGTTTTACAGCAGGGCTTCAAAACATGATTAAACAAAGATAATTTCCACAGTTTGATGGCAGTGAAGGTTTGGAATGTGATCATCTGCTGAAAACATTAGTAGATTTCTTCATGTGTGATATGAATTAATCTGCAACATATCACCATCCCATGACAGTGTTAGGTCTGTAAAATTAAAGAGAATATTATCTGCTAATTCAAAAAGATCAGACCTTTCTGACTGCAAGGGCTGCAAGGATGCAGCTCTCAGAGGCAGAGCAAGAGCAGGTGGTTTTGTTCCTGTGACTGCTGCAGGTCACTCTTGGCTCTGGTACCATTTATGGAGCAGTCACTTGAGTCAGTTGTTCAGGTGGATAAGGAAGCTTTATTTAGCCGTTTATGTGGAGCCTGCTCACTGTCAGCCCTGCCCTCAAGAACAAGTGTCCACATCAAGATAAACACAAAGGGGGGTTCTTCTTGTCAGACTCCAGAGGACTTTTTCAGTTCTTCCCAAGAGATTCCTTCCTAAATAGGACTAAAGAGCTTCAGGCTTTTGTAGACAGCTCAGATGGCTTCTGCTTTTGCTCCACCTGCTCTCAAAATAGATGATGAGCACTTTAAGGGATTTGGCAGCCTATCAATGTTTCTCAAGTGCTCACTTCCCATTGGAGCTGAAGGTTCTGTGTGGGGACATGCTCTTACTAACCTTGAATTGAAGCGATCACAGCAGGAACATGAACTAACTCACTTTACTTCTTTGTGTTCTGTGTGAATTCCCTGTGCCTATGGCTAGGCAGCAGTTTGTTGGCTCTGTTTCCTGTCTTGTCTTTTATCTTTTCATCCAGATTCACCCTCTTTCATTTTTAAGTACTTTGATTTCTGAAAGAGAAATAAAGGCCTCTCTGATGGCATGACCATTCTTTCAAGAGAGGAGAGAGGAGAAATGAAGTATTGTGTAGCATGAGTGAGCATTTGCTGAACAACATATGATTCAGTGGCACCAAGTATTCATGGTTTTATTGTGAAGCAGAATGAAATTCCCAGTGGTCACAGTTCAGAGCAACAGAAGCCCTGATAGGAATGTGGTTTCTTTCTGAGAATTTTTCTACGTGAATAAATTCAGTTTGCATAATGGAGTGAGGAATACCTCTTTTTTTAACTGACCTCTTTTTGGCTTCTCAGCTTCTTTCACTGTCTGCTAGCCAGAGACAAGTCCTATCAGAAATTCCCACAGTTCTTTGCCCCTTTCATTCTCCAGCCACCTAGAAATCACTTGCTATTTATGGATTAGTGCTGGGAAGAAGTTATCTGGGGAACTTGAGAGTAAGAGGGTACATTTCAAACTTACCTCTGGAACATGTTGCATACATGTGTATTGTCCAAAACTCCCAAAATCTGTTCTTATATCCTGGGTTATGTGCAGAGAGCAAGAAACAGTGTTGGAAATATAGTATAAGCAAAACATAATCAGGTTTATGGCAATTCTACTGTAATCCTGGAGTGAAATCAGAATTTCTACTTTAACATCTGTAGGTATACTAGAATGTGTGTTTGAGGAAGAAAGCAACCAGACATTTCAAACTGGATTCTGATTCCTGCACTAATTCCTCAAGCTGTCAAGAATCATACCTGCTTTCTTTAAATAATGAGGGAGAAGATTATAGAACTTTGCTGTGATCACTCTTCAACTATTGGTGTTGTGTCCCCCATGCTGTGTGTGTGTTTCCCCTGGCCTTAATCTTTTGGTGAAGTACAGAAACAGAGAGAGGCAGCATATGGTGCTTGAGACCATATTTTATTTTCTGAACATTTGATAAACATTTAGTTTCCTTTTTTTTTTTCTTCCCTCCAGAAAAACATTAGTTCATCATGTTTGAATCCATTTTCCAAGATCAGTTCCTTGGCACATTTCAGATGTGCCAAGGAAAAATACATTGTCTCATCAGTCTTTGCTTAGTACCAATCTTTAATCTAGTGAGCAACCCTTTACTGTGCAGCATTTTCCATGAGAAGGTAATTTACCTCTTGAGTCACTTATTCCTTTTTTTTTTTTCCTCTTGGAATGTATACTTTGGCTCTTACCTTTGACAGTTTCAATCTGCAGTGTTGTTCTGTAGCCAGAATGTTTTCATCCTCTGCTGGGTGACTGGTGATGCTTGCTGAGTTCCTGGAGAGAAGTGCTTTAGAAACCAAGTCCACCTCTGTGTGTCCAAACCCAGGCACTGTCTGTGCCTCCTGGGCTGGTCAGCAAGTCCAGTCCAAACTCATGGTGCTGCTTAGCATCTTTTCCTTGGGACTCACCAGAAAAGGTAGCTCTGTAAGGCACACAATCAAATTTATAGTGAGGATTTGAGGTATTTTTGTTACTCTGGAAATTACACATGAAATCTAGGTCATGAATTTGTAGAGAAAAAAAATGGGTTAAAAGTGTTGCTGAAGCAGTGAGGGTTCCCTGGTGCTGTAGGTGTGCAGAAGTGATCTATCCTGTACATGCCTGTCGTGGCATCTGCAGCTCTCATGCACACACAGTGTGAGGAGATTGGGGTTTGTAACTGGAAGCCCTGACCCTGTGCTGTCCATACCTAACCCTTGATGGCCTTAGGGGTAGTCTGTGATGCACAAGCAATGTGGGTTTGCTGCCAAGTGCTGTACAATGCAGAGATGACAGCTCTGTTCCACAGAACACAGTCCAGGATGACGCAGACATCTTTCACATGATGCTGATATCCTTCTTTTGGGCAAAAGACAACACAGACTAGGAAATCCAGTGCTAAATGTGGCTGAAGGGGTTTATTGTCTTAAATAAAAACTTGTATCTTGCCTTAAAAAAAAAGCAAGCATGGAGTGTTTGTATAGTTTTCTGGTGGTTTCTTTCTGCCTTGGTGACCGAGGCTTTCTGCTAAATGGAATTGTTGACTGTAATTTATCAAAAATCAATTAACATGATGTGTGACTTCCATAACTCCCATCCCTTAGTTATGAGCACTCTTACTTCTTTTTTACTTGTCAGTAGCATGGGCTTCTCACCACAGATTGAGTGTAATTGATTAGGCTGTTAATCACTGAAGTGATTTTGAGTTGGAATAATTTGAATCAGTTTCCCAGACAGACTGCCTCATCACCAAGTCTTGAACAGAAATCCATTAATAGCACAGGTTCTGGTAAAGCAAGGACAATGTCCTTCCTTGCCACTTCTCTCTTAGTAGGAAAAAAGAAAGTTTGATGCATAGAATGGTTGTCAGTGGCAAATAGAATAGGGAGAGGGGTCTCACAAAACCCTGAGATTTTGGATGGCTGTTACAGGCTGGTCAAACCAGTGCTGATTTTCAGCTGAAACAGAGCTCTTGGAAACACTGAGGCTAAAATCACTGTTTAATCTTGGAAGAGAAGTTACTGGGGAGTAACTTTCAAGTCTGTCCAGACACTTGTGAGCTTTGGGTTCTGGATTTTGTAGTGACTATGGAAGCAGCACATAGAGCTTTCTAGAGGGCTTATTCTGCAAAACCAAGCTTGGGTCTGGCATCCATCTTTCAACAAGGTCCTAGTGGTGGGGAAGCACTTCTGCTCACAGTTGTCATGAATGGAATGAGCAGTTGTGTTAGAGGCTGGATGCTGAGCAGGCAGACTTAGGGCTGCTTTTGGGACAGTGTGTCTGTGTGTGCTTGGGTATCCTCCTCTACATCCCCAGCACAACTGGCCTGAGCCAGTACCTCGAGTGTTTTTCCTGCACACATCACTAAAAACACAGTTCCAGAAGCTGACTGCACATCCCTTGTTTGCCTGTCAGATGCTAAAGGGAATTTGTGGAATATGAGCTTCCTCTGGGACAGACCTTCAGGCTGAGCATGCTAATTAGTACTGCAGAAAAGGGAAGTCTGAGGGGAGCTGCTCAGGAGGAGACTTTTGAACTAGGCCGGCTTTGTGTTTTGATTCTCTGGAAAAGAACAGCTTTTCTATTTTATAATAGTGTTAGTAGGGAGAAGTCATGCTTGTGCAAATGGCTGCTGTGACTCTGTTGGCAATGATGTCTCTGCTCTACTTCTGACAAATCCACCTTTTTGAAAGTGGTGTCTGAGCCACTGCAGCATGTTAATAAGACTGACGGTGGGAATGGAAAATGTTCTGTTGTCTATACAGGCTAAAAGATAGAGTCAGTTTGACTTCAGATTCCTCCTTTCTTTACACTAAACAATAGTGCAAATCAGCTTCACTGGCTGATTTCCACACATTGGCCAAGAATCTGTCATTTTCTCTCTGACCTAAAAGCAAAAAAATTGGGTTTGGACTATCTTAGGGGTTAAAAATTAATTTAAACAATCTCAAGTGAGTGTTTGCGTGGCTGCTTTCCCACACTTTTGCCTGCATCACAGCAACAGACTGCTTCAGTAATTGGAGAAATTCTCTGCTTTGTGAGACTGAAATGCTCTTGCAGGTTGGTCTCTTTTGCCAGGTGGGGGGTGTTTGTGAGTAACTGGCAACTAGAAGTTCTGCATCAGTGCCTGTGCTGATGGCAAATATCAGTGTCACTCCAGCAGTACAGAATCCAGAGTCTTTGCAAGACTCTGCACAGATCATGGGGTGGGGGATAGAAGTGCCCCTCTTCTGGTTCAGATTGGTTTGGTTTAGGGAACTAACAATCTCCTGACATAAATCTGAAAACTTCTTAACAGCTCAACTTGAGCACCTGTTATCTTAAAATAGAAAGAAGAAGAAGAAAAAAAAATGCATTAAAACAGAAAATAGTGCCAAACTCTGTAAGAAAAGGTAAAGTCTTGCCTAATGAAAACAACTATAAAGATTTGGACAGTGTAAACTTTTTTAAAAAATAAATAGAGAGAGAGCTTGCTTTGAGGTATTAGTAGTTAGTAAAGAGCCAACTCATAATGTGAAGACAAGCCCTGTGCCAGACAGCTAAATTCAGGCTTTGTCCTTTTAATATGTCACAGCTACCTCACCCTGGAATTCATCATCTGAAAAGAGAACCTAGATATGGTCTGGCCCTGGGCCAGATTGCATTTCTTCCTCAACTGATCAGGGCTCTTTATGCTACATGATGAAGTTTGGCCTTGGTTTAGTGTCTTGGTACCTTGATTCATACCTTTGATTCCTGAATTATGGATCCATCAAAAACCTGTTGGTTTCAGCAGGAGCAGGACAGTGTCCCACAGAGCATATCAGGGCAATACTGGTGGGGAAATACTGCTACCACAGTGAAACATTTGTGAATCAGACTTATTTCCTCTTCCCCTAGGTGGTGGTATCCAAGACGTCCACAGGGAACAATTTAGTAGTTCATCTGTGACTGACATGAGCATTTTGTGCAGATAAGATGCCTAATCTGATAGCAGGCTGGCAAACAAACTTGATGAGCAGGTTGGTCAGCAGGCAGAAATTAATACCAAATATTTTCCTTGATGCCTCCCATATTTTTGGAAACTTTAGAAGCCAGAAGTGTTCATTGGAAATGTACATTAAAATTATCTCCAAAGTGGATTACTCAGCTATTTCTGGAAGAACATTGCAAAATCACTTCTGTTGTGCTGTTGGCCTCCTTGAATCACTATTAATTAGGAAATTTAGCTCTTTAGCAGGCTGTTAATTAAATTGAGCTGCAGTGATACAGACAAGTAGAGGACCTCTTTCTATTCTCTGCCAAGATAGTCATATATCCTGGGGTTGTCATGAGGAAAATCCAGCCAAGCTGCCAGTTTCCCTTCCTCTAGGGATGATGTGTCACATTTCATTTGACTACCTGTCTGTTACAGTGGATCTCTCCCTCCTTTCCTTTTAATTTTAGAATTGTTTATCTCATCCTTTTTCGAGGCGAGAGTTCAGGCCGGCAGTGCCTTTTGACTTGGTTTGTGGGCTCTTAATCAGTCAAGTATGTAATTCAGTTCTGTCCTGAAGGCACTGCTGGCCATAGTGTGGAAACTGAAGGCAAGGGCAAGAAGTTACTAGCAGTAGCATCTCTTAATCATAAACACTGTCCCAGTTCTACAGATCTGCTGAACTTTGATGTTTTTCTCCTGTGAAACTTATTTAAGCTAAAGGTGCCTTACAAAGTGGTTCATTCTCTCCAGACACAGCCTCATTTCTCTGACCTCATTGTGGAGAGGTGATGGTTTACTTCACTGTATTGATGCCTCAGGTTTCAGCTTTTATATTTTTCAGACTCTGTGCTGCTTTAGTGTGTGGGTCTGGGCTTCACATGAGGGGATGTGAGCTCTCTGCACAGAGCAGGGACACAAAACAATTCCTGCTCTAGCTGGGGACCAAGGACAAATGATCCAAATCTCAGGCCCAAGAGCACAAACAACGTGGGCTGAAGAAAGAAAAACAAGCAGGATGGGACTGCATGGGCTAAAGCTGGAATTGGACAATGAACTCCAATCTGCAAATGGAGCAGAACTGATCACAGTGAGAGACCCCGTGACCTGTCACCCATTTTTGTGACCATTTTGGTTCATCTTGGGTGCAGCCCTGGCTGGGCTCTTGTGCTGCCCAAGGTGCATCCATGGAGGCCTTTTAATAAATCCCTACTTTATTCCTTAACTCTGTCTAGTTGTTCTAGGTCAGCCTTGATAAGTCATCGGTATGACCCAGTTTGCTGTTTGCTTTACCTAAAGTTACATGATGATGGAGAAAGGACAGTCAAGTGACAACAAAACTCTTTTTGATGATAAAAAGATGCTATAGGAAAAGAAAGTTCCAGAAGAGCAGTTTTGTGTCATCTGGGTGAAGTTAGCTGCTGGCTGTTGGCTGAGGTGCAGTGGGAGAGGATTTGCACCCTGTTGCGGAGTTCTTTGTAGCTTTAAGTTGGGAAATTGTTTCCATATTCCTTGCTGGCCTACTGCTAGGTAACTATAGCACAATATTTCTATGCCACTGCCTCCTCAGCTTATTCTCTGTGTGAAAGAGACCATTTAAGAAAAACTGATGTTTCTGTGCTTCAGAGAGTGTAAGGCTTGTGTGATCTCTGGTTGCTCCACCTCCTCCTGAGCACCAGGGGAAGGCTGTGTTGGAGAAGTGAGAAGACAAACAGAGGGCTGCAGTGAGCAAGGAGTTAAGTTTCATTTCCCACCTTCCAAGTGTTGAATTCCAAAGCCTTGTTGAACAGAAACTGCAACATGCTTACATTTTTGCTAGCTAAGCTGTTCTGATATTGATCAAAATCTGTTCTTGCATTCACCATCTTACCTAAAGAGCTGATCTGCTGTCTCTGAGATGGTAATCTTTTCTACCAAGAAAAATCCCCACAAAACCATTTAACTTTTCATGTTCTCTTGTTCTGATCTAGATCTATTTTTCCTGGAGATTTAAAGCTCATCTAGCAAGTTCTGTAGGTAGGATTTTCCAGCTGAATAATATCAGGGGCATGGTGTGCGTGTGACCTCCTGGTCTAAATCACAACTTAAAGCATATCAGGGGGATTTGAAATTTGGTTCGTGCAAAAGGATTCTCACAGATTTGTGGCCTACTTTGTTTTCACCCTTACATTTGCATCATATTTATCATCAGTACATAAGAAGCATGTTAATTAATATGGGTTTTCATTGAAAATGAAATTTAAATTTAATATAATATTTTCTCTCCCAAATTCATTATTTGAGTTTTCTTTTGGTTTTTAGCTTGGGCTAACTTTGGGATTTTCTGTCAGATTTTCTTGTTTGACTTTCAGTCTTTGAGAGATATTGGTATCTTTCATTGCCAGACTGAAATACACATCTGAGATTGTTATAAACAGCTAATCAGACATTGGAATTCTTCATAATATAGGAAGCTGCAGTCACAACACCAAATTGTGCTTTCCTTTGACAAGACTTATCAAGACATGAAAATGCCTATAGTGGGATATTGAAACTAAACATAATGTGGATTTAAAATGCTGTGAATTAAAATCCTCTGTTAAAAAAAAAGCCTTAAAGTCCTTAGCATGAGGAGACTGCATAGTTGTCTTTAGAGAAATGCAGCCCTTCAGAGAGTTTACTAGAGTGAGATCACAAGGTTAGCCAGTGCTGGGCACATATGAATAAAAAACAAGCTGCCCAAATTAAATCCAATATAGAGTTTGCAATAAATTCCAAATTGCCAGCCTAAAAAACCCTAAAACTGTGAATTTGGGACAAAAATTTCCCTGTGAACAAGGACACTGATTAATCAAGGCTATTTAACATACCTAAGGAAGTAATGTGTAGTCATATTTTTTTCTGCTATATAACATACCTAAAGATGTAACATGTAGCACTATTTTTGTCCAAGCAAGTTTCAATTATTTTAAGGCAAAATATTGTTTAGTCTTCCATTAACTCCATTAATTCAGTAGATGCTCACCCTATTCAAAAGGGAAATAGCTCAGCTCCTTGAAAAATAGATTAGTGTGTCCAGTCCAGCCTCTACCATGAAGGTATCACTGCTTTGTTTGATAGAAACAAAGACCTCTGCACATTTCATATGCATGAGAAGTTTCTCCAGAGCATCTTCTCACCAGCATTGTTGCAGGTGAGCACAAGAGGAGGATCCTGGCAGATAGGTGATGGTTCTCCTGAGACAGGGAGAGAGGCAGGAAGCTGTTTCACAGGGCTGATCTTTAAGTGAACAGGATTTCTTTCCTGGTTCCAGAGCTGGGCTGTTTATAATTTGTATGGATGGGGCAGAAAGATCTCTTCAGCTGTTTCCTGCCAATACCTGTGTAACATTGTGGGTTCAGTTTCAACAGGGAAAATTCTGAAAATATTCTGCCCCCCTGCCCCAGTTCTTTCACACTAGTAGGGAGAAAAAACTAACATCAGACTACAGACATGAAATTTTTAGTAGCCACCTCTTTTTGTGTCTGGCATTCCTGCTTCCTCCTGTTCATTGTTGAAATTGCAGAGTGGTGTTTGTTGCCTGCTGGCCGTAATTGGCTGGCCCAAAGTTCTGAGGATTACTTTGTGCACCTCCAAAACTCGGCATTGCATGGGTTTGCTATTCAGGGCAGCACGGTGCTAAAAGATGATGCTGTGCTCTTGACCAAACAATGCATAGCAAAACTCTTCAGTGACCCACAGCTAAGCTTTGGCTTTCCTTTGTATTCATATTGTCAGTTCTTATCTGGTGTTTCTTCATATTTCCCACTGTAATCACTGAATTTGTTCCTTGATACGTGAAGCTCCAGTCTTTAGCTCTGCATTGTGTTTCTGCTGTACATTTTTGAGACCATATTTGGACACTGTCCACGTGCCTGCAGTAGGTGGGAGTGTTTGGTAGAGCCCTTGCTTAGCTCTGTGACAGGCTGCAGGCTCTGTTCATCACTCTGCTATCCAGATGCTTATCAGCGGCTCTCAAACTCCAGCCCTTGTTTGGCTGCAGTAATTAAGGCTCCATTATTCCCGAGCTCACAGAGCTTTGCTGCAGCCCACAAGTGGGAGGAAGGCCCACAGCAGCCCAAGTGTGCTTCTGTTTGCCAGTGCTCCCCACGCAGAGTTTGGAGGCAAGCAGCTCTCGCCTCTTACAGAGTTTAGGAAAAGTCTCCTCTCTTTCTGCTCTGCTCTCTGGGGTGAGCTGTGATCCTCAGCCAGGAGCCTCACAGCTAAAGGCCACCTACTCCAAAGGAGCCTTCTGGTAGAGCTGGGAAAGCCTTGCACAAGGGACAGGCAGCAGGAGGAGGACAGAAAGATGAATTGTCCCACTCTGTGCTGTTGCAACCTCACCTTGAGTGCTGTTGTGGGTGCGACAACAGAAGGAGGATCTGGAGCTGATAGAGAATGTCCAAAGGAGGCTGTGAGCATGCTGAAGAGTCTTGAGCAGAAACCAACAAGGAGCTGCTGAGTCACTTGGCTTGTTCAGCCTGGAGAAGAGTGAGGGGAAACCTCACTGCAATGTACAGCTTCCTCCTGAGGGGAAAAGGAGGGGCAGACACTGATTTTTTCTCTCTGGTGACCAGAACAGGACCTGAGTGAACAGCATGGAGCTGTCAGGGGAGATTTAGACAGGATATTAGAAGAAGCCAGAGAGTGGCTGGGGACTGGAATGGGCTCCCAGGGCAGTGCTCCCAGCACCAAGCCTGACACAGCCAAGGAGTGTCTGGACATCACTCAGGGCCACATGGGGGGTGACTCTTGGGGTGTCCTGTGTGGGGCCGGGAGGTGGACCTCCTGTTGGTTCATTCCAACTCAGGTTATTCTATGATTCTATGACAATAGATGATTGGGACTTTCCCCCTTCCTATCCTTTACAAGGTGGAGCTCATCCAGTTTCTTTGAAGGAAGCCAGACACAGCTTCTGGGCTTGAATCAAACCACAGAATGGTTGCAGCAAAACCATTTTGAACAAAAGGTTGTAGTGCAGGAAACGCCTCACGAACTTGGATGAAAAGCTGAGAAAGATTCCAGTCTTGCACCCCTTAGTCAGCCAGAAATATCGTATCCTGGGGCATGTTATAGGACAGAGATGTGCAGGCAGGAGTTACACCCCCTCCTGTAACTTCCTCCTGGATGGGTGAAGGGTTTGCAGAAAGGAAATTTGATCAATTAAATTCAACGTAGAGAAACAAAATGGCAAGAATCTTTTACTTCTTTCATCTTTATTAAATTCTAGAGTATATTTCCTTACCAGACTTAAGTGATTGTAACATTTTATTGCCTTGTATGCAAAGTAGTTAAAAATACTACTTTTAAAGAATCTGGAGCACTACTGTGGCATTTGGGAGCATCCAGATTCCCCTACAGCTTAATGAAGCTCTGCTGTGCACTGCCCATATACAGTCAGAAAGGCTGCCCAGGTACAGCTGAGCACAGAGTACTCTTGGAACCCTCTGCCTGTTCACTTCTTCCTGTTCGTGTGGAGTTCATGCCTCAGATCTTAGCTTGTATCTTTTTCAGATTCTGTGCTTCTTTAGTGTGTGGGTCTGGGCTTCACATTAGGGGATGGTGAGCTCTGTGCACAGAGCAGGGAGACAAAACAATTCCTGCTCCAGCTGGGGACCAAGGACAAATGATCCAAATCTCAGGCCCAAGAGCACAAACAACGTGGGCTGAAGAGAGAAGAACAAGCAGGATGGGACTGCATGGGCTAAAGCTGGAATTGGACAATGAACTCCAATCTGCAAATGGAGCAGAACTGATCACAGTGAGAGACCCCGTGAGCGCTCATGCATTTTTTGACCATTTTGGTTCATCTTGGGTGCAGCCCTGGCTGGGCTCTTGTGCTGCCCAAGGTGCATCCATGGAGGCCTTTTAATAAATCCCTACTTTATTGCTGGGGACCAAGGACAAATGATCCAAATCTCAGGCCCAAGAGCACAAACAACGTGGGCTGAAGAGAGAAGAACAAGCAGGATGGGACTGCATGGGCTAAAGCTGGAATTGGACAATGAACTCCAATCTGCAAATGGAGCAGAACTGATCACAGTGAGAGACCCCGTGAGCGCTCATGCATTTTTTGACCATTTTGGTTCATCTTGGGTGCAGCCCTGGCTGGGCTCTTGTGCTGCCCAAGGTGCATCCATGGAGGCCTTTTAATAAATCCCTACTTTATTCTTTAACTCTGTCTAGTCTCTGTTCTAGAGAAGAGCCTTCACAAGGCATCAGTGTTAACATCCTGACAGCTCTGTGCAATGGTTTGGAACGTGCAGCAGAGCAGAACCCATCTCCTCACAGTGTTCAGCACAGGTGTAAGACTTGAGTTCTTTGCTCATGAAGGGTTTTTCTTGTCTAGTTTGTTTCAGTGCTGACTGATCCTTAATTTGTCATCTTTAGTTAATTTTAAAATAAAATACAGGACCATCAGGGACTTGCTCTGTCTTAGAGTCTCCAGTAAGAACAGAGTTTTCTCTCTTATAGCTGGTTCTGTTCTGGGGCACTTCTGTAGCTTATTTTCCAGTAGTGTTTCTAAATTAACTAAATTGTCCTGCTTTTATCACTCTTGTTTAGGAGGCTGTTCCAGCAGCTTACAGCTCTGAGAGTTACAAGCTTCCTGCAATGAAAAGGTCTCTCCCCAGTCTTAAATTCTCTTACAGCAAGTTTGTCCTTGTGCCAGAGTTGTCCTTTCACTTGAAAAGCTTTTCCCTCCCCATGCCCCAGTTGTGTAGGTATTTCTCTTCAATACACCCCTGTTAGTCTGCTTATCCCAGGGGGCCAGGAGAGCTGGGCTTTGTCCTTAAAGGTTATTCCCTCAAAGAAGGATACTTGTGCTTTGTGAATTTTATGCCTGCAGTTGAAAAGAACCTCAGCTCCCTCTGACCCATGGGAGTTCTCCTCACAGCATGTGTCCTTCTAAAGTAAAAATCCTCCATGTGGGACTTCTCAGACCCCTGTTAATGTTTGTGTAGCAAAGAGAATCCTCAGGTAACACACAAGCCAGATGTTTCTAAGCAAAAAAAGGCTTGAGTGGCAGAGGGTTGGGGATGTCACAGTCGAGCAATGATTAGAACTGCCACCATTTAGTGATCCTTTTGCTCTGAAAAGATTCTTACTGTTGCATTTATATCAAAAGCACAAATTTCTTCCAGGAACCCTGTGCACAAATGAGATATTTATGTTAAAATATCTGGCATCCTCTATCTTGCCTGCTTTTCAGACAGTTAATGTCAAATTGAAGACTTGAAGCTTCTGGGTCCTGTATTAATGGCCCTGTATAATTCTTTACATTCCGTGAAATTTGTTTATGTCTGTTGAGGCTAAACAGAGTTGATGATTAAAGAGACTACATTGTAGCTTCAGCTGTACAAGGAGAAAACTGAATTCCACCCTTCCTAAGCAGGTCTTTGGTTATTTGTGCTGAGATCAGCATGGGACTAACCTTGCCTAGGAAGTCAATTTAGAAGTAATTCTCACTCAGTGATCAAGATTTTGCTTATTATTGTTTCAACCATCAAGTTTAGGTGATTTATGTGAACACTTGCATATAATTTTTGCTTTGATTTTTAAAAAAAAAAATTATTAATATGTGTATCATGATTGAAGCAGGAAATCCCCCTTAGCAAGAATGGGATGTTGAACTAATTGTTGGCTAATATGTTTGCATTCCTGTCAGATAACAGCTAGATTTACAGGGTCCTCGGTTTTCTGGACAGATTCCTCTCTTGAGACAAACTGACTTGCATTTTGCTAAAAAACTTGAGGTTCAGCTGAAATGCAAAGCAAGTCTTCTGTGTCTTCCAAGGTAACACGACATTAACTGTGACACGAATGTTCCAGGCTCTATAAAATAACAGGGTTTGGCTCCTTTGTTTTGAATTTCCTTAGTGTGTGTATGCTATCGAAGGAAATCTCTCTCTTTGTTCTCACTCCCATGTTCCTCCTAAGAGGAATGTTTTTATAGCTGGGATCCTGAAGATCTGAAGCAATGTCAGAAAAACAGAAAGCACAGGCTAAAAATCATCCTAACCTCAGGGATGGCCTCAGCCTGGAGCTCTCTGCCACTGCTGCTCTCAAGTGCTCACTCTCTTTCTGATTTTCTGGCTCTTTCCCCACCATTGGTTTGCAGGAGAGGCACTGCTCCTTTCAGTAGCAAACACAGGTGGTGTCTCCTCCTCATGTGTACAACAAAGTTATCTATCCACAGCAGGTATAAGGTTTCTGTTTTACACACACAAAGGATTGCCACAGGAAAAACAGTCTGTTCAATTGCTTTGGAGGCTTCTGTTGTGAGCCCAAATCTTTGCACATCTAAAGTGAGGCAGCCTTAAGACCAGACTTTCTAAGATAAATTTTTATTTTCTTTCATTGCCCCCCCTTCCCAAAAACCCATAGGTGAGACTTAAAATATAATTTAAACTATTTGTTCCAGATGAGGATAATAAAGTAATTTAAACTTCCGTAATTTTCTGTTACTCTGAACTTGAATGTTTCTACAGTCCCTCGATGCATTTGCTAAGTCTAGAAAGGGGTTCTCCAGAATTATTTTTTCTCTTTTATGTTTTGTTTTCTGATTTGTCCAAAGTTGCCTAAATAGCTGGAAATGTGGACAGCACAAGCTCAGAGATGCTGAAAGCATTTGGAGCTCCCCCCAGTCAATCCAAAGCTGAGCATGGGATCACAGAGGGCTGTGTTATGGTCTGGTGCTCATTCAACACCTGTGAGGCCTCCAGGATGGAAGGATCTGCAAACTGGGAAGTATGAGATTCCAACTTTGAGAGCTTTCTGTGGGTTTGGGTGGAGAGAGGACTTCTTGCCAGCACGAGTCCATGAGAACAATAACATCAATAACATCCTGGCCTGCTGCTGCTGGAGCAGCATGCCTGGTGTGCCTTGGGAAGCTGCTGATGCACGTCCTCAGCTGGCTGTTGGCAAGACCTGCTGTTGGCAAGGCACTCGTGCTCCCCAGCAAAACCAGAGCAGCATCCTGGGGTGAGCATGGGCTGAAGGAATAATGTGCAGGCTGAATTACAGAGAGTTGATTCCATGGGTGTTTTGAAGCACAACTGTGTGTTCTTCTGTCATCCCACCACTTGATTTTGGGTATTGTCTTTTTGCCCTGCTATTTTCTTTCTCCATTGTAATTACTGCTGGGAATGTGACCCAGCTTGCTGGCTTTGGTGCCATGCCCACTGCCTGTGCAGATCGTGGTGCAGGCAGCCCTTCTGATGGTGGCTGGTGGTGATTATTAACAAGAAAGCAAAGCTGATGTATGCCCAGCAATGGAAGGAGCACCAAATGCTGCAAACACAGATTTTGCTTCCTTTTTTGCAAAGCTTAAGTTCAGGGATCTGCTGCACTCCTTCATTTGGGCAGACCACATATATGGATAGTCCCCCATGTGGGTCCTTCTGCAGCTTGAAAAGTGCAGCCAAAATAGCGAATTTTAGTCCATTGCAATTGTTGTATTGCAGTAGCAGTGGAGTCCTGCCAATCCACAACTCCATTCCAGCCTATGCAGTGCAGGCAGCAGAGGAAAGTCTGCCCTGAGAGGACAAATCTTCTCTAAATAGTTGGGCTGTACAGCAGGAATGTGAGTCCTGCTGCTGACCTGCTGCTGACCTGATCAGACAATAACCAGATCAATAATAATGTAATCCTTCTGGCCAGACTTCTTGCACAGTTGTCTTTTCATTTAATCTATAGCAATAAAGTCAAGTCTTTGCCTAGGTATTTTTATTAATAGTTTTACAAGCAGAAGAAGAGTAGCCTTAGGCAAGTCTTTGCTATCTGCATGTCTCAGGACATTATAATCTGAAAGGATGCTGTCATGGCTGATAGCAGTTGTGTAAGATGATTACAAAACCAAGGGAGCTTTCAGGCCTGTTTACAAAAGCTATGTATGCCATTGTGTCTTGCTCCCAATGGTAAGAGCTCCAGGAGTCATTTTACTGTGGAGCACAGCAGGGAATTGGCAGAAATTAATATTTATTCCTATGTGGGTGTGATTGCAGGTAATGACACGGGTGAGTTAGTGGTGCAGCAAAACCTGCAAAAGTAAGAATGAGATCTTCTTTCAGCTTCAGGGAGATTGCCAGCAAATGGCTTTGCCTGTCTCTGCTTTCTACTGTCACCTTGTGTACCCCCACCTAGCAGAGGGTCTGTGTCCCTAGACTGCCTGGCAGAGTGGTGGTGTGATCAGTCCCTTTGCATGTTAGTAACACAAGGAGCCACTCATTTTTTTGGGAAAAAAAATCCATAAAATCCCTGTTACAGTTTTGGTACATGCTCAAGGTGAGCACCTTGTGCAGCAAAAAGTAATTATATTCTTGGAGTAAGCAGACAGTAAATGAAATTGTTTCCAAGGGCAGATTATAGACAATGACTAAGATGTGATTTCTGTGGAGCTTTGTTTTAATGACAACATATTGCTGCACATAAAACACATACCTTGAGGTAAATTCATAGCCTCTGGCACTGGCCTCTGAGAGGTTATTGCATGCTCAGTGTAACCAGACAGGCACAAAAATTTTTATCTTGAGTTGGCCTCTAAGCAGCTTTTGGATTATATTGCAAAAAGCTCTGTGATGCCTGGATTTTATGCATTTACATTAAACCCCAACAATTCCAGGAAAATTCCAGGAAGCATCTGAGTTCTGGTGCTGCTGATCACTTGTCTTACTCCTCATTAAAGACTTTGTGGAAGAGAGAAAAGCTGCAGTAATGGCATAAATCATATGAACAAGTAGAAGAGTATCTTCCTCAATAATTTTTAAAATTAGTCTGCAGCTTTTCTAGCATGTAACTCCCATTCTTTCAAAACACATCTTGCTTAAGCAGGAGTAAAACACTGTAAACTACCACATCTCCCAAGCTCACAGTCCCCACTTGCTCTGCTTGGTTACACAGCCATAGTGAAAATGGGAGTAAATTTCGGGGCAGATAGCAAAAGAGGGCAGCTGAGGTTGTGCTTCCAGGAGCTGGGGCTGGCAGGCAGGCTGGATTTTGTCCTGTACTGTGCTGTGGCACAGTAAGAACTGGGATCCACTTGGGCTGCTGAGCTCATGCTCACTTGGGACAGGTCACTGGTTTACAACACACAACTACAGAGAAGTTTGATATACTAAGGTGAGCAAAGAATTCGCAGTTTAGTCATTAACATTCAATTTTGGTTTATTCTGGCCCCTGATTTACAAGAACTTTAAATGGAATCTGACATTTCTTTCTTTTTCCTGGAAAAATCTGTGGATGGAAAGCTCCAAAGTTAGCTTCTACCTGTCAAAACTGAGCACTGTGAAGGACTTCCAAGGTATTTACACATGAGCAGAGATGCCTGGGTGGGTTAGATCTTCACAGCCAGGTTGTAACAGGGACCTGTCACAGCCTGGCTAAACAACCTGGCTGAAGCACTCAATTGATGTATCCTTGCTCCTTCTGGAGCTAGGTCATTGTGGGCTAATTTGGATATTGATCCTTCCAGCCTTGAATTAAAATTTTAAAATCACCTTGTGCTTCCTGATGCATATTCTGTGACTGTAAGGTGAGCCTCTCCCCTGAATTAATAGCTTTGTTCCTGGCTCTGGCACCTTCTGTTCTGCTGGCCACATGGTATTTGGTGTGATACACCCCAAAAGGCATTTTGTTTGCTGCCTTTGTCTTCTGCACATCCTGGAATTGAGGAGAACATTAAAATATGTGCATGCCCAACTGAACTCTTAACTGGTCCCAGTTATCAGCATCAGCTGAGTGGCTTGTACAGAAGTGGCTTCAGGCACTTGAATTCTCTGGTCTCTACAAACATGGTGTTGTCAGAGCAACATCAGCAGGGAGGTTTATTGACAGATTAAAATAAAAATTGCAAATTTTTAAGAGCAATTTCCTAATGGTGCTTGAGGTGAGGTTGAAAGTCATGCTCTGACTGCAAAGGGCAGCTCTCAGGACAGTTGGCTGGTGAGCAGCCACAAAGCTAATTGGAGCAAGACAGAATTTCCCAGTGCAGCTGTTCTGCCCTTGTTGGCACAGATGAAAACCACTCAGAGCAAACCTTGCTGGCCAAAGCCTTTCAAAATCCAGTGAGAGCAGCAGGCTTGGGACTGTGGTTTTCTGCTCCCTGCTCCCCTTGGCTGGAGGCAGGCTGAGTGGGAGTATTCTGCTCAGCATGAATTCCTGCTCTAAGCATTCCTCCCTCCCTGCTGTGCCCCAGTGATGCTGTGCTGCATCAGATTGTCCTAATCCCCTTCTTCCCATGTCCTCTTCGCTCTGGGGGCTGGGCAGCTCCCTGACAGCCTCTGCTGCAGCTTAACCCAGAGCATTAGTGCTCCTGTGATGGTATTTGACAGGCCTCGTGTTTTATCTAGAGGGGGAACGTTCACCGACACAAATAATAACATCTGAATTTTTGTTGCTGGTGACTGAGGGCAATTGAAAGCTAAATGTCACACAGCAGTGTAGGCTGCACTTTTCTAGTGAAAATATTACATGGTGATTTGGTGACAGCAGTTAATTAGTTTGGGCAAATGATCTCTTGCTGTGGATGTTTATCAGTGCAATCACATTTATAGTCAGGGGAACAGGGTAGAAAACAGGGAGGGGAATGCTGTGCCCTTTTGCATTAGGGAGAGCAGATCACTGGGCAGTGTGGCTCTTGCAAGACAGGGACCTGGCTCTGTGCTTTTTGCCTCAGTCCTGTGCTGAACAAAATGCTCAGCAGCAAGACTGTCTCCTGAAGGTCACTGAGCTGCACACAACAAGAGCTGACAGGTCTCTTTCCAGGATCTGGCTGAGCTGCAGTAAATAAAAGAAAATGAGAGACATCCAGGTTGAGCAGAGCTCTCGGGAGGAGTGTTCAAAGTCCAGACCAAAATGGGTACCAGGAATTGCTTTCTGTGCTCGGTGCACCTCGAGGGGCACAGTGAGTAAGAGGACTCCCAAATCAGAGCGTGGCCGTGTCAGGACACGTTGTGCTGGCTTTGCAGAGCAGGGAACTGTCTGGCACTTTCCTCCTGGAATAGCACTGAACTCAGGTGAAGGCAGCAACAGCTCCTGGGGCCCAGAAACACACTGCCCTCAATTTAACTGGATTTGAGTGAGTTCGTGGCAGATGCATTCTTGTTGCCCAGTCTAGTCTAAAATGCACTACATCACTCTACTCTATAATTTAAAATAAAGCTGTTCTGAACTCCTAACAACGTCATTTGAATGTGCTTGGCTTGAAGCATAAAACAGTGTGTAGGCTGACTTGTTAAGTGTATGTGTAGTGGTTTAAAGGAGATACAGAGCATATTTTTGGGCACCACAATAAGAGTGCTGTGGGATGAGTTGGAGAGGATCCAGAAGAAAGTAATGAGAGTAATTCAGGGCACATGATCTGCAGAAGTTTGGACGATTTTAGATGTGTGCAGTAGAGGAGAATGGAGAAAGACATGAATCTTGAAGTGCCTGGAAAGGCTGTCCTGAAGGTAGCTACTTGGTACTTACTTATATGTTTGGGATAGTGAGGGGGGAGAAGAGGTTGGCAAATCTGTGACAAAGATGTTTCTGATTGGCTGCTAGGAGAAGCCCTGGAAAAAGATTACCTGGAGAGACTGTGAAGTCTCAATCAGTAAAGGTCTTGAGGAGGAGATTGGGGGAACCTCTCTCAGAAACTACTACTGCTGTTGATTCAGGTTCAGAGCAGATGAACTGGCAAGGAGATTTGGTGAGGGTCCCTTCCAGTCTTGCCTAGACAAGATCAGGATGAACACTGGGCTACCACCTATGCTTTGACCTGCAATTCAAGTAATTGACTTCATTGATCCTTTTATTTCATTACTGCACAGTAAATAATTTTGGTTCCATTCCGATATTCCTTTACTCTAGTAAAAGTTGGATTAAATCCTTTCTGCACAGTTAGGAGCACACTTATGTTTCCAAGATATTTATTCCCTACTAATTTATGTATTTAAAAGCCTCCTGCATATTTGTATAGAATGAAGATGACTTCACAGACTCCCTCTTTCCACTTTCAGTGCCATGTTGTATGGATGTTTGAGTTGTGGCTGTTGTAGACTCAGTGGGGTAACTGGAAGGTCCCATAGGTAATTAAAACTATGTGAGTCATGTAGGAAGTATTAAATTTGGTATTCTAGGCAGCTCAGTACCCCTATCTTGGAGAACTTATTCGTGGTGACTCTCCATTTTGTTGCAAAAATGAACAAAAAATATCACCCAAGCATAATTTAGATATGATGGTGTTTAACTGTTTTACTGGCATGGTCAGTTCCTGGTTTGTGAGACCCAGAACGCAGATGCCAGACATTATCAGGCAGTGCTTTCAGCAGCAATGTGCAGGATTCAGGCTCAGTACTCAGTGGCATGTGCAGGTTTTGGGGGGTGTCTCACACTCTGTCTTCTGTGTTTTCTTGCCTTTCTGACTCCATTCTTTTGCTAACACAGGTCAGCAACTACTAAAAATGGTGTTGTGTACCCACAGGGAATGAGAATTCCAGATTCTCCTGTGGTGCCTCCAGGGCCATCTCCATGTCCTTGTTAGCTCTAAGTAGCTGTATTTCCTTCACCCTTGGTCACCTCAGAGCAGAGATAACTGGGGAGGGACTGAAGGAGATGTAAATCAAATGCTAGACCAAGACAAAATTGAAGCAGTCCTTCAAGATCTTTCTCATCAGAACCCAGCATGGGATGTTTGTGGGCCATGGAAATACAATTTACAATGTGCTTGTTCTCTCAAGCCCAAATTTGCCTGTCACTCCTTGCTGGATAAATGCAATCCATTAGTTGGAGGCTGAAGAGGCTTTTTCCACTGGTCTAATTGTTTCAACCTGTTTCTGAAATATTTTTATGTGCTTTCATATGTTGTTTTTTAAAGTCCAAATCCTCTCTTATTGCTGCAGTGGAGATGAATATCTATGAGGTTGAGTGGCAACAAGAGGGAATCTCCCCCTTCACACAATCCTAATGGTGGCTCTGGGGCTGGGGACGTGTTCCCTTCCTGGAATGGGAGTAGGAAAACAAGCACAGTGTCTCACAGGAATCACCTTGTACAGGGCTCTCTGTTTTCATTGCTTGTCCTCCTGTCCATCTTGGTCTTGCTCAGCTTTTTCCACATCACACAGAAAAGTGGGATTATCTGAGTGTATGGGCAATAACAGCTCCACTCACTGATGTTGGAAGTATAAATTAATAACTAGGGGGTAAAATGTTTTGCATCATGGGTCTTTTCTGGGCAAAATAGATCTGTTATGAGATGAAGCAGCCTGCACCCTCCCCTTTGCTAATGTTACATAAAACCCTTGCTGCTCATGTTCTGCTGGAAGATGAGGTGCTCAGCTGAGCCCACTGAGCAGGCCTTCCTCTCTTGCTGCTGACTCCTGCTGTGATCTCACCTTTATGGTACCTTAGGGACAGTGTCTGCTCTGGACGCTCTTTGCACACTGTATAATTTTGGGATTAAAAAATTAACACTGTATAATTAACACTGTATAATTTTGAGATTTGTTGTCTTTTTGACTGTTTGTGGAAATACCCGGAATTTCAATGTAAGAATTTTTTGCCTAAGACTCTTATTTCTATGTAACCATTTCTGTGAGCATGATGAAGATACTGATTTTTGTGCCTAGCAAAATACTGTCAGGAGACTGAATTAGGTGCAAATTTCTCTTTTTCCTGCTGTTTTTTCTCAGAGGGAGATCTGACTGAGATTATTCTAAGGAACAAAGGAAGTAGCATCAGTTGTGGTGAGACTGAGTTCACACTATTTCCATTCCCCAAGGGAGAGGACAGTACTTGTCAAGTCCAGAAGCTGTCTTCACACAGACCAAACTCAGCTTTCCCTTGGGTTTGACAGATTTCAGTGGTTCTGGCAATAGCCAAGGCCACAGGAATCCAATGTGTTCTGTACACAGTGATGCTGCAGCGTTGTCACCAGGAGAGCAGAAACCTTCTCATGATTTCCAGATCAGTTCTTCAGCTGTCATTTTGGAACTGAGAAAACCTACTGATTTCTTCATCATCCCCAGACTCTTTTTTGAGTCCCAGATCCCATTGCTTGGAAATCTTACATCTTCACAATGTGCTTCTCTCCTCCTCAAAGGCTGGATGAGACTGGAGCTGGCTGAAATGTGCAGCTGTAGATTTAGTGGTGGAGTCATTGGAACTGTGATGACCCATGACTGTGGTGCCTGAGTGCCAGCCATTCCAGCTGGCAATGCCCAAGCCCTCTCCAAAGTGACAACTCAAACTTGAGGTGATCCCAACCACTGCAGGACATGAGGAGAAATGGTTACAGGTGAAAACTTGTCTGTTGTGCCTGCAGTATGGAGGAGGCCAACATGAAAGAATGCTATTTTGTTGCTTTTAACTGGGAGATCTAATTAGAAGGGAGGTATTAATGATACCTTTTATCATCTCTGTGCTACTACCTTGTTCAGTTGTGAATTCCTCTGTTCTTTTTGTCCCTCCCATCTAGGATCAATCTGTTCCCCATTAAAAGGGATCTGTGCATTTTTCTCTGAGGGAGCTCTCCAGCCTTTATCAGACTGGAAATGCTATTCTGCACTGAAACCAGGCAAGCACCGTTGTGCCTGCTCTGATTGTTTTGCTGTTGACATTTTTGAGATTATGCAAAGAAGAATCTGTGCAGTGTGGTGAAAAGAATGAACCCAAACCTTTAAGGTTACTCTGAGGTTAGTAATGAAAACTCATACAGCTCAGAAAATGTGCCTTGGTATCGACTGGAGGCAGTGCTGTGTACAGAGCAATTATTCTCAAGAACTACAATTTCCAGTTCAAACAAGCTCAGACTGTATTTACAGCAGAGGGATACTGGAGTCAAGGGGATTGTTTAACTTCTGATACACTTTGATGACATTTGCTACGTTTCCAGCAGGAAAGATAAGCAGACGCCAGGAACATGGTGTAGAAATGGCAATTTCCTGCCCTCGGTGGAACTGCACCTGCTGAGTTCAGACACGGACCTGAGGGGAAGAATGTCCCACTTTTGGAGCCTGGCCTTTGCATTTGTGTTTGAAAGGAAAGAAGGCAGACAGAGGAGTAATTAATCAAGGTTTGAGGAAACAGGATGGTGAAGAGATTTATATCCCTCATCTATATGTATAATGGCCCTGTCAGCTGCATGATGGGCTCCTTGGAAAGGCTGATTTCTAATGGGGTGGGATTTAGGGCTCTACAATGCTGAGACTGCTGAGGGTGGGGAGGTTGCTACAGGTCCTTATTACCCATCTTTTGGTTTTATTCAGAAGAAAAAAGGGAGAAGATGTGGTCAACCCAGTTTGTTGTTACAAGCAAAAAGCTAATTTGTAAAGATTTGTGAGTTTGCTTTGGGCCAGTTTGTGAGTAGAAGGGTCACAGCCGAATGGCTGAAGAGTGAGTGTCCCCTGCACCTGTGTGCAATGGTGCTGTGCAGCACTGCAGCTGGTCTGGCTCTCTGCAGGCAGGGTGAGGACAGGTCTGCACTGCAGCATGGCCCCAGGGCAGGCTGACAGGAGAGCTGCAGCTCAGAGTGCAGCGTGCCACACAGCACAGGCATCCTGTGGGACATCTGGCATTGCTGCACCCAAATGGCCTTGTGGACTTTGATGCCTCAGGTTTCAGCTTTTCTATTTTTCAGATTCTGTGCTGCTTTAGTGTGAAGGTCTGAGTTTCACATCAGGGGATGGTGAGCTCTCTGCACAGAGCAGGGAGACAAAACAATTCCTGCTCTAGCTGGGGACCAAGGACAAATGATCCAAATCTCAGGCCTAAGAGCACAAACAACGTGGGCTGAAGAGAGAAAAACAAGCAGGATGGGACTGCATGGGCTAAAGCTGGAATTGGACAATGAACTCCAGTATGTAAATGAAGCAGAACTGAACACAGTGAGAGACCCCATGAACACTCATGCATTTTGTGACCGTTTTGGTTCATCTTGGATGCAGCCTGGCTGGGCTCTTGTGCTGCCCAAGATGGATCCATGGAGGCCTTTTAATAAATCCCTGCTTTATTCTTTAGCTTTGTCTAGTCTCTGTTGTACAGAAGAGCCTTCACAAGGCATCAGACTAACAAAGCATTCTCAATTTTTTATGAATTTTACAGCATGCTCAGCTTCCATGGTACCCACTACATGCTATGTGCCTCACTCACTGATTTTAATCACTAGAATAAGTGTCTTTTAAAGCTCCTTTAGAATAAATCAACAACACTCACTGTTCTCACCTGTCCCTGAAGACTGGATTTTAGAGAAAATGAGGAGCTGCAGACCAGTACCTCTCCTGGCTGCTTTTGGGGATTATCTGTGGCTGTTGAGGTGAGGCAGTGCTGCCCTGGCCCTGCACAGCAGCCCCTTGCAGGGTGAGCCTTGTCCTGCTGCTGCTGTTTCTCTCCTGTTGGACTCTCCAGCTCACTCTATGCACCCCTTACCTGTCAAGTGAAACAAATGTTTTTGGTGCTGAGAGCGCTGGTCACTGTCACAGCAAAGATGGATGGCTTTCCAGGATGGATGGACATCATCTGGGAATTTGTTTTAGAGGTTGGGGAAGGGCTTTTTCCATATCAGAGGAAGAAATTTATATCTTTTGACAGTAGTCTCCTGAGGGCCTCTTTCCTTTATTGATACTTCAGTGTTGTCCTTTGATGTAATAATCCTGCATTACATAGGCTGTCACTCAGAAATGATGAAGTTGGGCTTTTGGTGCAGGGGAATACCACCAAAGCTGAAGATAAAAATAATTATTTGAATTTATGAGACAGAGACAGCTATACCTTAACTTAAAGGAAGATGTTTCTGCACAGAACAAGTCATGATGAATATGAAAATTAGCCAGGAGCTTGGTCTTACAGAAATATGATCTAAACTGACAATTTTGTGTTTACACTTCATCCAGGCCATGAGTCTAGCCAGTTTAAAATGCACAGATAGCATCCAATAGCAGTGGCACTGTGGGATCCAATGTTTTAAAATTTGGCTAAACACAGAAAATATCACATTTGACATACCTGCCCTTGAGTGAAAGGATTATTGTGCTTGTCTCATAAATCCAAACATTTGATAAGGAATTGCAGGTTTGTTAACCAGGGCAGTGCATTAGAACACACAGAGGCTTGCTCTGAAGGGATCTCCTTGTTTTAGCCTGGGTGTATTTTGCAGGCAAGCTCCCCACTGGTGTCAGATTTGCAAGGATGACTTGGCTGCAGCCAAGAGAATGTCCCTTTTCTGACCAGCTGCCTTTGGCTGTGCTTCATTCTTACCATCTCCAGCTGGGGATGGGTTCAACTTCTAAATTAGCTCCCAAAGCTCCAAAATATTCTGAGTTGCATGCAGTGATCTGGAAGTGGTAATGTGTCATTTGGAATTCACAGTTCAGAATGCATGCTTAGAATCTCAGGCTCACGATTTGCTGAAATGCTGATCTGCCCAATTCTGCTCTTCTGATTTCCTTCTCCAAGCCACAGCAAACATCCTAAGTGATGAATTTAACTATGAAAGGCACCCTGGCCAACATGACCTTGACAGAATGGTTTTGTCCTTTTAAAGGGGCTATTAATAATGGCTTTGAATGGAATACTTAATGTATTTCAAGAGGAATAATGTTTTCCTTGGAAGAGTTTTCTTGCTGTAGGGTGAGATTGCACCTGATACATCCAGCCATGGTTCAGACCTGGAGCTGAATGTTGTAGAAGAGCTCTGAAATGAGGCACCTTCTCACACCAGTTTCCTAGGAAACTTAGTTTTATTGAAAGCAAAGCCTCCTTTTGTTCCTGTGATATTAGAAAGTTTATTGAGATGCATCAATCAGTCGGTTCAGTACCTTGAGGATAATTCTTTAAATCTCATTTGCAGTAATCTATCATATCTGCATCCCCAGACTCCCCGGGAACAAATACTTCACAGTGGGCAACACATAAGAACAGTATCAAATGCATAAGGCAGTAAGGCCTGTTCTTGAGCTCTTCAATGTATTTAATAAGAATATCACTGTACAGTGATATTATTGATATTATTCAATTGATTATTTGATTTTATTATTATTTGATATTATTTTGGTGCAGATTCTTTCACTTTCACACATATCACTGGCAGGGAAGTGTGGAGTCCCTGGGGGGAGAGGTGTTGGGGGCTGACAGATGTGGGGTGCAGCTGGATCTGCTCTGAAAGGCACCCCAGACAAACCCCAAGGACAGGAGACTCATCCAGAGCACCTCTGGGCTCCAGCCTTCTTCCTTTGGTTTGCACACCTGCTCTTCAGCACAGGAATTGATGCTTAAAACCAGCCAGTCCTGTGCTCTGGCAGCAAGGTTTGTGCTAGCAGAAGTGTAAATGTGCCATGTGTGAGCGGGTTTGAATTTCCACCTTGTCTCTGTCCATCAGGTCCCTGTGCTGATGTGGTGCCCTGCTGTTCTGCACCCACCTTCCAGTGACAATGCTCTTGTGGCTTTTTCTACTCAAATATAAAAACTGGATTACATTTGGCCGTGTTCAGCATCTGTCCTGTGGCTTGCTCAGAGCTGATCTCCCAAATCTGTTCTAAATAACACCAAAGAATTCCCCTGACTAATTCAGAGCCTGGCTTTGACTCCTTTGTGTAGCATCGTGTGATTCAAATGTATGCTGCAAAAAGCCTGATCCCTCAGCTATTGTGGCAGTTGTAGTTAAATAATATTAATCCTTGATTTTCTATTTTCCCCTCAGAAATATTTGGTAGATTCATCTCAGGGATTTTCTTAGAACTCAGATTAAAATATAAACTGGGACAGAGGGATTTCCTATAGGTAAAGCAGTTTTAAAAGTATTTTTAATGAAAATATTGTATCCCCAGCATGAAACCAGATGAAGACTGGTCATGCAAAATAATGTCAACAAAACAATCTTGCTGCCCCTTGAGACTTATACTTGATAATGCACAAGAGCAATTGAAAGTCTTCTCATGGCATTCATTTTTAATTACTTCTGTGGTCCAAGGTCATAGATATAAGCCACTTGTCAGCCTGGATAGCTTCACCAAGATAAAGACTAAATTTATGGCATTTATGCAGAATTCTGGGAAAAACCAAAGGTCACATTTTTCAAATTGAAGTGTTCCAAGTGAGCCTCTTGAACCCCTCGTCAGACACTTGGATAAACAGCCTGCCTTCCACAAGTGCCAGCAGAGGCTCGTTGTGCTGCCTGTGCTGCAAACAGCCCCTGCCCAGTGCCTGTGTCACTCATCAGCCCAGGCTGGGGCTTGCAGCTCCTCCAGGCTCTGCTGTTAGTTTTGCCTTAACCAAAATGGCCATGTTGCCAAGGCTTTAAATTATTATGAAAACAATTCTTCATTTTTAATGGTTCAAGGTATATTGTGGGTGATGCCATTATAAGAAAGATCTGTGTCTGTTTTCTTTCCATGCAAAGTTGGCATGACCAAGTGGAACATTTTAGACCATTGTGATGTGAATTGTTTTACATCCTAGTGGCATTTCTTCCTAAAAATTCTCTTAGCTATTCTTTGGTGTGTTTTTTCAAGCCAGTAACTAAAACTTCATGTGTAGTGGAATTTTCTTGTTTCTAGACTGTGACTTCAGACTGAAGAAAATTTTTTGCTTTTTGGCAATAAAATATTTAGCAAAGACAGCTTCCAAGCTCTTGGTCTTTTGAGGGTGTGCTTGAACGTAGAGACAGAATAAAAACGCAGAATCTTTGGAAAGATGGGTTTCATTTTTTATTTTCTGATTGTTTGACAGCAGCTTGTGTTCACTAATTCCTGGCACACGGAATGTGTGAGGTCCATCCTTTGAGAGAGGAACAGACGCATTTCTTCCTAAAAATTCTCTTAGCTATTCTTTGGTGTGTTTTTTCAAGCCAGTAACTAAAACTTCATGTGTAGTGGAATTTTCTTGTTTCTAGACTGTGACTTCAGACTGAAGAAAATTTTTTGCTTTTTGGCAATAAAATATTTAGCAAAGACAGCTTCCAAGCTCTTGGTCTTTTGAGGGTGTGCTTGAACGTAGAGACAGAATAAAAATGCAGAATCTTTGGAAAGATGGGTTTCATTTTTTATTTTCTGATTGTTTGACAGCAGCTTGTGTTCACTAATTACTGGAGTTGGAATGTGTAAGGCAGGTCCATCCTTTGAGAGAGGAGCAGGGCACAGATGTATGGAACTGCATAACCTGCACTAGGTGACATTAGTCTGAACTGAACTCTGGACTGCAGTTAACATTTGTTTTCTGAGACTTCCAGGAAATATAAGTCAACCAGAATTTCCTACAGCATGTTTGTGTTCTTTCCTTTGTTTAATAAAGCAACAGGTACAAGAAAGGAGGCTCTGTGAGAGCCCAGCATAGCTGCATTCCTACCATGATCCTGTGAGAGCTCTGAGGAAGCTGTTTTAGAGGTGAAGCAAATCAGCACTAAATCAATAGAATTAAAATAGACAAGGGCAGTGTGAGATCTGGGACATAACAGCACTTGCATGAAGAAATCACCAATTAAGTCTTTGGAAAGTAGCTGCAGAGGCAGGAGGAACAACAATTCCTGAGAGAATGGGGGAGCATTTTCTCTTGAAGGTCTTTATTTGACGGCTGGTGATGACTAGAAATATTGATTCTGTCTGAGTTGTTTAAAGGTCTTTCATTTGCATTCTAGAAGAGAAAAAAAATTATTAAAACACAGATTTTTGGAATGCTTGAGTATGCACCAGGGCTTTAGTTCAGATGAACAGAGATTAGGTGAAGGCAGAGCAATAAGACTCAGTAGCAGTAAGATAAGTGTGGCTCCTTTGTTTGCACGTTCCCACAGGCAAGTTTCATATATTTGAGCAAACAAAAGCTGAGAGAAGCCCAAAGGTGATTCCAGGGGTGATGCCACAGTAACCATGCACTGAAATTGTGGCAAGTATTGAGATAATTCAGGGGAGTCTGTGGGAATAATCTTTTAAATAAACAGTGTCTCTTTTTGTCTGATTGCTGATCTTCCAACTTGTGGGATGTGCCTATAAGGTTTTGAAAATCCAGAGCTGATGCTCTTCTAAAAATAAACAGATAAAAACAAATAAATTCCTGGAACCTTATTGACAAAATCTCTTCCAGCCCATTTTTGTCAGGCTTGTCAGCTGTACTAACACTCTTTGATGCTGCTCTACCTCCCATGTTTGCTGCAGTAGGTGTTGCCCACTGTAAATAACCATTGTTCTGGTTTCCTGGCCCATTTGCTTGAATTTCCTCAGTTTTTGTTACACTTCTGGATAAGAATGGGTGGATATGGACACAGGGATGTAGCGTTTTCCACTTTGCAGGTGAGCTGGAGGCTCACTGAGCACTCTGCTGATCTGAGCTGACTCTGGTCACGCTCCAGAGGAGTGTCAGACGTGCTGCTCCCCAGGCAGCAGCCTGGCAGGGTTTTGGGATGCAGTGCTCTGAAGAAGGGGCAGCTTTGGTGCTGGTGGTGGTTTTCACATCAAGGGAGAGCAGTTTGGTCTGATTTTTACTCAAATGTAGCAGGCACAGGGCTAAGCAGCAGACTGGAATGGACAGGTGAGAATTCCACATGAGTTTGGAGTGTCAGTGCTTGTTACCTGTTAGAAATGAGAAAAGCAATAATTTCAGTCTTTCACAGAGGAAATGTTCAAAAAATGATGGTAGATTGTCTCATCTAGACACTCACATCCAAACTCCTTTAAACTGCAGCCACTTCAATGAATAAAAGTAATTTTTGGGGCAGTAAATGACATGCCAGGTATTTATTCCAACCTGCACACCTTACCAGGGATATGGTAAAAATGTGCCTGGGTACTGGAAAGGATTTGTCTGCCAGCCTTGATTGCTGCCATTGACTTCATGCTTAGACTGTGATAGGGCTTAAAGGACTGAACTCAAATTGGTCCCTGTTGTGTTCAGGGCTGTCCAGACATAAAGTAAATAGCATTTCCAGAGAGGTTCATCTGCAAAACCAGAGCAAACAGTCACTATGGATGAGTAATCAGACCTGAGCAAACAAACAACAAATACAAGGAGGAGGAGGACGTGCCTGCTTTTTTCCAAGTCAGTGGCTGTGATGGGAACAAGGCCAGTGAATTAATAGTTTGTGTGCAGTACAGCAGAGGCACTTTTCAACAAAGGATCAGGCTTTGGATGAACAAAGTATATTTATGTGATTTCCTATCTGGTTTTCCCACTGTGTCCACTCTTCTTCAAATCTAGTTATACCACTGCCCCTCTCCCAGTTGTGCCATCACCCAACAATCCAGGAGGGAGTTGGGGGCAGCTCTGTGCCCTGTGTGTGCCAGGGCAGAGTGGGCCAAGTGGCAAGTGGTGACATGGGAGTCAGAGCTGCAGAGCCATTCATAATCCACGTCTCTCTTCCCCATAATTATCTCTGCTACCCGAGAGAGTTGAGAACTCCCTTAAGCCTCCCTGCAAGTCATTTAGATTCTAATTGGGATTTAAAAACTCTTGAAACCTGAGTGGGTGGCTCAGTGCATTATTGTTGATGAATGGTACCCTGGGTGATGTGCCCAGCAGAGGATCTGTGCTTGGTTTTCCAGTGAAGAGCTGTCCTTTTTTTTTTTCTTCAAGCACAGATTTGCTCTTTACCTCAGCTAATTAGGAACTGGCTTAATTCACAAAAGAAATTCTGTTTGTGGCACTATACCAAAATGTTAATTCAATTTTGTTATGTTGAATCCTTTCCCTTCTTAATGTTTCTTTATAATGGAGGGGATGAAGCTTGCTTTCTCCACTTCAATATTTTCGTCTTTCCTTCCCAATCTGTGATTTCTCCTTGAAAGACTGGCTTAACATGGTTTTGTAACCTACTCAGAAATGTCATCCTAATGACCTCAGCTCTCTAGGCTTGGTTTTGAAGGACCAGGTTCCTGGTGATTTTCTGGTTTGTTTTGGTATTTTGTTTTATTTAGGTTTTTTCTCCTCACTAAGCTCATCCTAACTGGTCATTGTTCCCTTGTCGCTAATTCCCTGCCTGACTTCCCTCTTCCTGTTAAACTGGCCCACAGCATGAGCAGAATGATGAGAGGGTCCATCAGCACAGTAAGAGCTGCAGAATTGCACTGCTGGGGCAGCAGTGGGATGACATCACTGATGGATTTCTCTGTGGCAGCTGCAGAGGGACCTCCGTGTACCAGGCATCTGATAAATGAAGCACATAATTGAGAGCAGGACTGATGGAGGCTGCAGCTCTATTTCCAAGGAGACAAGGGGTTGGCAATCCCAAATGGGTGAAGAGGAGGGAGAGGGGCTTCTCTCACCTGGGCCATGTGGTCTGGGTGTGGTTCCCAACCCCACGCTTCACTTGTTTATCATCTTAAATCTCTTGAAGTGCTTCCTGCACAGCTGCACTGAGCTTTCCTGTGGGCTGCACACAACCACAGCAATCTCTGCTCAGTGAGGCAGAGGGGATGATGTTGTTAGCTCTGAATTAATTTGCTCTGTGAGTGTAAATCAGCCTCCTACTGTTGTTTTGGTGAATTATTTTAAATGTAAATGCTACAGAGACAAATGAAATGGGTGGATGTGGGAAAAGCACACTTGAAAGAGAGAATTCAAATACAGGAAAAATTGTTCCCTTTGTCAATATAATGTGCTTTTAATAAACTATGGATGCTCTTGGCTTTCCAAGCTGTCTGTAATCATCATGGATTCCTGTCCCAGCCTTACCCCTAAAAGCTGTAGACTGTAAGTCAAGTGAAAACAGATAACCAACGTTTTGGGAAAGTGCCTCCAGCCCATTTTCCTTCAGTCCTGGGTCATTGTTCAGGCTTGTGACCCAGACACACGTCTGGAGCTCCTCGCCACTGGGGAGCTGCTGGGGTTTGTTCCAGCTGAGACATAAACCTCTGTGAGTTTGAGAGAGCTCTGTTAAGAGGCTGTGCTAAATTTGGGGCTTTATTGTCCAACTCCTCCAAGGAAACTATTCTAGAAATTTATTCAGTGAGAACAGTTTTCCAGTGAGAGGGTGGGATTATATTCCTTTAATTAATTTATTTTTTTAATATAGTGGTAGGTGTATGGGGGGGTTTGGCTGTTATTTTGGTTTGGGTTTTTGTTTGAGCTTTTTTTTGACTGTTCGACAGCAGCTTGTGTTCACTAATTCCCGGCACACGGAATGGAAAGTGCCTCCAGCCCATTTTCCTTCAGTCCTGGGTCATTGTTCAGGCTTGTGACCCAGACACACGTCTGGAGCTCCTCGCCACTGGGGAGCTGCTGGGGTTTGTTCCAGCTGAGACATAAACCTCTGTGAGTTTGAGAGAGCTCTGTTAAGAGGCTGTGCTAAATTTGGGGCTTTATTGTCCAACTCCTCCAAGGAAACTATTCTAGAAATTTATTCAGTGAGAACAGTTTTCCAGTGAGAGGGTGGGATTATATTCCTTTAATTTATTTATTTTTTTAATATAGTGGTAGGTGTATGGGGGGGTTTGGCTGTTATTTTGGTTTGGGTTTTTGTTTGAGCTTTTTTTTGACTGTTTGACAGCAGCTTGTGTTCACTAATTCCTGGCACACAGAATATGTGAGGCAGGTCCATCCTTTGAGTGAGAAGCAGAGCACAGATGTGTGGAACTGCATAACCTGCACTAGGTGACATTAGTCTGAACTGAACTCTGGACTGCAGTTAACATTTGTTTTCTGATACCTCCAGTAGATCATCTAATTCCAACTTCGTCTTCCCACCAGTTTGATGAACAAGACAAAACCTTTTCTCTGTTTTCCCCTCCCTGCCATCCCTGTTGGTGGTGAAGATCAAGGCTGTCCCAGTGCAGCCCCACTGGTTTGCTCTCCAGTGTCACCTAGGCTTGATTGTGAAAACCCCACCATGCAGGCAGCTGCCTTCCAGTTGCCCAATTTACCTCTAAGCAGGATGCAGTTGCACTGGCAGGGTGGCAATGGGATGTTCAGCCAGGCTTGTCTCTCCCTCTGGGCACTGAGTGCTCTTCCCTGTGGAACCACAGAACTGGTAACAGCTCCAGGGGCTTTCTGGTGGCATGGAGAGCCCTGGAATTGTGTGCCAGTACCTCTTAGCATCACCTTTCAGCAAGGCAGGGGCACAGGCAGAGCCCAGCCAGGACCCTTCCCACTGCTGCCTGCTTATAGCTGCATTCCAGCCTCTGCAGGGAGGTGTGGGCAGGGTGAGCCCTTCCCCTGGACCACCCTGACCAAGCTTCACTTGATTTGCACAGAACCTTCCCTTTTGTCCCTGAGTGCAGCCCAAGTTCTGCCTGCTCAGGCACACAGAGCACCTGTGCCACTCCCTGGTTCCAGTGACACGTTTTGTATGAGTTTGGAAACTTTATATCCCCAAGATAATTCTTCATGGAGTCAGGTTTTTGACACTTTTGCTGTATGGATGCATTAAAAAAAGAGTTTGTGTGGCATTCTTTTGTGAGCTGCTCTTGCTAGCATTATCCATCTGCTTTTCTACTGTAATGACATAAATCCCAAGCTTGGGCTAGGACTAACAGCAGCGAGAAACAGAGTTTTAGTTCCTGCACATATTGGCTGTAGTACTAAATGTTGGTCACTCCCCCTCCCTCTGATCCTGTGTGTGGGATTTGTTGCCATATTTAGTGAAATTCATCAGGACAGAGGTATAAATATGAAGAAATCTGCTTGAGTTAATTGATGCTTGCCTTTACTTTTTGACAGAACATTGTTCCTTGGTGTGACCTGGCTGCCAGGGTCAGGTCAGTGTTCCAGAGAGGCCAGGCCTGACTGTGCCACTGAATTTCAGTGTTAGACAGAGATGAGCACTTGGAGGTGGCAGGAATGCAGCATCTGAATTAGCCCTGTGCAGTTTGATAGTGGCCTGTCCAGGCAGTGCTGTGCTGTGGGCAGGCTGATAGACTGCTTCAGCAATCTCTGCTAACTTGTCTTCTAAGATTTTTGTACAGTGCTTTCTTCTTTTCTACGTGACCTAGTTTGTGCTTTGCACGTTAAGTCAGTTCCTACACTAAAATCCTTCATTCTCCTGCTTCCTTGATGGCTTTCTAGTGCATTGGGTCACCATTCCAGACCACTATTTTATTTATTTGTGGTCATGCCTTTCATCTAACCTGCTTCAGAGCAAATTCTTATTTTTCATTAATTCAATTCTTCCCTGCAGCATTAGTTTGGGAAGATGTGCAACGGCTGTATTGGGCCATTCTTCTTCAATGATTGAGAACTTTCTCATGCTTGTGAAGTAGAGTTTTGGTGCAATATGTCTATAAGGACTTTTTTTTTTGCCAGCAAATCTAATCCTAAATGCAGTAGCATTTGGGAAGATGTGCAACGGCTGTATTGGGCCATTCTTCTTCAATGATTGAGAACTTTCTCATGCTTGTGAAGTAGAGTTTTGGTGCAATATGTCTATAAGGACTTTTTTTTTGCCAGGAAAACTAATCCTAAATGCAGTAGCTGGTCTTGAGACAGCAGAGAATTGATGAGCTTGGTAAGATCAAGAGGAAAAACAGATCTCTAGTAAAAGCAAGCACAGCTTTCAAGGCACTTAGCAGAGGTACAGAGCATTTTAAGTAACACAGATAAATACCTCCCTGGAGCTTTTGCTTTTTCATCTAAGCACAGATCAGAGAACAAATAGGAAAATGTGGGGGCAGAAAACAAAAGCTTTAAAGATGCCAATGAACATTTTTCAAGCTGAAGGTTACTTTCAGCAGTGAAAATAGCAGAAGATGTGTAAGGGGAAAGCAATGAAGCCATGTGTAAAATAAGGGAAAAGAATGAGATCAGAGGGCTGCAGAAGAGTTTTGAATTAAGTGACTGCTGACTTGCTTCTTGTAAATGATTTATTTTTATTTGTTCTTGAAAAATGTTTCTAATTTGTTTCTGTGCTACACTATCACACTGGAAGTTGTTCATTACTATCAGACAAAGGTTTCTCAGTCAGTGTATGAGCAAAATGTGATACCTTTAATGCCCTTACCTTTAGTTTTTAAAGTTCCAACCATGGTAGCTCTGCATGAAATTATAATATCAGTGGTATTCCAGCTGGTTTTGAGTTTTATATTAATGGACTAGGTCTTAACCCCAGAATTGCTTTACATGCAATCTCTACTACTGGCACTTATTCAGTGCAGAATTTCTGTATAATGAACGATGTGAGGTGTCAGAGCAAAGCTAGGGGAATGCTTGATTTTTTGGTGAAATGTCACTTAAAGTTGAATGGTTGGGTAGTTCCATACTTGCTCAGAAAATTTGCTTTAATCATAAGCTCATATGCACCTCTGTGTCCTGAATTGCCATCAGTACCAAGTGCAGTCCCAGCTTCAGACAATCTTTGCTGTGTTGTGCCTATTTATTGAATTCAAAGCATAAACAAGCAAGTATTTAGTTTAAAAATAGCTCATACTTGTCATTTTGATGTCAGGTCACTGCATTGAACTGATAGCTGCTACACTGAATTTACACCTCACTGGTAGTAGCAGAGATCAGGTGGTGCAGCCTTAACAAACCATCCCATGTCCTGAAAGTGTTGATGAGGACAAACTCTGCAGGTCTGCTTGGAACCTCTGTCAGCACTTCATTCAGTGCTAATGTGGTGCAGCTTTGGTTTCAGGTAATTAATAAGCTAATAAATCATAAGGTGCTTTTTTTCACGCAATGGCACAATTAGGTGCATAAGATGCATTGTGAAGGGAAGTGAGGGCTCAAGACCAGGTTTGTGAGTCTCTCCCTGTTAAGGCTCTACAAAGTCAAGCTCAAAATACTTTTTTCACCTGTTCATGTGGTGCAGCTTTGGTTTCAGGTAATTAATAAGATAATAAATCATGGGGTGCTTTTTTTGACCCAATGGCACAATTAGGTGCATAAGATGCACTTGTATTGTGAAGGGAAAGGAGGGCTCAAGACCAGGTTTGTGAGTCTCTCCCTGTTAAAGCTCTACAAAGTCAAGCTCAAAAGATTTTTTTTCACTTGTTTTGCAAAAATTTGGAGGGTCACATCATGTAACTTGCACAGCCAAGGCTGTTGCCAGGTGTGCTGATAGTAATGCCTGTGTTTTCATTCAGTTTTACTCCTGTAGCCATGTCAAGTCCATTTACTAAAATTACAATTTCTATCAGCTGTTCTCTGCACCATGGCTGTGTAGGTGCTTGCTTCATGCACAGGAATCTTTGTCAAGCCCACTGCTTTGTCATGGAAACTGTTGCCCTAGCAGTTGCTAATCCAGATGAATATGCCAGCAAGTGGTTTCTTTAATCGCTGTCATTTTTCACAGATTTGAGAACAGAAGGTTCATGTTCAGTAACCAGTACAGGGATGGGGTGAATGACACTGCACGGCACTGTAGGGTATTTGCTAATGCCTCAAGGAGACTTTAGGAAAAAAGCCCTGCCCATGAAACAGGTGAAGTGACACTTTCTTCTGTGCAAGGAATATAAATCCCACATTTTTATTTTTCTCAGGCCTTTGGTGTTTGTTGTAGCTGCAGACCGTGAACCCTCCATTATCTGTAGCTTGTTGGGGGCTGTGCTGAGCAGAATGGCCTTCCTGTGGTAATATTGGCTAATTCTGGAGCAAACACCATTTTAGGCATCCAAAAGGATTCTCAAATAAGTGTGTGGAAGAAAGGTGAAGGTTTTTCCCAAAGGCTGAGATTTCCTTTGACCTGATAGGATTTGGTAAATCATAATCCTCAATGTATGAAGTGGCAGGCATGAGCTGCTTGTTACTTAGTCCAGTTTGCTGTCACCACAGCCAGGTCCTAATAAAATCACATTTGTGTCATCATTACCCTGTGCCTTTTTTCAGACCTTGTTTTGCTATTCTTGCTTGGTCTTTTCTTTGCAACATAGAGCAGTTGTCGAATGTTTTTAAATTGTATTTTCTGATCTAGAGAAAGACACAATCATTTATGGGGGTAAAACATGAGTGGAGAAAAATTCTCTGAAGAACAGGCATGCATAAGGGTTGAATTCTGACCCAAAATTTCCTCTAGTTTCCTTGTCTTTTTCCCCTTTATACTGCATTACGGTGCTCCTCGCCCCAGTGAGCTGCCATCCTGGTTTGTTGGGGTTTTTTTTTTAAAGTTTTAAGGTTTCAAGTTATTTTTTTATTTTGATTTATATTTTTTGATGAATTATTTTTTTCTGTGTGTTTTATATGGGTAATTATTTTAATATTAGGAGTTAATAATGTAAGTTCTTTAAAATGATATGGATTATTTATAATGTTTGATGGGATAATAGGTTATGTTTTGTTTTTGTAAATAAAAAATATTTTTGTGGTAATTTAAGAGAAATAGAATTAAATGTAGATGAAATTTTAGAAGTGCTATATTTTAAAAATTGGTTTTATATATAGGGTGATGTGGAGGAATTTTTTGTTTTTTTGAATGCTGTGTGCCAATGTGTGCATTTTGCTGTTGCAGTGATCACTGATGGAGGCCTGGACAAGACAGCCCTGACGGACGATGTGGGGAGCGAGGAGGATCTGTACGAGGAATTCCGCAGCTCCAACCACCGCTACGGCCACCCCGGGGGCGGCGGCGAGCAGCTGGCCATCAACGAGGTGTGTGCTGCTGCTGGGACACAGCCAGGCTGCTGGTGCTGGTTCTGGAACCACAGCCAGGCTGCTGGTGCTGGTCCTGGAACCGCAGCCAGGCTGCTGGTGCTGGTTGTGGAACACAGCCAGGCTGCTGGTGCTGGATCTGGAACACAGTCAGGCTGCTGGTGCTGGCTCTGGAACCACAGCCAGGCTGCTGGTGCTGGCTCTGGAACACAGCCAGGCTGCTGCTGCTGCTGGGACACAGCCAGGCTGCTGGTGCTGGTAAACCACAGCCAAGATGCTGCTGCTGCTGGAACCACAGCCAAGTGGCTGGTTGTGGCTCTGGAACCACAGCCAGGCTGCTGGCCCTGAAACAGAGCCAGGCTGCTGGTTCTGGTTCTGAAACCACAGCCAAGCCGCTGGTTCTGTAACCGCAGCCAAACTTCTGGCTCTGGAACCACAGCCAAGCTTCTTGTGCTGGTTCTGGCTCTGGAACCACAGCCAAGCTGGTCATGGTACAGTGCATGGGGCTTTAAATGTCATTTACTGTGGGCACCATTTACAGCCGGGTGACAACAGGGGCTGGGCTGTCCATCAGGGTGCTGTCCCCAAGGCAATGCACAGCCACAGGGCCTCTCCTGTTGCTTATTTTTGATTGAGAAGTTTAAAAACACTAATGAACTTGTTAAAAACATTAATGAACAAGTTCAGGCTTGGAGTGTGTTGTACTGAAGGCATAATGGAAATGTTAAAAAAATCCCTGGCCTACCTGTTTCTTTAGTCACAGGTAAGGAGGGTGCAAAGTTTGATACAGGTTTGGTCTTTGCTGTTTCTTCCTGTTCCCCAGTGTATTCACTCTAGGGATGTGAAAGTCCTGCCTACTGAAATAAATCACACAGGACTCCAATTTCTTCATGGTGGAAAAAGCCCATTCTTTATTCACATATTCACTCCTTTTTATACAGTGTTACAGACCTTGTGTGTGACTCTTAATTGGTCAGTAGCTTTCTTGCTAATTACTTTATTGGTTCGTAAAAGGTATTTTACTTGTCTGTCAAATCTCTCTACTCTTAAATACTTTACATGTTTTCTTCAGTGGTTCTCATGGGATGGATTTAATGTTTATGTAGGTGCCAGTTGTTTTTCACCTAGGAATAGATTGTGTTAAGGAACTGCTCACACAAGGATTGCTTTCACATGGCAATTTGTAAAGTGCTAACTTTGCTTAGAAGAAATGACAGGCTAGCTATCAATTTAACAGAGCAGGCCTGATTTTATGAGGCCTTTTTTAATAATTTTTCTACTTTAATGCAACACCTGTCTTTTTAGTCATATTTAACAGAGCAGGCCTGATTTTATGAGGTCTTTTTTTAAAATAATTTTTCTACCTTAATGCAACACCTGTCTTTTTAGTCACTGTTTTCAGCTATTTTCTTTTATAGTGCTGATCCTGATTAAGTTGACATCAGCAGTGTAAAAACCTACTACTTTGTTTAAGCAGTGCCATGAGCACCACACTAACAGATCTAAGATGTTTTGCCTGAAAAAGTACTGGTTTTTATCTTGTGCACTAGAGCTGGCATCCTGCTACACACAGAATGCTTTTTCTGTGAGGTGAGCTTGAAAGAGGGGAGCATGTTCACCACATGAGTGATCTCTTGAACTCCTACACCTTTTTCTCTCTTTCCTTTGCTCTGTTAGCTACACATGACCTTCCCAAGATGAGAAGCGGGGATGAAAGAAGTATTATGTTTTCTTGTGCTAAGCTACAACTGAAACTACGTGGCTCTCAGTGTGTGTGTTTGATACACCCACTGATGGTGCTTCTGGGGTCTGAAAAAGCTCCAGAAAGCTGCACAGTGAGGGTAACAGCTTTTCTTCAGAAACAACAACAGCAAATGCTCATGCAGCAGTTCTCCTGCTCCCACTGCTCAGAATCCCCACCTACAGCCCTGGCTAAGGAAGGGAGTTGCTTCATTTTCTTTTCCTATTGCTTACATCCAGGGGTTATCAAACCATGGTCAGAGCTTTTTAATTTAAACTCAGTGATCTTGGGCTGGTGTCACTGGCAAGAAAATATGAGCAGAGCACCACAAAATCTTGAGTTGTGTTTTACATTTACCTGGTGTGTTTATGAGAGTCCCAGGCACCACAGGGTCAGTCCCAAAGCATGCACTGAGTCTGTGGGAGGAGGATTCTGCTTCCCTCCCACTCAGGTGCTTGCATTAAACAGGATATCCTCTGTATCTCCCTTCCCTTCCCTTCCCTTCCCTTCCCTTCCCTTCCCTTCCCTTTTTTTAAAATCAGAAAAAAAACTTGCCAGCAGGTCTCACCATCATGCATGTGGTGGTTCTTTCTTTCTTTATTCATTATTATTGAGAACAATTGCTTTTCTTTCATTTCTTAAAAGTTCATTTTATTAGAGTAAAATCCCCTCACTTGTAATCAGGAAAGAAATGGATGTGTCCAAAGCAGGTGTAATTAGTATAATCTATGAAGCATATGTGGGGTTTTGTTGGCCAGTTGACTTGAAAGAAAAAAAGATTATTTTTGGCTTGTTCCCTAGAATCTTGCCTGTTCAGGAGCCAACAAAACTGTAAGAACAAACAGTTCATTATTTACTTTGTCAACTTGTTCCTAGCAGTAATTAATCCATCACTTGGTTCCAGTGAGCCTCAGCAAAGCTTCCCAGAACAAGAGATTACAGAAAAGTACAAAATCTCTGCAGTGGAACACTGAATCTGTGAGATGGGAATTCCAAAGCAGCAGCCATCTTCAGCGTTGGAATTGAAATATCTCAAATAGCTGATAGCTGGACAGGCTTATCCTCATCTTCCCTGCTGGACCAAAAGGTTTAGACCTGAGTGTTTTCCATAGTGCTAGGAGTGATGTCGGGTGAAGATTTCAGTGTTCACTCATTCAGTCACATTTTGTGAGTAGTCTCAGCTTTGTTTTATTGTATTCCAAGCTGCATTTTATTGGTTGTGGATAAGGATACTATGGTAACCACATTATTCTTAGCCTTCTTGGAAGAAACAGCTTTCAAATAAACAGAGAAGGCTGAAATACATTTTCAAGGCTGTTGGCAGACCAAGTGTTGCATTAAAGAACAAAACACCCAACCACTGAGTTTTAGTTCATTTTGGATCAAGAGAAAATTATTATGAAATAAAAAAGAAACCTTTCATAAAACTAGAATAATTTATTGGCAAGAACACTAGAGGGATGAAAGAAAGCTGGGAAAGTTGTATAGAGCCCACCTAAGAAGATCAGCATGAGGGTGGGTAAGAGCCAAAAAAAATCAATCAAAAAGTAATAATAAGGGTTTGGGATGACAAAAGAGGCAGGGGAAGTAATTTTCTTGGGGCATCTGTTTGACATTCTTTCAAATGCTTTCTTGATCAGGAAAAGAGATTTTTGTGTTTAGATTGTACTTGGTAGAGTTTACTTTGTGTTTGCTCCAGATAAAGACCCTGTCCTTGTATTTTATTGTGTCCAGGTATCATTGGTGAAAATGCAACAAGAGAAAAATCTGCGTGTTTGCTCCAGATAAAGACCCTGTCCTTGTATTTTATTGTGTCCAGGGTATCACTGGGTGAAAATGCAGCAAGAGAAAAATCTGTACTACAAATACATTGTGATTCTGTCCTTCCAGTTCTCCATAAATGTTATGTATAGCACAGATCCAGCTTCAAGCTTCATTAAATGTGTTGCAGGCAGTGTGAAGTGGAGAACAGGAGGGATTAGGCACATAAAAACCTGGCTCTGGAGTGACCATGGTGATGAAAAGCTGTCTAGTTTTCCCCACTAAGTAATTGGCCTGGGTGAGGAAGGTTGGACCTCTTTGCTTGGTAACATCTGAGGTGTCTGAGGGTTTGTTGTGTCCTGCTGTAGGGAGGGGTCATGCAGCTCTGTGCTTTGCAAGAAATGCAATTGCAGTTTTCAGCACAGCCCTTGCAGTCCTCCATGAACAGCACCGTGCCCATCTTGTGAAAGCAGAGCTCTAAGTGTTCAGAAAATAACAGCAAAACTCCCAATTTTTCCCTTATCTCTTATGGCTCTGTGCCTGATAAGTTTGGAATTTGGTATGTGAAAAGGCACAATTCATTGCTTCAGCAGGCCAGGATTTTATCTAAGACACGTAGCCACTGCTGCCTTGTGTTTTAAAGTGACAATATCATAGTGTCCTACAGATGTTTGAGCTAACCCGTGGTTGTTGACAAGATGCCATTAAGCTAATTGGTTCCATCATATATGTTTCTGATTTAACAAAGTAATTAACCCAGAGAAGTGTCCAAGGTGGCACACACAAGGCATCTGCCACACACCCAGGGCAGCAGACACTGTGGCGGAACTCTCTCCATCTTACTGAGTCTCTCAAACATTACTTTGGTGCTGGGCTCTTTGATCTGAGCTGGGCTCACCCAGTGCTTCTTCCAGACCAGTCAATTTTAAACAAGACAGACTTATGAACTGTTGGGGTTTTTTAAAGTAAAAAACTAAAACAAACCAGCAAAACCAAATCAAACCCCCAAACTCATAAAATGTTAATACAGATGAAATCAGAACAACTGATTTTTATTTTGTTAAACATGAATAATATCCTTCACAGCCTTTTTCACTTCATTTATCTTCATTCTAATTAATAGAAATCTCTTGTGTACTATATGAAGGCAAATTTCATAAGACAGAAACATTTTAAAATAGTGCCACAAAATATTGCCATTCCTTTTCTTTAAAAGAGTGCAGAATAGATTGCAAAATCTGTGGTCACCACAGATTTCCAGACTGAAAACAGAATGATTGATCATATGGAAGCAATAACATTCTTGTGTAATCTGGGAGATCTGTTATCACTTTTGTATGTTAATGTGAGTATATTGCTAAAGCAAACAGAAACCAGTTAACAAACACCTGCAGCACCCATTGAGTTTTTTTTTGTTTGTTTTTTTGTTTGTTTGTTTTGTTTTGGTTTTTTTTTCGTTTTTGTTTTTGTTTTTTTTCCCCCCTTCTGGAGGACCTAATTCCTGCTTTTGTGACCCACGTATTCCTGCAGCCAAGGCTGACAGCTGTGCTCCAGAAGCAGCAGATATGATTTATTTGCAGGATATAGTATAAAGCTCAGTGCTGTCAAGGACAAGAAATAATGTTCCCCTGTGGATATGAATCTTTACTAGATCCTGGTTTTTGGTCCCAAGTGCTTGTGTAATTTTGTGTAAGGCTTAAATGTCAGTCTTCAGAGTATGGAGTCAGAATTGTAACTTCTTTTACTGCCTGGTGGATTTACTTTTTAGAGTTTTCTGGTCTGAAGACTTTGAAGGTTTTTTTAGAGAGCTTTTTGCAATGGATTTAAAGGAAATCAGTACATTCAAATACTCTATGGCAATTATGTCTCATCAAACACCAGGATCAGTAGCTAAGTGCTCCCAGGGGTTTCCAGAGCCATATTTCTGCCTTCTACCACGGGCAGCTGGGGCTGCTCTGAGCCATTTTCTCACGTCCTCCTCAGCGCTGGCACTTGGGCATCCCCTGAGCAAGGGATGCTCCCTCAGGCTGAAGATGCAGAGAATGTGATGGAAGCCAGGGTAGCTCACTCAGCACTGAGGAAAGGCTGTCATGAGAGTAAATGCTGGGATTTTTTTGAAAGGGGGGAGAAATGGGATGTGCTTTCACACCTGCAGTCATGCAGTGAGTCCTTACCCATCCAAATGCTTGTTCTCAGCCATGGGAGGTGAGGGCAGGTGGCTCCCCTACCATGGGTCTGTAGCATAGACTCCACCAGGAGTTCAATCCATGTAGAAGCATTTCTAGAAAATATTTGGCTTTTTTGCTGGACCATTCTTTCTCTAAACACACCAATTAATCTGATACACATCAGGAACAAATAAAAAACCTCCAGGCTTAGCTTGGTTTTTGGAGCACAAATAATGGGGGGCTGTTAGAGTTCTAACTCCCAAACCAAACCTCTGTGGTGGGACAGTGCTGCAGGTGCATTAGGGAATGGACCTCTTTCACCAAGCAGAACCAGAGCACACAGTCTCAAGCTGTGCCAAGGGAAATATAGGTTGTCTATTAGGAAAAAGTTTTTCACTGAAAGAGTGATAAAGTTCTGGACGGTCTGCCCAGGGAAGTGGTGGAGTTACCATGTGTTTGAAAAAAGATTGGATGTGGCACTGGATGCCTGGGTTTAGCTGAGGTGTTAGGGCTGGGTTGGACTCAATGATCTTGAAGGCCTCTTCCAACCTGGTCACTCTGTGATTCTGTGAATTCTGTGAGTGGGTATGGGCTCAGTCTTTCAGGGAATCCAACTCCTGCTTCCAGGAGCCAAGCTGGAGCAGCAGAACAGGAGAGGCAGCCTCTGGCTTTCACCTCTTTGTGGGCACAAGTGTGCCCCACATGCACACAGACGTGTTTGAAGAGTGGGAGGCACTGCACAAACTTTCATCCTGGCTGTAAAACAGCTAAATACGTCACTCAAAGGAGATAACTGGAGACAGTGTGGTGGATTTGGAGCTCTTACATCAGCCCTGCCAGCTATTAGATTGTAAAGACTAACAGCTTCTGTTAACGCTTGTTAATGATCTCCTGTGTGTATTAGGGGACTCCATAAAATGTCTGGCTTTTGTCTGCATTAAATGTGTTCCCAGTTACTGGGGTGTGAGGAGGGGCTTGGCTCCACAAATAGTATTCCCTTTGGTAAAAAAAATGATCCAAGAATGTTTTAACTCCTGAAGTAACTTGTGCCAAATCACCTCAAAGACTGCCTGTGTTTTATCCAGTGTGTCCATGGGCTCCCAGAGCTCTGTTTGATGTTCCCCACCACTTAAAGACAATATGATGAGTTTACAAGAGGTCTCTATCCTGAAGATAAATGCTTTGGCATCCCATTAAAAGGGCTCCTTTAACCTGTAGCACTGTGTCCTGTAGGGTAAGGGCTGTGTTGCAGGAAGGTCTTGGCTTCCTGCCTGCCACTTTCAGCTCCTGAGGGTCATTTACCACAGTGCCACTGAGATCTTCAGATCCTCCCAGGGGGCAAGGCAGGCTCTAACCCCTCGAGGTCCTCGTGGTTCTACCTGCTGAGGGCTCTCACCAGCACCTAATGAGGGTCTGTGCAATGAAACCAAGGAAATGTGCAGGGGAAGGGGAGTGATTTCACCATCCCTGTGTAAAGTGGAAGCCTTTCAAACCTGCCCTCTCTCTGATACAAAGAAGGAATTTACCCTGTCCTCAGGAGCTCCTTGTTTGGCTTTCAGGGATCTTGGCTTGGTACTTAACTCTCCAGTGCTGTTTTATGGGAGAAAGAGCATTAGAAGCACTGTGATATTTGCAGCCCTACAAAGATTTTGGTTCAGAAGTGCAATAAACTGCTGTAACCACTGCTTGAAACGGGAGCCTGACAGTGTGCAAAGACAAGTCTGCTTTGCAGAATCTTGGTGTTACAATTAGCTCTGCCAGTGTCTTTATTTTAAAAATAGGTTTGGGGATGTCCATACCCCAGTTTAGCAGTTCAAGAAACACCTGGGATGGATAACAGAGCAACAAGCAAGTGGATATTGGAGTACAAAGATTTACTGAGAGCAGGGGATAAAGAAGGAATGTGAGAGAGTAGGAATGCTGGGTAGAGTTTATTGCAGAGGTTATGTTACTCCAGGCTTAAGTGTTTGCATGGAGACAGGGAAGTGAATGACTCTCATTTTATACCATACTTGTCTCAGGTTCCTCTCAACATGGTTTTGATATCAGAACATTTCTTGGATTTGTTCTCTTCTCCAAATCCTGATTTGGAGCAGCTTTTCTCTGCAAAGAATTTTCCTAATTCTCCGAAGACAATTGATCCCAGTGGTGGAAAAACAAAATCCCTCCTGACTCTTGACCCTTCAAAGAGCACTGTTAATCCCTCAAGAGATCTTCCCCATCAAGTAGGGGACCAAGGCCCCTTGTCCTATACTTGGTAAGTTGGGGCTGAGTTAGCAAAAAGTTTGGCCATGATTTAACAGAGTGAAGGCACTGACGTATTCCTTGCAGTTTGATTTTCCCACTCTGGTGAAAGCAGAAAGATCAACAACAATAACCACGCTGCTCAAATGCCAGCCCTGCTCCTCCTGAGGCTCGTGGGAAGGCTGCCCCTCTCTCGAGGGCACTTGGGGCCAGCCCTCCTGGGTGCCCTGGGAGAGCCAGCTCACTCATTCTCCCCTTGCAGCAAAAGGAGGAAATGTTCCTGCAGTGACCCCGTTGCTCCCACCGGGAAGGCTCCACGGGCAGGGAACAGAGCAGCCTTTGTCCCCAGCAGTGGGGCTGTCCCACACACCTCCTGTGCCCCTGGTCAGGCTGTCCCAGGCCTCAGGGGACATCGAGCTCAGCTTCTCCCTTCAAGTGTTGGATTACGGGGAACAGTGACCTAGAAAGGTGCTGTGGGGATTGTTTTTTTCAGTTCTCCTTCTAGCTGATGTTATCTGTGATCTCTAGAGAAGATCCTGTTTCTGGCTGTTCCACTGACTCGCTGCTGGCAAGCCTCTGTGTCAACAGGTTTTATGAAATGAAGGCAGGGTGTGTGAGCTATCCAATACAGACTGAATGCCCCGTTTTTCCCACATTCCTCTGTCCCTAGTGCATGCTTTGCTAGTAAAGCACAGGGGCACCCTGTTCATTTACTGCTGGGGCTTGATAACCCATGCTCACCTTTCTGATTATCTTAACAACCACTCACCAGGTTTGCTTCTGAGCTGTGTCAGATTCTTAATAATTTTTGGGGCAGTTTTTGGAGAACAGCCCATCAAGGTTTGATCTTCAGGGTGTATTGTTCTGCTGCATTTTTTTCAGCCTTCTCATTAAAACAGAGGTACCAGGGGAAATATCACCTCAGAAGGCTGCTTGACCAAGTAAAATTTCTGCCCTACTTTTTTGTCATGTATAACATAGGAATGCCTAGCCTGATTTTTATACACAGCTTATGTATGTCTTTATTCTCTTACGGATTTTCTCATTCTCAAGGAACTTGTTCCTATCTGTGGAGCTTATTCTTCTCTCCAGCCCTCCTATAGCTCCTATACTTACATCAGAAGGCAATGAAGGAGGACTCCCAAATTAATATTACTACAGACCAGCCTGGAAGAACTTTAGAGACCTGTCACTTGGAAACAGTTTTCCCGTTCTCTGCCACCACAAGTCTGGTATATTCTGTAAGAGGTGAGGATGCTGAGCAGTAAGAAAAGGGTCAGAACACTGCTCTGCAACTAAATGCATTATTTTAAAGGTGGCAAGTAAATGAATGCTGTCCTTGTAATTTTATAAAGTGTGGGCTCAACATAATATCTGAGACAGCCCAAAACTACATTGCTTTCTTGTAAGTCCCTGTACAGCCAGAAAGAAGGGGGACTAGTGGTGTAGAAACAACCAGAAAAATGAAGCTTGGCCCTGTTCCCCCTCCTCTCTCCAGCCACTTCTTGTAGAAACTCTTACAGGGATTGTCTGTTAATGTTTTTCCAGCTTTGTACATAGGCATCTTCTCTACTCCATGTTCCCATATTCACCTTGTCACTCACCTTGTCCTGTGATTCATCCCCTTCTCATCCACTTTACCTGTTTCACTGGCTTCATGCAGCTTCCTCTGACCTCACCTGCTTCAAGTCCCACAACTCTACCTGTGCCTGTTTCCTCTCCTGTTTCCTGGACTTTTCTAGGGGTATTTGTCTGACTGTTTTTCCCTTATTCTCTCTTCCAGCCCACATAGTGCCCAAATGGCCATTCCCTGTTATTCTGTTATCCATGGCTGTCAAATTTTCAGCTCAAAACCATGATACCACAAAACCAAAAAGCATTCAAGTAATTTCAAGAGCCCAAACACCTCCTGTCTCAGTCACTAAGGATGTCATTGCCAGCATGTCTGTTCCTCTGCCCTCTAACAAGAGTGGTGTGGTCATTTTCTATTCTGACCCCTTTCTAGATATTGCATTCAGGCTCTTAATCTTGCTGGTCTCCAAGCATTTCCCTTCTTTCCATCTGCCTTACTACAAACCCCATTCAGCCTGTGTTTATTTCAGAGCATCTTTATTACAACATCCTTTGTTCTGTGTCCAATTTGTACTGAAAATATCCACCTTCCTATGCCACTGCATGGGCTGTGCCAGCCTGTATTTGCTTCTCCCTGCTTGTTCCTTGTTCTGCCACATTTATCCTAACATGCTTGCTCTTGTTTCCCAGGCCATTGCTGTCTGTATCCCTCTCCTGCCATCCCAAAATCCCCAAAGCATGCCCAGCTCCAGCCCAGCTCACCCTCAGCTCCCAGGGTGAGGTGTGGGATGTGTTGTGTCAGCACCAACACTTTCCCTTGGCACTGGAGCTGCAGGTCATGCTGGTAATTCCCAGATGCTTCAAACATGTGAACAGTTGCTGTTGCTGCTCTTGAAAATAAAACTTACTTTAGGAGAATTTGGAAGATTTTCTAGATTTAGTAATGTCTGAAAGCAAAAGACTGGTTGCTAAGCAGATTGTCTCCTTCTCTTTCTTTTTTTTTTTTTTTTAATTTTTAATTACTAAGTCAGACTTCTAATTAAGTCAGGGGTGGCCAGTGTGAATGGCTGCTTTTCTTGCAGTCTCCCAGTGGGGTCATGCCTTAATCTATGCACTCCATAAGGAGATGATCAGGGCCATTTTCTTTCCATTCAGAGTTATCTCGTGAGTCGTGGTACTTGAGCACAAGAACAGCTTGTAAAGTTTTGGCAGCACTGCCTGAGGAATCTGCCCAGGGAAGTAGTGGCTGTAAAAGCTGAGTGGGCTTAAACCATGCAGAGCTAGAGAAAGATGCAGTGGGAGTAACTGCACTCTAGTAACACAGTGTTACACACTGTAAAAATTCAAAGCAAACTCTGACAGACTGTTTTCCATTTTAGAAGTACATGATCATATGCAGCTGAAAAAGCTACACTTATTCTGATGTTTTCTGGCCCTGGCTCAAAAGGAATGCTGTCCTTTTGGGAGGTGTTATCTGCAGTGTTACTGAGATTTAGCTCAATGCATAGCAGGGTTGAGAGTTGCTTAGTTTGGATGTTGGGAAAAGTGTAATTCTGGGAGTTAAGAAAATTTGGTTTCCTTGGAATGATTTGCAGGTACAAATGCTTGCCTCTCTCACAATTTCATTGTCAGTCTTTTCAGCTGCTGAGCTGTCATCCACTGAATATCCACTCATCCTGGATTCTTTTTTAGAAGACGAGTTTGGAATGGTTCACACCAGTGTTATAGATAGAAGTATTTTTATCACCCAATTAAAAAATAAAAATCAACAGAAGCTTCTTCCCTGGCAAGTTCTTCAATAGCTCTGTGTAATGGAAAGGGCAGTAATAATTAGGTGATTTTTATGTCAAAGAGAAGTTGAAGGGGGAAAAAATCCAGTCATGTGGACCTAGGTGAATCTGGCTGTTACAACATTAAATGTTTCTGGAAGTGCTGAATGTGTTCTCTTCCTCTGCAGTTTAATGCCCAGCATTCCAACAGCCAGTGATGGCACCCAGAGGAACAGGGGAATTCACATTTGTGTCTGTGCCTTCCGTGGTGCAACAAGAGAGAGGAAAGCTGCCTCAGAAGGTATCCTCTTTAGGAGTACCTTAGGGAAACTTGTAAAGGAGTTCACATTTGTTGTGATTTGCACACACAGAGCCAGCAAACCCTGGAGCTGCCTGCCTGCTGTGTCCATGGGCTCTGCCCTGAGCAGGCAGCTGGGGCAGGAGCTGTGTGTCAGCTGGGCCCAGTCCAGGCCCAGTTCTAGCACTTCTGTCTGTGTCCATGGGCTCTGCCCTGAGCAGGCAGCTGGGGCAGGAGCTGTCTGTGTGTCAGCTGGTCCCAGTTCAGGCCCAGTTATAGCACTTCTGACTTTGTTAATATTTAGATAATATCCTTTTCAGCTTGTTGGAGGTGGAGTGTTGATAAATGACCCAGTAAGAGCTCTTTTTCTGTCTATGGATATTCAGAGCCTGGTTTATTAGTGCCTACAATACTAGAGTATCCTTGCCTTTAAGAGGAGTTGAATTGTGTTGTTCTTGTACTTCAGCAAGCACATTCCTATTTGTGACAAGCCAAGAATAGGAAGTCCTGGAAACGTGCTCCAGCATGGTATGCAGTGTTCTACTTGGAGCTTTGTTTTCCAAATCTGCTCACCAGGAGAGAGGACAAAGGTGCTGAAGGTGGGGCTGGTCCCCCATAGCAATGCTCTTGGTGGCCTGGTTGTGGGACATGAGCTCTTTGCTTTCCCAGCATGATGGACCCAGCTTCACTGCTTGTCTGCTCACTTATTTATCTTTGTGCTGCTTATTGCAGTTCTTATTTCTTCACATTTATGTGTGTGTGCCTTGCAGTTTCCAGTTCAGCTGTTACAGTATTGAAACCCCCTTTTCAGTGGTAGGCAGTGGGTTTGTCTGTACTCCTGGCCTCCTAAAAATCACACTCAAAACAGTCTTCAAAAGCTTAGGCCTCGTGCGCTAAGGACTGGGCAATATTTAGTATCATTTTGATGAGACATGAAGGCATGTCTTTTGTTTTCTATTTTATCTGATATTAGACTGGGGGGTTCTTGAATAGCTCATTCCCTGAAGCCTTGGTCACTGAGCAGCTCCTGGGGCTTTGTGTGTGTCCAGGCTTTTGAGGCTGGATGTGCTCACTTCTTACTCTCTCTGAGTGGCAGCATTATTCCCAAGGTGCAGTCCTGGCTGAGGATGGCTCTTAGAAGAACGAGTCAAAGGAAATTATTACAATTGCAAATTAGATTCCAGTGGAGATTGTGCAACAATTATTTGAAATATGCTCCCTCAGTGATAGTTACACAAAGTGAGCCCTGCTGTATTACAAGCCACAAGGTAAAACTTCCAGCTATTTCATCTCTTGCTGGTGCCACCTACCACAGAAGCATGTCTGATCAGTGAAGAGTAAGAATGAGGCTTTATTTCCATGATGGAAAAATGCCATGTGATGTTTAGCAGAGTGCAGCAGTAGCTGGAGAGCCCCCCCAGTGCAAACACTTGGAGTTACCATGGGAGTGACTCCCCCGTGCAGAGTCTCTGCCCCAGACCTTGTGAGGGGATTCACTGTGAGGGTGGAAACAAAAGCCAGGTCACAGCTAGAGCCACTCTGCAGCTTTTGTCCTTGTCCAGTTTCTCTTCACTGCGGGGTCAGAAGGGTGAGTGCCCCTTAACATTAATTGTGCAGTGCTCCAAGATGTACACGAGGCAAATATGTTATTTGTGCCCAGGCAATGCAGTGCAGGGGGCACTTGGGTCTGCACATCAGAAGAGCAAAAGAACATAGCAGGGGCTTGGGGAGTTTCTTAGACACCACAGAGTTGGATGAAAATGCACCTTCCACTACAGTTTTGTACCTTTTTTGCCCCCTGAAATTTCTTTCTGCCGTCAGTTTCCCCTGGACTTCTTTTTCAAGGGGGGCTCAGAGCAGTGTCCAAGAAGTGAACTGCTTTCCCCTTTCAGATGTCTTCAGCCAAACTTTCTGTGCTTTCACCTCCAAATGTTTTAGCATGTTCATAAGTGGCAAAGATTCCAGGAGACTAGTGGAGAATTCTATCATGGATTTTAGAAACTACCCTGTATCCTGCAGTACTGACAGTGCAGCTCTGCCAGCCTTGTTGAATCTCTGGAGTTTATCCATTTCTTTTCAGTGTAACTATGTGCTTACAGAAGATAGTAGCTGCTGTGCAGGTTTCAGAGAAGTGGATGTGATCATGCTCTCCATTCACCATAATTAGCTCCTCCTGAAGATCTACATCCCACCCAAATCCTGCTTGGTGGCTTATGTCCAAACTCAATCAGGCAAAAAAGCCTTCAAAGCCAGACAAGGTTTGCAGAATGCCCAGGAGTTGAACAATGCAATGATGCGAGTCAACTGTAGACTTGAAGAACTTTCAGTAAATTGAAGTCTGCAAGCTTTGAACTGTTCTGCTGCTGTGCACATGGCAGGGAGAAATAGTTTGTTAAAGCTTATCAGCTCTAAAGCTGGTTATCAGTCACTGCAGGGCAAAAACTCAAGCACGGTGAGCTTGGGCAGCCTGTGGATCCCAGCAGTTTGCTCTGTTTGTGGGGTTTTCCTACAGGTCCTGAAGCTGCATTGAGAGCACAAGATCTCATCCTACACATCATTATCCTTGTTCTACATTTAGGCTAAAGACAATGAGGTTTGCAAGATCTTTGTGTTCAGAAACAAGAAACTGAAATAATTCTTTATTTGATTTTATTATGACTAAGAAAGACAGCTATCTTAAACATTGCAGACAATGGAAGTTTTGACTGCCCTTTCTATATAGTCCCTGCTGAGGCTGGTGCAATCTAGGGAAAAAACCTCCAAAATTAAAGTACCAGTATCCATAACTCTTAAAACTTTCCCCATTTAAATATCTTACCTGCTGTTTTCCAGGAGCTGTACAGATCCCCAAGAAACATTGTAGGCATTGATGCGCAGACACCTGAAAAAACCCAGCTTTTTTGTTAGTTTGTTTCTTAGTTGTGAGAGAAGCTGAGTGTTCCATTTGTACCCAGGTTATGTGGCTGCTCCCACAAGGCCCTTCCCAGAGGTGGAGGCTATGGAAGGTGTTCAGCAGTTGGGGTGTTTAAGGGGGACAACCTTGTGTTCTGGTTCCTGCACCTAGGAATGTGTGTGGCCATGTTGGAAACTCCTGTGTAAAGTGCAGAGTCATCCTCTTGGATAGCTCCATCCTCCCTCTGCAGCTCCACTGACAGCTCCAGTCTCACCCAGCCCTAAATCCAAGGTCTGCATTGAGCCCATTTTGGTATCAGCATTGCTGGATTTGTATCCCTCAGTTTCACAAGGGGGGATGTGTGGTGTAAGTGAGAACTGGAAGATGTGAAGCTGCCTCCTGTCAATGAAGGATCTGAATTCTGAGTCCTCCTCCTCCTCTCCTGGGAAGCGATTGCTGCTGGCTGTGGAGTAAGAGGTGGGCTCTGCTTTGCTGGCTAGAGGAAACAAAAGGCCTGCAGGGGACTTGATTTTGATGAAAAATGAAGGCATGTCTTTTGTTTTCTATTTTATCTGATATTAGACTGGGGGGTTCTTGAATAGCTCATTCCTTGAAGCCTTGGTCACTGAGCAGCTTCTGGGACTGTGTGTGTCCTTTGAGGCTAGATGTGCTCACTTCTTACTCTCCTTGAGTGGCAGCATTATTCCCAAGGTGCAGTCCTGGGCCTGTGCTGGGTGCTCTCCATGATCTATCCCTGATCCTTCCAAGGAGGAGTGCCTTTCCCTCTGTTCCTGACCCAACACGGGTGGGAGATACGCTCAGCTGGGGCATCTGTGAGTGCACCCAGGGCAGGGCAGCTCGGTGAACTTTGCAGCCCAGCAGCGACAGCTAAACTATAAAAGCACATTTAGGGCTCTGCAGCGCTGAATAGAGGTTTTCTGATTGCAGAGGTTTGGAGATTTGCAGTGACTCAGGCCCACGGAGACACTGGCAGAGGGAGCCAAGTCCTTTAGACTCTCTGGCTCCAGGATGCTGCCAGGAAAGAACGAGCGGCAGAGCCCAGCAGAGGCTGCGGCTCCGGGGCAGGGCTGCACCTCCCACCCTGGGCCGACACCCGGCACCTGTTGCTCGCCCAGGTGTGCGGGCTGCTCCCCTGTGCAGGGCCGGCCCGGGGATTCGCCTTGTGGCAGCACTGGCCTGCTGCCGGCCCGCTCTCAGCGCGGGCGGGAGGATTTAGCAAAGCAGCCGCCTAATCCCGCGCTGACCCTCCTTGAGGGGCCGCCTCCCTCACGGCCGGGCTGCGCTCCGCGTTGCCAGGCCCCGGTGTATCCTGGAGACGGAGCGCAGCGAATCGCGGCGCCGCTCTCTGGGAAGCCGACATCGCCGCCGGATTGCGGAGCTCCGCCACCAGGAGCCCGGTGTCCTCCTCCTGCCGGAGCGATGGCGACGGCTCCGTGGGCACGGCGGGCGCGGGGCCCCGGGGATCGGCTGCCGAGCTGGCCCTGAGCTGAGGGGGCGTTCGGCACACGTGCTGCGGCTGTGCCGAGCCCTTCAGGCTCCTGCGAGCTGCAGACAGCTTTTGTTCACAGCCCTCTGCCCCATCCTGCCCTGGCAGGCACTTAGGCTTTTTTATTCCTTTTTTTTTTTTTTTTTTTTTATTTTTTTTTTCCTCTGGGGGCTGAAGCCATGGCAAAGGTCCCCGACAGAAGCAAGCACAAATGGAGTGCGCTTCACACTTTCCTCCGCTGCAACATGAACCCGGAGACCCAGCGGGTAGTGGTCTTTGTCATCCTGCTCTTCCTCATCATCGTCAACGTGGTGCTGATGTTTCTTTTGGCATTTCACTGAAGGAGGACTGCCGGTAGTGGTGTGGTGCATGGGGCTTTCCAGGACTGGGCAACAAATCAGCAGGTCAGCTTGTCGTTGTCTGCCTCTGGTCTGCTTGTCTGCTGTTACGGTGACTGTGTGTCTCAGAGTATTCCTCCCGTGTTTTTAATCATCAGCTCCTTCCCCACCCTGCTCCCCTGCTCACTCTCCTCCTGTCATCACTTGTGCCTTGCGCTTTGGATCCCAGGTAAACAAGAGAAGGGGAGAGAGCTAACAGAGCCAGCCTGCTTAATTGTAACCTCTCCGTGGCACTAATCAGCCTTGATTCCTAGCCATGACGATTCCGTGCCTGCACGCAGCCCTTCTGAGCCCTGGAGAAGCCCGAAGCGGTGCTGCTTTGCTTGCAGAGGGACAGCCATCCTGTAAGGAGCCCTTACACAAGGACCAGCTACATGTAAACACCTGCTGTAAAAGCTGAAGCCTGTAACGCCTCCGCTGCTCTGTCACTGTGAGTGCTGCACTGTGCTGTGCCATGAGTAATGCCCAATTAGCCAAAGAGATTGATTAATAGAGCCCATCAGGAATTCAGGCTGAATAAACACTGCAGCAGTGTGCGAGGAGGGTTTTGCTGGCTTTAATCCCATTTCCTTTATGATACCTCAGTGCTTATCAGCTATATGTATCAAAATGGCTGGCACAGCCACGGCACAGGACACTGCCTGCAGGCCACTGGCTCCCCACGGGCCAGGGCAGCCCTGCCCAGCGGGGCAGCAGCTCCAGGAGAGCTCCTGGGGAAGGCCAGGAGGAAAGGGCAGCGAGGCAGCCTGCCCCACGCAGGCCTGCTCACCCCTGTGATGTTCCCAGCAGCCCTGCACAGCACAGCACATCCACACTTGGCACTGGCACCCCAATGGAGCAACCCTCGACTCGATGGCGTTGGAGGAGACCAATCCCTGGAGGAGGACAGACTGGAAAGGAAGGCACGGTGCACTGTTCTTAATGACACTGCTTGCTTTTGTGCAGAAGACTGCAAAAGATGCAAGCCCTTAAAATTCAGCAGGATCCTTCATTTTGTGTGTTAGGTAATCTGCAATTTAAGTACAGCTTTCACAAGGGCACTGTGTTTGCTGGCACTAATGGTTGAGGCTACTGCAGTTCTTTCAGACCTGAATATTTATGGCTCCTGGAGTCTGATCTGGTGTTGAGAAAGGCTGGATGGTGGTGTTGTCTCTGTCATCATGAGTGATGTACTCTGTATCAGTTATTTATGTGATTGTGTAATACATCAGTGTCGTACAAAACCACGTCACTTTAGTACGCAGAGAGTGGAATTTGTACCTGTGGAGCTCCTTTCTGTCACACCTGAGGTGCAGAACATCTTTTCCCTGAGAGAGGACTCTCTCTTGCAGTTCTGGGTGTGGGGCAGCAGCAGGCCCCAGGTCCCTGCAGTTCTCTGGGAATCTCTTATGCAGATGAACAGTTTTGAATTATTAAAAATCTCAAACTAGGCTATAAATTCTATTATCTAGCCATTGTGATAACAGCCACCAAAACCATCCAGTCTATGTTGTTTTCTGAAGTCACTATTAAAAAAACCCAAAAGCTAACTGCAGCTCACAACTTGGCTTTCAAACAAATCTGTTTTCTCTTGCCTCTAAACTTTACTGAGGTCTTTGTTTCAACAGGAATCAGAAGCGAATGGCATAAGGTGGAAAAAGGATTGTTTCTTGGAAAGGCCAAGTGAGTGATGGGAATGTATGCCTCAGTCTTCAAATGGCACATGAGGGACCAAAGTAGAGCTTTGGGCTCATAGGTGTCAGTGACAGAAAGCTTTTGGCAGCTGCCTGTGGGGGCAAATCCTGTACAAGGTTTGAGCAGGTTCTCAAACTGCTTGAGGTTCAGAAGCTCCCACCCCTTGTCAGTGGGAGCAGTGAGAGGCCTCAGCATCGTGGCAGCCCCTGCACCGAGTTTAGATTTCTGTCGTGTCTGCTCTGTATCTTGAAATACTGCAAAAAAACCCTGATGTTAGGTGAGAAGAGCAGTTGTTCACGGGGCCTGCATCCACTCCTCTGAGGAGGAGCTGGGGATGGGCTCCCTTCATAATCCCAGGTTTGGCTCAGCATGTGGAAGCTGTGTGGGGCAGCTGGGAAGCTGAGCACTCGTGTCTGCCAACCCAGGCTGAGTCTGGATGCACCAAGTGACTCATGCTCTTGTTCAGCTTGGTGCCATGTCCCTGAAATGTTCCTTGGGTGGCTTTTGTCACTGAACTGGAGACTGTAGCTTCCTGTTCCACTCTGCCTAGGAAGGGACTTCAGGGAAGTTTGTCAGGAACTTCTTTTTATTAAGTGTCCTGTCAAATTGGTTAGCATGGAGCTGGTCTTGTGGTGATGGAGTAATTCGCCCTCTGCTACTGCTGCATGCTCAGTTTGGGGGTGCCTTGTTCCTCTGCTTGCTGGAAGGCTCTGCTAGGTTGGGAATATCAAAGCTTGGAAGGCCTAGGAATGCTGTGAGGTTGGGCAGTCAGTGCCTCTGGGGTGCAGAGCTGCAATGCTTCCTGCAGGGAGCATTGCAGTTGCTGATGGAAAGTGCCCCAGCTTTCCCCAGCAGCAGAAGACCTGCTCACTGCTAGAGAACTAAAGGCAGGAATTGTTTCTTTCAAGGGTTCTGGGGAGTGCAGGACAGTGAGGAAAAAAAGTACTTTATAGGAAAGGGTAATGTGCCCTCTGGTGAAATTGCCTTTCCCTTCCCTGCTTGGGGCAATTTGCATTACTCCTGCTTAGGACAATTTTGTACCAGAACAGCTGGGAGCAGAAAAAGTAGAATTGGTCTTGCATTTAAAAATTGTGATCAGAAAAGTATCAAGATTACAGAGAACCCTTTGGAAATACGTGTTCCAATACTGCCTGCCACAGGTGTTAGCTTGGGCTGCTATGAGCCTGGGAACACTTTTCCACTTAATGTTTGGTGAATTTTGATTTCCTCTTTCCAGTGCTTGTTTAGATTCTTGATACCTGACTAATGCTGAAGGATCTGTGTCAAGTTTTGTTATGGGGACATCTGTGCTTTCCTCCTTCCTCAGCTTCCCCTACAGCTGTATACATTCAGCTGGAAGCTGCAGTTGACCAGTGTTAATCAGCCTGGTGTTAGCTGTGACTCATTCAGTCCTGCCTCTCATCTCGGCTGAAGAAGCTGCAATGGCCAATAAAGCCCAGGAAGAACAGAGCTGGTGAAGGATCCCTGAATCATGTGCAGAAGCTGTAGATGGTGACAGAAGACAGTGGGAAGGAGGCTCTGACATTCCTGGTAGGGGGGTTTTCTAGTTTGCTGTCAGTGCAGTTATTTGCCAGGAGAGCTCTGCAGAAGGGCTGGGATTGCCTTCCCTGAACACCAGGCCCTGCCCTGCAGGGCCACAGCCCTGGGAGGGAGAGAGCAGCACTGCCAGGGCAGGGGGACAGGGCAGCTGGGGAGCCCTGTGCCCCCTGCTCCCTGGTGCCCCCTGCTCCTGCTGTGGAGCAGGGCATGGCAGCCAGGCCCTCGTGTGGCCACTGGACACCTCCTCCTTCTCCTCCTCCTTCTCCTTCTTCTCCTCCTTCATCCCTGGGTGCAGAGGGAGGCTGTGCCTGCACTCTTCCCATGCCCTGTGGTGCTCTTTGAGACAGGGACAGGGACGTGTCCTGAGCCCTGCAGGGACAGAGACAGGGATGTGCTGTTCCCTGAGCCCTGCAGGGACAGGGATGTGTCCTGAGCCCAACAAGGACAGGGATGTGCTGTGCCCCCTGCATGGGACAAGTTCACCAGAACATTTCACAGGCAAGAGCTCTGCTTCTGCTCTGCTTTGAGCCTTGTGAGAGCAAAGATCTGTGAACAGGAGCGAGACCAAGACATCATTTCCAAAGGGAGATCTGGGCTTTAGATTATATCTTTGCTTAATTTGTTCTCCCAGGCTAAACTCTTTTCTGTGGTGATATGTGGTATCTGCTGTCTTTGTGATTTATTCTTGGAATCCAAGGCATGAGCTGGCCAGATAAGAAACACAGTAAGCATTTAGGATGATACCATCAACAATTACTTTTAATTACTCCTTCCAGTGCTTTGATTTAAAAGAAAATAAAAAATTAACACACAACAAAAGAAGACACATTACACAGGTTAAAGAAAGATTTCTAGAGGGAGAGTACTTGTTATTGATGCTGTCACTGGCCTTGTTAACTACAGAGTGTGCTGCAAACTGGAATAAAAGTATGTCTTATATGAATCTTTGTATGTGTTCTTTGGCCAGGATATCCATTTGGGATATCAGCTCAGGTATGGGATCAGTTGCTGTCTTCTGCTGAGCTGGGCTGGTTTGTAGCACTCAGTACCTGAGTGTTTTTGAGCAGCACAGGCACAGCAGGGCTCCACTGCTTGTGCTTGTTCTCAGCCATGATCTGGTCCCTTCCTGGCATGTTGAGTATCTGCAGTGCTGTGGAAAATGTTATATGGAAATAAAACCACTGGATATAGGCATTGTGTGAATCCAAGCAGCTACACAGGGATCTCTCAGCCCAACTCAGCTTTCCCCACCTCACCAGATGAAATGGTTCCAGCAGGAGATTAGGCAAAGACAGGCTGCTAAGGAGTCATGGCTTGGTATTTTTAGCATCCCAGTTCACACCTGTAGTGCCCAGGAGCCAGCACTCGTTATAATAAGCATAATCTAATTACAAAGTGAGAAGATCTGCCCTGGATGCCAAGAGAGGAGTGCTGGGGACGGCAGGAGCCCATCACTGCCTGCCCTACCAGAACGTGCTCAGCTGAAACTGAGCTGCCTCTGCAAAACCACTTTGTCCTGCTGAAAGCTGTGGCCAGGATCACTCCAGGCATGACTCTTGGTGCCAGGGCTGTGCAGGGAGCCAGGCTGACAGGAATGAGCTCTGGTGCACTCCAGGAGGTGTGGGATCTCCTACCTGGACCAAAGGCCTGTCCTGCAGGAGGAGCAGCAGCTGCTTTGGTCTCCTGTACTCAGAGGACTTGTTTGCAATGTGCTCTTTGAAACAGGAGTGTGGTTCTGGTTCGAGGCCTTAGCTTTGTTTAGGCCATTAAATCTCCTCATCCAGATGATGTGGATGTGAGGCAAAGGAAGAAAATGGATATATTCAAAAGCAGAATAGTACAGGGCCTCAGAAGATCCCAGGAAGCTGCTGCTTCCTGAACATTTTCTTTACCTAGCACAGGACACTTCCAAAAGAAAAATGTGGGGTTTGTTTTTGTTTTTGTTTTTGTTTTAACTACGGAGTACATAACTTGAAGGACCTTCTGCAGGGACTACAAAAGAAATTACTCAGTTTTATATTTACAGATACTAACAAAAAACAAAGGCTTATGCAGCCTCCTTTGCCTGACAGTGAGATGTTATCAAGGTCTTTTTTTGTTCTTCTCTATCTGTTATTCAGATTTTCCTCTGCCCCATTTTCAAACAATAGGACAAACAGCAGTTCTTCCTTCTGTGAAGAAAGGATCTAGCCCAGTGTGTGTACTATGGGAAAGAGATCACCAGACAGGGGATGGTGGGTAGTGGTAGTGGTGGAAGTTATAAGTTTTATGTCACCAAAACCGTGCAGGGTTTCTCTCTCAGAAAAACGTGAAGAAAGAAAATGAATGTTGAACTGTGCATGGTTCTTTGAGGCAGGGAGAACATCTTAGAGCCACGTCATGGAAATTGATAAGCAATCTGTGTTGGCCCAGCACTCCTGCCAGCACCTGCCAGTGCTGGACAGACTTTGGCACAGTCTAATGCAGGGGAGATGTTTTCACAGGAGATAGGAGCAATAAAAATGATTTCAGCATGTTTTTGCAGTGTGTTCCATTGCAATTAGCTCATGCACACACATGAAAAGGGAAGCCATGAACTGTGTTTGGGGCTTGATGCTGACACTTGGATGATTCAGAAGGGTTTGTTAGCAATGCAATTGGTATCTGCTTTTAAATGTTTTCTTTAGCCTTATTTGTAAAACAAATTTAGGTTAATTTGCCTTCAAGCTATAAGCAATCCCATAACTTGCTGTATCTTTTGGAGGAAGAGTCACCAGCAGGCAGAGAGCCTGTGACCTGCTTGGCTCCTTTTCCTTTCCATCTTCAAGGAGCCAGGATGCAGCATTTATCCTCAATAAATCTGTGTGGCAGAATAGCTACAGCTGAACTGGTTTGGATCCATTATCCTGTGGGATCTGTGGAGTATAATCCTCATTTGTGCAAAGAAATAATGATGAAAGAGAAAGCAAAAGAGGAGGTAGATAGGAAAAAATCCAGAATTAAATCATGAGAGAAGTGGTGTAAGCAGGAGCTGTCCTGCAGAGAGGGAAAAGGAGAGAAAATATCCCAGGGAAATGTGCTGGTGGGAGTGCACAGAGGAAGGGTAGTCCTGCAGCAAGAGGAGAATGGGGAAAGCATAAGTGACAGAGAAATATGTTAATGTAGCATTAAATACAATTTTCTGATGAAAATAGTTTTTACTTTACTTGGGTGTCTGAGAAATGGCAGCGTAAAAAGATGCAACAGCAATCACTCTTAAATGTGTGAACAACCAAACAGAAACATCCTGGGCCATTTCCATTCCCAGGTTGCACAGTTAAAATCAGGGCATCAGAAAATGCAAAAATTGTGGTAACCAGCTTTGCTTCATCCTCTGCAGTGGGTGTAGACTTCAAAACTCTTGGTGAGGTCAAGTGGGGAGTCAGGCAGTCTGACACAATTTTCATCTACAGCCAAACTGGAACCAGAAGCTACAAACAACTTTGTAGAGTGTGAGCCCTAGGTCAGAGTCTTGTTCCAGCCTGAGGTTCAACCCCAGGCCTTGCACCTCTCCAGTCTTTGAAACCAAGGGAAGGAGGAGAAGGACACATGGGCAATTTCCAGGTGCTGTTCTGGCATTAACTGGGCTGGTTGGGGTAACTGGAACTGGCTGGGGTGAGGAGTGAGGGGTGGGAGAGGAGTGCCTGAGCCAAAAGTTAGAGATCTTAAACCACTTTTAAGCCTTAGAATATTTCAAGCTCCTTAAGCCACTTTAAGGCTTTAGATGGGTTTAAAATGCTTAAAACACTGTAGGGCCTTAGATGAGTTTAAGCTGTTTAAGCTGATTTAGAGCTTTGGAATGACTTAAGTTTTGTGTCTTTAAGGTTTTGAGGTCCTTTGAGCTCTTAATTGCAAAGGGCTTTCTGGACATTTTGAGTGAGGATGTGGCACGTGCCTGCTCCTGTGACCTGTGTTCAGGGACTCTTTCTCCCAGGCAGTATCTGGACAGCCAGGTTTCCCTGGCTGCACTTTCATCCTCCTTTCTGGAGGAAAGAAATGCATGCCAGGAGTCAGACATCCATGTGTAGGGATGGATGGCTGCTCCAGACCTGTGTCCCTGGTGAGGGTTGCTGGTGCAGGATGGAGTGTGTGGGATCTGCTCTATTGAAAGTGTGGAAATGCTGAGGAGTCCCAGCCAGGAGAGAAACAGCCCTGCCCCAGGGGACATCCTAATGTCCCTGTAATTACTGTGCTGGCAGCTGCTGATTTTCCACCTGAATGCCAGTGTTGCTGCACCTCATGGGATGTAGCTGTGCCTGCCAGGTTAACAGCTCTGGGCCTCGCTGGTTTTAAGAACAATTTGTATCTGAGGGTAATACAGATAATCAGCATTTCCTTCCTTCTGTGCTCTTTATACGCTCATGCCCTAGTGCTCTGTGGGATAAATGTCACCCTCATGCCAGGTCTGTGGGGCCAGCCAGTGACACTTTTACCTGTGACTTGGGCACTGCTCAGGAGCAGAGGCAAGCATGGCCTGGCTCTTTGCCTTGTGCCCCTTCCCAGGTGCGTCTGAGGTCCTTGGTGGGCTGTATCCAGACAGGATGTGTTTAAATGTCCTTGAAGGACTTACATTTACTTAATCTTTTTTTAAATCACCTTTTAAAATCACAACCTGGGCTGTGGGGCTTCCGGTGGCACAGTTTAATTATGCACCACAGGGAAAAGGTCCTGCTTTTGTCCCAAAAAATCTGATTTCACTGGGCACCCAGCAGCCTGGATTAGAAAGAGCCTTTTTGTGAGCCTTCAGCTCACGGCCACCCTCCATCCACCTGTCTCTGCTGCAGCTTCAAGGTCTGTCTGGCTTGTGCTGGCCTAGAAACTCTTCCCACCTTTGATTCGTGCTGCTCTTTGTGCCTTGCCTACTTCTCCTCTCTCTTTCTGAGTCATTCCTGATATTTGGGCTTCTGACCCTGATGGAGAGGGCTGATGTTTTCCTAAATAGGTCTGCAAAGGCCTTCTTGAGGAGCAGCTCATTTAGTCAGTCATTTATGTTAGATATTGTTTCTGTTACATTTGAATTTCTGTTGCCATTTTGTCACCCTGTCATTCAGTGTTGTATCTACCTGTTTAGAAAGAGTGAAAATACGTTTCATTTATACAAGAAAATAAATGTGTTATATACAGAATTTTCAACAAATGTGCTCTGGAAAATTGTTTGACAGGTTAACATGGAAGCTGCTTTTCAGCTTTACCTCCTGTACATGTTACCAGCTACTGCAATGTGCAGCTATGAAATGTGACACACACAGAACCTGTTGCAGAGTTACCTGAAGGCTTGAGAAGGGCTTTGCTCCTGGTTTTTCCTTATGCCAAACCATAGGGATCTTATTTCCCCAAATTAGCAGTCCCCCTTGACAGACAGGCCACGGGAGAGTGGTGGTTGGAGCCCTGGGGGAACTGCCAGGGTCAAGGTGATTTAGGTGTCCTCCTCAGCTGCAGGTGACTGTCCCCTCTCCTTCATAAGGACTTTTCTGAGTTATTTCAGCCAAAACTGAATGGTTGAAAGCAATTTTCAAGTTGTTTTCAGTTGTAATAACCAGCTCCCCCGTTTTAGGTGAGGAGCTGGGAGGTTCTTGCATCACTCTGGGGTTTGAAGGATCCCATTTAATGGCACCCAGGGCATGTGCACCCCTTGCTCAGCCCAAACTCTTCACACACAGGTTCACTCAACACGAAGCACGGCTCTGCCCCCTGCCCTGTAGGGCTGTCCCTGCTCCTGCTAAAGGCAAATTTCAAAGTCTCTCCTTGCCTGCTGCAGGGGGAGCCTCCTCCCCTTCCCATCTGGTTAAATCACTTCTGAGGGGGAATCAGGACTCAGATGATATAAATAAAAGGGAATAATGTAATTAATGCCAGTCATAATGGTTTTGTGGAAAATAGTTCTTAGCAAATAAATGTGATGACAAATGTTGAATGTTTGGTAAATGGAGGCAGCTGTACTGGATGTCACATGAGGAGTTTAACTACAGGCACTGATTAAAAAAGCAGCACTGTGGAATATCAGTGTAGCACACTTAGCTGGATTAAGATCTTTGTTGACTGACATTTTAGATTTGTTAAGGAGAATCAGTGTCAAATTAAAATATTTTGAATGGAGATCTGCAGTGCTTGGTAAATGCCTGAGAGTCCTCCACTACCCTTAATCAGTCTCAAAAATCTGTGTTGAAAAATATGCAGCTTACAGTGCAGGCAAAGGGCAGCAAATGCCAGGGGCATGGCTTGGCAGGGGCATGGTGTGTGGGCTGTGAATGAAGCAGTGACACGAGCCTGCCCACGAGGGGACACGTGCCCCTGGCACACTGGCACAAAGGGCAGAATGCAGCAAGGAGCCCTGGAGTGTTTGCTGTGCCTGCAGAGCTGGGCTGGTGGTTCTGGCACCCTGCAGCCAGGCAGCAGCAAGCCCAGTCTAGCAGAGGCAGCCCAAATTCCTGCCTGGCAGCGAGGGGAGACAGCAAGCCCAGGGGCTGGGTTAGCTCATCGTGCTGAGAGAGATGCTGAACATGAGCCCTTCCCTGGGGTGCCTGTCTCCCCACGAGGGGACATGCTCTGGAAAGCCCATCCAGAGAACTCATTCAGACTCAGTGCCTGCTGCTCAGATGGCAGAAGCTCCGTGAGATAAATTTAATCTCTGTTGCCCATCATTAGACAGTGAAGCTGAAAGTTTTGAGAGGAAGCAAGAGCAAGCTGTCAGGACAGCAGTGTGCCCTGGTGGCTAAGAAGACCAACAGCAGCCTGGCCGGGATCAGGAATGGTGTGGGCAGCAGGGGCAGGGAGGTCACTCTGCCCCTGTACTGGGCACTGGCTCCATGATCTTGAAGGTCTCTTCCAGCCTGGTCATTCTGGGGATTCTGTGACAATTTCAAAACTATGCCATGGGTTCAGTTCAAGGCAGAGGCCAGCTTTTGCTTCTGCCCATATTCACAGAAAATAACTATTTGTGTGCATGAAGCACAACTTTGGGGGATGTGTGAAAGTAATTTTTTTTTCACTTGTCTGCTGCACCTTGCATGAGAGAGGCAGAGGAGAAGCTCTGGAAACAAAGTGACTGCTGAAGGAACTGGAGCTGTGGGAGGACTTTGCCTCTGGGGTCAGGACTGCTGCAGGGCGTAAGTGTTTGGTGAGCTGGACCAGTTCACCTTCAGTCTGTTCCACACAAGTTCAGGGGGGGTCAGGAATGAGCACAGGCTTCATGGCAACCATTTGAGCTCACCAGGAAGGGCTGGGTTCAGGTGCTCTTTGTGGAACATGTCTGTTTTAGAGCCACAGAGCTGAAAAAATAAATTCTATTCTATAGGTACCTTCTCCCTGATCTTCCCTTTTCCCAGTTCTTTTGATGCTCTTGGCTTTATTTTTTGGCTCTGCATGATCCTGTGTACTTGGTGTTGTCAAGAGAAAGCTATTCAAATTTTATTCAAATAGGAACGAGTAGCTCAAAGATAAATATTTCCTAAAGGCATCTTCATCCCTCCTTCTGTAAATTGCTGAGATTTCTTATCTCTGTTAATACTGCCTGGAGGTCCTGTCCAAACAAGACCAGGACATACAAGGTAATTATGTCAAGGTGTCCAGCCTGAGACAGACAGGGACCGAGGAGCTGCAATGCCAACAAGCCCGTGGCACGGGCCTTGGCATGCCAGCTCTGTTTGCTCACACATGATGGACTTCATTTGGGGCAGCTCTGTGCACAGCCCTGGCCGTGCCTCCTCCTTGGCAGCCTCTGTGTAGACACTGCTTGGAGGAGCCATCCATCAGCCTTCCCCTCCATCTGTGCCACGGGAGGAGCTGCCCTGAGGCCTTAGGATTTCAGCTTTTCTATTTTTCAGATCCTGCACTGCATTAGTGCATAACTCCAAACTCCATACACAGTGTTAGTTACTGCCTCCACATTTTGCTCAAACAAAACAATCCCTCTGGGCCTGGAACCCAAGGACACCCGACAGCCTCAGGGCCCCAAAAGTACAAACAAAAGTGAATCAGGGGGAGCAAACTGGGGGTAAATTAGCTGAAGCTGTAATTGGAGAATTTACTCCTGATATGTAAATGGACCAAACATAATTGTTTGAAAAACTGGTGCCCATTGTCCACCTTGGGTGTAGCCCCTGGGAGGCTTTGGCTGCCCAAAGTAAACCTGTTTGAAGGCCTTCAATAAATACCCACTTTATCCTCTGAATCTTGTCTGGCCTCTGCTCTAGGGAGCCACCTCAAGGCCTCAGCTCCAGTGCCTTCCCAGTGCCTTCCCCTGCAGCAGGGAGGGCTGGAACAGGAGCCTGGGGCTGGGGCACACAAAAGCCAGGGCAGTAACAGAGCTGCCCTGGATTTTCAGATTCAAACATCTGGGCTAGTGCTGCCTTTGGGTTGCAAATGCTGCTGTCTACAAAGTTAGATGTTTTTATAAGCAAAGTAAAGAAGTTGATTTCTGATTGTTTTCCCCACTGCCAGCTGCAGGAGCAGAGCAGCTGTGGGGTGGCTGGTTTGCATTCTCTAACTTTTCTCTGCTACACACTTGTTGGGGCCTCTTCAAGAGCATGTACTGAGTTGTCCTTGACATTACAAAGCCAGCACAGAAATGTTGTTTCATGTGAAAATAAATAGTTGTTTTCCAAACCTTGCTTTAATTACAGAGATCAAAGTGTGGTGAGCTGAGCCCTTTGAGCTGAGGAGGTGTTTGGCAGGGGTGAGCATCCCCTTCCATCCAGCTCCTCTGGGAGCCAGGAGCTCCCTCTGCAGAGCTGGTTGATGGTGCCACCTCAAACACATTTTGCCAAAACCCTTTTACCTGCTGGTGTGTTTTATCCTTCCTGGGGTAGGAGGGTCCTATGGGAATAATTCACACAGGACTCCATTTTCTTCATGGTGAAAAAAGGCTGTTCTTTATTCACATCACTCCTTTTTATACAGTGTTACAGACCTCATGTGGGACTCCAGTTAGTCACTAATTTTCTTGCCAATTACTTTATTGGTTAGTAACAAGTTGTTATCCTGTATTGATTAGTCACTCACACTCTCTATACCTGCAGGGAAGTTGTTTGTAAATAATAGTTTTTATTTTTCTATCTAACGTGCAAAAACAATTCATACAGGTGCAAGTTGGTTTTTTTACCCAGGAATAGATTGTTATGTTAATGAACTGCTCACACCAGGTTGCTTTGACATGGGAACTTGCAAAATGCTGGCTTTGACAAGGCCAGCCACTGATTCCAGGAGAGCAGGTTTGATTTTATGAATCCTTTCTGTATGATTTTTCTCCCTGACTGCAGCAGAGTCCTGCCCCTCTTTGCCCGTGGCAGCTTGCAGGATGGCAGGATGGGGCAGTGCTCTGCCCCCAGCTGGGGCAGCTCTCCTGCTGCAGTGACATGGGGCACCCTGGGTGCTCCTGTGCCATGGGAATGCCAGTCCTGCTCTGAGCTGCCCCACAGCACCTGCTCTGGGAGAGGGGCTCTTGGGCTGGGTGTGGTGGGTATTTCTGCCTAGGAATTGGACTGGGTACAGTGGGAAATAACAGCAAAAGGCACAGCCTGAGCTGGGGCAGAGAGGAGCAGAGCCCTGAGCTGCTCAGCACCCAGCTCTGCCCCTGCCCACCCCGGGGTGCCAGCACAGCAGGAGGTGGGGCAGGGAGGGGGCCAGGCAGAGCCTGTCAGCCTGAACACATGAAGGTGTGCTCAGTGCTGCTGTGTCACATTCAGATAATCCCATGAACAGATGAAATATTTTTTTGCTCTTTATTTCATGCTTTATAGATCATCCCTCCCCAGAAACGTGGTGTTTGTTGTCAGTTAAACAAATCCTGGCCTGTTGTTCAGATGTATTTTATTTATTCTTTTGCATGAGAACTGGCAGTGTCTTGCCTGCCTGTTTGGCCAGGCTGGTGATCCCACAGTTGTGACTTCCTGTGTTTTCCAAATAATATCCACAGTATGGCTGTTGTTGAATAGAGAAAAGATAAGGTATTAATATTAATGGATGGATTAAAATACAGCTGAGGATTCCCTCCCCAGCCCCGTGGATTTCAGTGACTCTGAGTACAACCATGTGGCTCTGTGAGCTGAGTGTGTCAGACCTCTGTGCTGAGAATGCTGGGTCTGCCTTGGTCTCTTTTCTTCTCATCACATTACCAAGATGTGACAGTGTGGTACTGTGTGGTATTAATGCCTTCACATCATCAGTGCTCTGTCTGTGTGACTGTCTCAGTGCTAGAGGAAGTCCCTTCATTTCTGGAAATGGCCACAGTGTGTGCCAGCCTGCCCGCCATGAACAGATGAAATATTTTTTTGCTCTTTATTTCATGCTTTATAGATCATCCCTCCCCAGAAACGTGGTGTTTGTTGTCAGTTAAACAAATCCTGGCCTGTTGTTCAGATGTATTTTATTTATTCTTTTGCATGAGAACTGGCAGTGTCTTGCCTGCCTGTTTGGCCAGGCCTGTGATCCCACTGTTGTGACTTCCTGTGTTTTCCAAATAATATCCACAGTATGGCTGTTGTTGAATAGAGAAAAGATAAGGTATTAATATTAATGGATGGATTAAAATACAGCTGAGGATTCCCTCCCCAGCCCCGTGGATTTCAGTGACTCTGAGTACAACCATGTGGCTCTGTGAGCTGAGTGTGTCAGACCTCTGTGCTGAGAATGCTGGGTCAGGCTTGGTCTCTTTTCTTCTCATCACATTACCAAGATGTGACAGCGTGGTACTGTGTGGTATTAATGCCTTCACATCATCAGTGCTCTGTCTGTGCGACTGTCTCAGTGCTAGAGGAAGTCCCTTAGCCTCTCTCTGGAAATGGCCACGGTGTGTGCCAGCCTGCCCATCACACTCAGAGCACTCATCCAGGCTGCCCTATTTGAACACACAGAGAAGGTATTTTGTCTGAGAAAGAGCCATGTTATCTGTGTGCTGGTCACAGTTTGGGTGTTGAAAAGCCTGCTGGATGCCACTCTTCTGAAGGTTCAGCAGCTCCTGCCCATCTCCTGAGCAGCAGCCATCCCTTCTGGCAGGGATGTGTAACTCAGCAGGGCCTGGCAGCAGCTGCTGTGACCTGGTGTGTGCCCAGCTCTGAGTGAGATCTGGGTGTTTAATCAGCTCCCCTGCACAGGGCTGGCCAGGAGCAGGGCTGCAGCCACCCCCTGAACCTCCCTGCAGCAGGAGGAGCTGGGCCCAGCCTGTGTGCACTCCCAGTGCAAATGGGCTGCCCAAAGCAGCAGCAGAGCTCTTTGTGAGAGTGGCTACACCTGCCCTCACCCAGGGCCCAGCTGCTCTTCTGGAGCTGAAATCTGATAGCCAAGTCTGGAAAAATACACTTTTACATACACTCTCTTCCCTACTCTAGCTGTCACTGCTCTTTGCTAAAAAGCTGAGCCTTCTAAATTACTGAGAGTGCACTCAATCCCCTCATCCAGCTCATGGATAAATATATGTAGAGAATCACAGAGTATCTTGAGTTGGAAGGGACACACAAGGATCATCAAAATCCAACTCCTGGCCCATCCAGCTCATGGATAAATATATGTAGAGAATCATGGAGTATCTTGAGTTGGAAGAGACACATAAGGATCATCAAAATCCAGCTCCTGGCCCTGCACAGACACCCCAAGAATTCCTCTCTGTGTCTGACAGAGTTGTCCAGATATTCCTTGAGCTCTGGCAGCCTTGGGGCTGTGATCCTGGGAATCCTGTTCAGTGCTCCTCCACCCTCTGGGGAAAGAACCTTTTCCTGATATCCAGCCTAAACCTGCCCTGCCACAGCTCCGGCTCTTCCTGTGGGTCCTGTCACTGGGCACCAGAGAGAACAGAGGGGGAACCCTCAACCCTGTCATCACCATCATCAAAAGGCTCCCTCACATACAGGCTTCCCCCACTGCCTCTCCTTCCATGCCTGCTCCTTCTGAAGGATTTGTGGCCACCCACTGCAGCGCTCCCGTTGTGAGAATCATCCCACCACCTTGCTGTGGTGGCAGCTGTATCCCAGTTTTCCTTCCACACCAGGAGGAGTGGGGGCTTGGGCTCCTCCTGTTTGTTTCCCATCCTGTGTGCATTAGTGTGGATCCATGTTGGGCTGATCCCACCAGCTTTTTGGGGGACAGATTTCTACATGACCATTCTAAGGCACTTCTGTTGTTTTTAATACATCAATAACCTTTTTGGTTTTGCTGCCCCATGGATCCATCCCCTGCTTTCACAGAGACACACATAGCATCAGTGCACTGCATCCCACCCAGCTCTGGCTGCACACTGGCTGTGTGGATAAGTGGGAACCTCTCACCCTCTCCTTCCTCATCATCCTGTTATTTCTGTCAGAATGGAAACACTGCATTAAGCTGTTTCTGGTTCAGTGAAGGGGCATTTGCTATCCAAAGGCAGACTGCATTTCAATTTTCTTTCAAATGCCTCATTAACCCTCTTCTGATTTACTCAGTTGATGCTGATGCTGACGTTCTTTTCCAACGTGCATCTCTGTCTCCTTTGTGGAGAGGCAGCAGCAGCAACCCAGAGCAGGGGACAGCTCTGGGTGACTGAGCAGCCAAGGGGCGTGGGTGCCCTGTGTGCTGGGGTGTCACTGCTGCACAGCTGGGAGACCTGCCAGGGACAGTGGCTTTCCTACAGCTTTTCTCTTTCTGCTGTGTGTTTCCCATACTGTCTTCCTGTTGTCTTCCCATAATTCATCATTGCACCATTTTCCTGGAGAAAACCAGGCCTTCACTGTCACTCCACCATGCCAGGTCCTTTTCAGCAGAAGTCCAGTATGCACTCCATCTTCTTGGGAAAACCCTTGGTGTTCAGACAGTCCCAGGTACCCTCGGGCCCTGGGAACTCTGTGAGTGTGCTCTGGAGCTGTTGAAATCCAAGGGACGCTCTGACCTGATGAACCAGTGGCATCAGGCACTCCTGCTGTGCTGGCCAGCAGGCTCAGCCCTCAGAGACCCCACGGCAGCAGCACCCAGGTGTTACCTGGCCCCCCACAGCTCAGGTGGGAACGGTCAGCAATGGCTCCAGGCACAGCACCACTGAGCTCAGAGCCCCTTGCAGCTTACCGACACATGGCTTTGGTTTTGGTTTTTGATTGTTGGGGGTCCTGTTTGAGTGGAGCCTCTGTGGGCCCCATCAGTAAATAACTGTTATTCCTCAGTATAATTGTTTAAAACTCTACAGGAGTCTTATTTTAAGCATCTTAAGTGCTATGTTTAACCACCTTACAGGCTTCAGGCTCTATCCATTCCAGAGCAGCTCTGAGGACTCTGAATGCTTTTTCACAGAATTGACAGGATGACTGGGCTGGAAGAGACCTTCAAGATCACAGAGTCCAACCCAGCCCCAACACCTCAACTAAACCCTAGCACCCAGTGCCACATCCAGCCTGTTTTTAAAGACATCCAGGGATGGTGACTCCACCACCTCCCTGGGCAGGCCGTTCCAGAACTTTTTACTCTGAAGTATGTCTCTAAATATTGATGCTCAAGGTTTTGTTTCAAGGCTTTCCAAAGCAGAGCTGCACTGGCAGCACCAGAGCACAACCACAACCAAGGTACCACTGAGCCTTGTTTACTGGCTGAGGCAAAGCCAGCAGTATGAAATACCAGAATTTATGTTTTTATGGTGGTAACCATAGTGTGTGCAGCCATTCCTCATTGCTCATGGGGGTGCAGAGGCAGCAGGACGGGTGCCAGGGCTGGGGGCAGGCAGGAGGGACTGACGCTGTGCCCGCTCTGCCCGCAGCTCATCAGCGATGGCAGTGTGGTGTACGCAGAGGCCCTCTGGGACCACGTCACCATGGACGACCAGGAGCTGGGGTTCAAGGCCGGAGACGTCATCGAAGTAATGGATGCCACCAACAAGGAGTGGTGGTGGGGGAGGATTCTGGACAGTGAGGGCTGGTTTCCAGCCAGCTTTGTTCGGGTAAGAGCTTCATCTTTCTTTGTGCCCTCTCCATTAGCAGCAGGTGTTTGTTCTTCTCCAGGTTTAATGTTCTGTGGTGACTCCTAAGGACTTTCACTGCTAGAGATGGTTCAGCATGTCTTGTCAGTATTCCTCTACAAGGGGCTACAGTACAGGATGCCCTATTGTATTGTGCCTTGATGTTGGAAGGAATGATGAATCCCACTCCACATTCTCAGAAGGCTAATTTATTATTTTATTATACTATATTATATTAAAGAATACTATACTATATAATACAGAGAGGATACTTACAGAATGCTAAAAATAAATTATGAAAACTTGTGACTCTCTCCAGAGTCCTGACACAGCTTAGCCCTGACTGGCCAATAAGTCAAAATAACTCACAGCAAAATCCAATAAAACAATCACCTGTTGGTAAACCATCTCCAAACACTTTCCAAAGGAGCAAAACACAGGAGAAGCAAATGAGATAATCATTGTTTTCCCTTTTCTCTGAGGCTTCTCAGTTTCCCAGGAGAAAAATCCTGGGCAAAGGGATTTTTCAGAGATGTGAATGTGACAGTGCCCTCCTGGCTGAGCAGCCACCAGTCTAGAGAACTCCTCTACATGAGTAAATCAGGGCAAAAGGTTCAGCTCCAGACTGGAGCTGAGCTGAGCTGTGCCAGCTGGGGAGCTGCCCTGTTTGGTGGCTGCAGCCTGGCTCCTGCTGGCTCTGTACACTGGCTGATTTGTGCCCAAGGACATGGCATCCACTTCCAGGAGCAAACAGCCCTCTCCTGGAAGAATCCCCGATGCAAATCCTGGATTCTTCACTCCAGTGTCCACTTAGACAATAGAGATGAGCGTGGCACCACTGGCCCCTCTGCAGCTGGTGCTGGAGCCAGTGCAGGGCACCCACCTGGCTCACATGCCCCTCCTCAGCCACCAGGCTGCCGGGCTGTCACACAGCACTGCGAGCCAGGCACTCAGAAATGCAGGAGAAAAACACCAGAAATGTCTGGGCAGTGATCTGGGGCAATGTGAGACACTCCGTGCTTGTCCCCCGGTGCCAGCTTCAAAGCCCACACACAAGAGCTGTGCAGACCAGCCCAGACAGTGCCAACTGCACCCTGCGGAGGCTTCATTTCCAGCAGAGCTTTCTGAAACACATCTGAGCTCTCAGGGCAAGCCAGGAGTGTGGGAGGGTGGTAACTGCTGTGCTCGCTGTCCCGCTGTGAGCAGAAAGGCTTTTTCCTTTCTCCTGACCGGGACTGTGGGTGCCTGACAGCTTTCACCACCTCGGGGCAGGCTCCTCACTCTGCAAAGGCAGCGAGGTGCCTAAGGGCAGAGATTCTCAGCCCTTTAGCTCTTTATCCAGGTCACTTCAGATCACAAATGACCCAAAACCAGGTGAAGCATGAAAGGAGGTGACACGAGGTCATCCGGTGGCTGCAGCAAAAGTCATTGCAGAAGCGGGGCAGTTTTGAAATGCTTTGTTATAGGTTGCAGGAGTTAGTCTCAGCTGCATAATTAATACAAACAGCGGAATGTTTTGCAAATAAGATTACCAAGGCCTCAGCACTGCTTTTTCTTGCAATGAAAACACACAATTTTTTTCTTTAATGTTACTGATAAGTTGAATTGTCTTGGCTGGCAAAAACTTGTCAGAGTAAAGGAGACTCGTACTAGGCATTAGGGGTGCAGAGTAAGAAATTCTTTGAACAGAGGAATCACAACGTTTATTCAAGCATCCAGCTGAAGATTTCCCGCTAATTACCACTGGCTCTGAAGCTCACTGCAGGGAGGGCTGGTATGTCTGCAGGCTTGGCTCAGACTGCAGGGCTCTGTCACTCCACATCTGAGTTTCAGGCCGAGGTCTGAGTTTAAGAGCTGCCGATGTCCTGCTCACACTGGAGGAGAGCCAGGGTTGCACATCTTGAGGCTTCAGCAGTGAGTAAAGGTAATCTGTGCCTGTGTTACCAAGGGAGGGTATGCGCTGTGTTTTATGTGTAGCTGCATTTGTATCAAGAGGTAAGTCATAGAGCCTAGAAGAAACTACATTAAAAGTTTAAAGCAGTTCTGTGTCACTGAACTAAAAATTCCTATAATTATATGTTTTACCTTCCTACCTTTCGCTCCTTCTCTGTGCCGGGACGGATCCTTTGAGCCATGCACAGTGTTCCCAGGGCACTCAGCAGTACCAGGGAAGGAGCTCAGGTGCAGAGCCCAGCCCGTGCCCTCGGCCGCTGAGCCCTGTGCCCGTGCTGTGCTGCCATCTGATGGGGCACCGAGGCTCCCACACCGCCCTGCCCTTCTTTCCCACCGCGGTGCCCACAGGCAGCTGGTCTGCTTCTGCTTTAGCAATGAACTCTTTAAATAATCCTGAGCAAGCAGATACCGAGGGGCCATCTGCTACTGACACTATGAGAACGTTAAAGTAGATAAAAACCCAACCATTTGCTGGTTCTTCCCTCCCTCCCAAAGTGTCCCTTCAAATATTTAAGAAAATTTCACTCAATCAGCCATTTCTGTCCTGATTTTTTATGCATTATTCCTGAAAGACTCCATATTATTCCTGTAAATTCTGTCCACTAGAAATGCCTGCCTAAACCCACCCATGTCACGGTGGGAGCAGCTGCCCTGTGCTCTCCCCAAAGTGACTGTCTGGCCTCAGCCTCCCCGAGGGGAAATGTTTCCAGGCAATACACACCCCCTCCTCTCACCTTGTCCCAGCTCAGGGTGTGTCTGCCATGCAGCCACTTCCTTGGCAGAGCTGTTTAGCAGTAGGAGCAGTGAACATCTTGTGTGCCTCCCAGCTGCGGGTGAACCAGGATGAGCCCATGGAAGATTATCCCCTGAAGGTGGAGGGGGGCAAAGAGGACTTTGGGATGGGCCAGACCACCAAAGACCAAATGAGGACCAACGTCATCAACGAGATCATAAGCACAGAGAGAGACTACATCAAGCACCTGAAGGACATTTGTGAGGTAAGGAATAAAGGGGGAAGGGACTCTTAGAGCTTCTCTGAAGGACAATGGACTGTGTCCCATGCTTGCCCAGAAAGGGACCCTAACCAGGTAACTTTTCTGAAAATGAGACTGGATTTTCATCAGTTCTGCTGAATGCCAGTACATGGTTAGAAAACAGAAGACAATTCATTACAGCAATATCCCAAATGCCTCTGCATTTGGAGCACTCACTTGTGCTCTGATTAAATGGAATTAATTGAATTTCCCAAGCCAGAGAAAAGTAAATGTCTAGCACTGCTGTCCTCTCTAATGTGTGTTCTGAGGTAATATAATCAGCAACTCCAGCCTTCAGGCAAGCCATGCTCAGATCAAAACAAGTGGGAGATGCTCAGCCAGTTGGATCCTTTACTGTCAAATGGGCTGAATATTGTGACACCTCTTCTAAAAGAGATCCATCCTGTACACTGGGGGAGCGAGGGCAGCTGGAATTTTTGCAGGAACAGAATTCTCCACTGCAATGGTACAAAAGTGGCTCCCAGCAGAGGCAGCAGGGGCAAAGAGCACACACAAATAAGCCTCTCCTCTGCAGTGTCCCCCTGTCCCTCAGAGCTCTCCTTTGCTGCAGTCAGCTGGGCAGCTCCTCACACAGGCACCAAACCCAGAGGCAGCAGGGACAAAGAGCACACACAAATAAGCCTCTCCTCTGCAGTGTCCCCTGTCCCTCAGAGCTCTCCTCTGCTGCAGTCAGCTGGGCAGCTCTTCACACAGGCACCAAACTAGGTCCACACCTGGACTTAGCTGGTCTGAATCTACCAGTGCTGGAGTCAGAGCACCCCATTGCAGACACATAAAGGCTTTTTCAGCAAGAGAAAGCAGCTCTGTGACTCCTTCAGGTGTGGGCTGCAGCATCACCCAGGGCTGCTGTGTCTGTGGCAGCTTCTATCTGTACCAAGTTCAGGGTAACATGAGAGGAAATAATAGTTACAGATGGGTACAGGAAGGGAATGCAGGAACCTGGTGTACACCTGAGTGCAGTCCCTGAGGCTTTCTGTGCCACAGAGCAGATGCCCAGGAAGCTTTCCAATCTGGTTTTCTCCTAGGGTTACATTAAGCAGTGCCGCAAGAGAGCCGACATGTTTACAGAAGAACAGCTGAAGACAATCTTTGGGAATATTGAGGACATCTACAGGTGCCAGAAGAAATTTGTTAAAGCACTAGAGAAGAAATTTAACAAAGACCACCCACATTTGAGTGAGGTTGGCTCATGCTTCTTGGAATATGTAAGTAAACTTGACTTTATGGGAAAGGGGTAGCTGAGCATGGATTGAGCCAGAGGATTTAGAAATTGATCTGACAGAACTGAAGCTTTCTTTAAAAAGACCCATCCAACCAAACTAAATGCCACCACCCTCTATCCTAGCCGTGTTCAACCACTTCCCAAAGAAATACCCTGTAGCTCTTTTGGCTGTGGAAAGAGCATTTTCAAAGCACCTTATCTTCTGAACACTGTAATCCCTGCAGCCCTTGGTACTCCAGGGAAAATGTAGGAACACTCCAAAATCTTGAGTGGGACTGAGGTTACAGGAATGGTATTTTGAGGTCGGTGAAGGATCAGCTGTGGCTGGTGTGGGCACTCAAAGCATTCAGCTGAGCCCAGAGCAGGGTATGGGGGAATGTCTGGGTCTCTCACATGAAGCTGTGACACACCCTGCCAGCCCCCAGCTTTAGAACTCCAGGCCTGAGAGCCTGTGGAGGATACAAATCAGTAAACAGCTCCAGTCAGAGGATACAAACCTCCAAACAGGATTCTGAAGGACATGGGCAGTAAATCCCTCCCTGTGCCTTGCAGCAAACAGAGTTTCAGATCTACTCCGAGTACTGCAACAACCACCCCAACGCGTGCCTGGAGCTGTCGCGCCTCGCCAAGGTGAACAAGTACGTTTACTTCTTCGAGGCCTGCCGCCTGCTGCAGAAGATGATCGACATCTCCCTGGATGGCTTCCTGCTCACCCCCGTGCAGAAGATCTGCAAATACCCCCTGCAGCTGGCCGAGCTGCTCAAGTACACCAACCCCCAGCACAGGTAGGCCCGGGAGGGCAGGGAAGGAGCCAGGATGCTCCCATGGGAATGGGCTCATGCTGGATCAGGCATGGAGGGCAGTGGCTAACTGCAGCCAGCTCAATTCTTACAGGTTGCCACGTAGAAACCAGGAAAAGAAGTATATTTATATGATTTTATAAAGTATATTTACATTACATAAGTTAAAATTATATATAATATAACTTATAATATTATATAAACTTATAATATATATAATATATAATATAATAATATATTATATATAATATATATAATATATTATATATATAATATATTATAAACTTATAATATTATATAAGTATACAACTTATAAAATATTGTAATAATAATAACTTATAACTTATTATAAGTCTATCATAAAAGTACATTTACATAATTTCCCACTACAGTAGCACTCAGCTTTCCTGTCACAGATTGAGATTTACAAGGTCCACTTTATAATGGCCCTTTCCTGTTTTATTTGGCTCATGTATCTGTGATACCAGCACATATATACTTTGGAGCTACATGTTTCTGGTGGTTGTGTTCAGAACTTTGCCTCAAAAAGCATTGGTTGAATATATCCCAAATGCCCACACAGCTGCACTTCACCAGGGGGAAGTTGTGCCCTGCAGCAGTCAAGCCATGCACACTTGGTGCCCTGTCATGCCAGCTCAAAGCCAGGGTGAAGGCACTGCCTTTGGCTCAAGTAACTTAATTAAGTACCTGAAAACATGAAAAATCTGTATGAAAGTGTTGATATTGCTCCATTGTGATTTGACTTAATTTCACCTTCCCAATTGCAGCCCTGGTGCTTCCCAGAATGGTTTCAAGCATGTCTTGTTCCTTAAGGAAGTGCACAGATGTTTTGAGAGTTGCCTTAGAGCCAAGTTGTGCAGCTCAGCTCCTTCCCAGCTGCTCTGAACTCAGCAGAGGTAGCTGGTGGCCACAGATAGATGGTGGGTGGGGGAGAGCAGATCAGCCTCTGTCCTACCCTGCCAGATAAACCATCAGCTCATGTTCAAAACAAGCCAGTTACTGTTGGACTGCTTCACCTGTGCACCACAGACCAGTCCCTGCATGGGAACAGCAGCATTGTGAATGACTTGTATTATGTTGCAGAAACAAAATGAGAACCTGGAGGTTCTTCCAGCAATTTGTATTTACACCTCTGTAGCTAAATTTGATGACTTACCCCCTTCCCTTCCCCAGAGGTGGCCTGGATTTGTTACTAGACTCAATAAACCCACACTGTCTCCCTGCCCAAGGAAGTCAGGCTCAATTCTTAGCTCCCTGCTCATGTGCCTCCTTTACACATAGAGGGAGGGGATGTCTGGGATGGAGCAGCTTTCCTGAGCAGACTCCCTGAAAAAGATTTTAAAAAGTGTAACATGCTATTGTTCTAATCAACATCTAATCTGTGCCTCAAAACCAGGGAGTGTCTGAGAGCTGCCACAGGAGCAGGCATCTCTGATTCCAGCACAGAGCAGCTGGGACAGACTGCAGGTGGCACTCCTGGATCCATCCCCAGCTCTGTGCCAGGCTGCTCTCTGCCATTCTGCCAAGCCTAAGGCCTCTGTCCCTCCCCAGGGATTTCAAGGACGTGGAGGCTGCCCTGAATGCCATGAAGAACGTGGCTCGGCTCATCAACGAGAGGAAGCGGCGCCTGGAGAACATCGACAAGATCGCTCAGTGGCAGAGCTCCATAGAGGACTGGGAGGTAGGGGACTTCCCTGCCCAAGGAATTCCACCTTGTTCCTCTTCTGCCCTCCCAACAGCTTCTCTACAGTGAGATCTCACTGCCTGGCCCCACCTGAGCTCTCTGCCCTTCTTTGTGGAGAGTCTGATTTTATTTAAACAGTTATGAGCTTTTAGTACAACTGAGCAGGTTTGGCATGTAACCCAGCTAGACCTTTGCATGTTCCCTGGGATTCCTGTTTCCCTGTTTTTAATTGCAGAATGAAATCACCATGTAGGTTAGTGGAATTTTATTATTTTTCTCATGCCCCCCACTTTATCTTGAGTGACTTCAAACTTCCAAGATGAGCAGAATCACTCCTTCATTCTTAACAAGCCAGGTTACTGTTGCAGAAAGGCAAGTTCTGGCATAGTCACAGAGGAAACCAAGGTAGACTCATTTAAAAAAATTGCTAAAGAAAAGAAACAAAATACTGATTTTCTAAATCCTAGACTCAATAAACCCACACTGTCTCCCTGCCCAAGGATGTCAGGCTGAATTCTTGGCTCCCTGCTTACGTGCCTCCTTTATGTCTGGGATGGAGCAGCTTTCCTGAGCAGACTCCCTGGAAAAGGGGATTTTAAAAAATCTAACAAGCTGTTGTTCCAATCAAATTCAGTTCCCACCCCCTGGGTGCCAAGGGCACAGTGTCTCCCTGATGTGCCAGGGACTGTCCTCCAGCACAGAGGCTGTCTCTCATTCCCACACCAGTTCTGTCAGCAGCAATTCAGGCTCCCACTTTCAGGCAAGGCTGAGACCAACCTGTTCTTTGTGCTGTTCTCAGGGAGAAGATGTCCTAGTCAGAAGCTCGGAACTCATCTATTCTGGGGAATTATCCAAAATCTCCCACCCTCAAGCCAAGAGCCAACAGAGGATGTTCTTCCTCTTCGATCACCAGCTTGTCTGCTGCAAGAAGGTAACCATGAGAGCTGGCTACTGCTGTGCTGATGGATTTAAGTGAACTCCCTCTCCACCCCTTTGTTTCCTTAATTCTTCCTGGCCTCATGTGCTCCTGGCACACTGTGCCTCTTTCCTCTGAGGTCCTGGGGTGTTCTGTGCACCGGAGCACAGCAATCAGCTACTGGCCTAATCCTCACAGCAAAAGAGGAAAGCACTGCACAGCTTCCGGGGTTACTGTGGGGTTATTCTGTACAACTCATTAATGAGTATTGTCACACAAGTTATTTTAATTACCTTGTTCTTCATCTGAACTTCCACCTTAGTGTTGTATTCAGAAAAAAGTGCAGATCTGATGAAAAGCTGTGGGCCTTGGCAGTCAGTAAGGCCAAGCTAACAGCACATGTAAGTCTGTAAGTACAGCTTTTTTCCATAAGCTGAGTAATTACAGAAATCTTCCTTCTTGGAGCCAATGAACAGTACCTTCCTCTGGAATTTCAGAACTGAATGTGCCAATTAGTTGTTGCATATTCCACAGCAAGCAGGTAGCTCCAGGTAACTTAGGTATGAAAATTTCAAAGTTCTCAAAGTTACTTTTCACTGTCAACAAAAAAACAAGAGCTAATTAGTATTATTTCTGCTTTTTAACTGTAACTGAAGGATTTAAATAGTGTTTTCTGTCAGAGGCTTAATGAGGATTTGGGACCATGTGTAACACCCATGCTTCAGGGCAGCAGATAGGCCCCAACACAGCCACCAGCCTGTCCTGACCCCACTGCCAGGACAAGCACTGTGGTTCCCTACAGTGGCCACAGCAGCTCAGCACTCTGCAGTCCCACAGACTCAAATCCACTGCTCATTTCTTTTACAGGACTGTAATGATAGCAGGAAGGTTAAATTCTCCACTGCATCCAAGAAACAGCAACATGTGTTGTGATCTGTCTTCCAGGACCTTCTGCGCAGGGACATCTTGTACTACAAGAGTCGGATCAACATGGATGACATGGAAATACTGGATGTGGAAGATGGCAAAGACAAGGACTTCAATATCAGTGTGAAAAATGCATTTAAGTTGCACTGCAGAGACACTGAGGAAGTCCATTTATTCTGTGCAAAAAAGCCTGAGCAGAAACAGCGCTGGCTGAAGGCATTTGAGAATGAGAGGAGGCAGGTGCAGCTCGACCAGGAGACAGGTATGGAAAGAGGCAATGCTGGGACACTGGGTTGGTTTTTTTTTTTAATCACTATTATTATTTTTGGCTTTTCATCTTTTTTTACCCATTGGCTAATGCCTGAGGAGTGAAAGGGTGGGGAAGCCATGCTCGAGGGCAGCTCTGGGCTGCTGAATTACACATTCTGAATGAATCTGTGCAATTAAAAAACTGCAAACCACCATAAGCTATCACTGGAGTTTGTCCTCTCAGGGAGGCTGATGTGTCTTAAGGAGTTCAAGCAGGGCTGACAAAATAGTCAGTACATTACATACAGGGTCCAGAACAGCATAGAACAGGTTCAGTCCAGGGTTCTCACTGTACAAGAGGGTTTGTGTTGTTTTGTCCAAATCTTTCTTAATTCAGCTTAGTGTGTTCTGAAAGATTTCAGCCACCAGTGGCCTGGAGTGGCTTCTCCCTGCAGTGCAGCATGGGCTGAGGGGCAGGCAGCAAACCCTGCAGGGGGTTTGGGCTGCCCAGCTGTGCCCCCCAGCCTTGGCAGCAATTGTGGCCTCTCCCCTCAGGCATTTGCCTACCCCTGTCTTCTCCTGAGGTACCCAATGATGACCTGCTGCTGACAGAAATCCGCTTTACCTTCCAGGATTTTCCATCACGGAGGTGCAGAAAAAGCAGGCAATGCTGAATGCCAGCAAGCAGCACCATGCTGGGAAGCCCAAGGGTGAGTCACACCTGAACACAGGAACACTGTGACAATGGGGGGTGGCTCTGTATTTATTACATGGGAGAGGCTTCAATGAAGTGACACTAACAAACTCTTGAGAAGGCCAGATGGTGACAATTTGCACTACAATTCCTGGTAGATGCAGATGGCTGGAGATTCTTAACTCCGGGAGAGCCACTTTGCACATAATCAGCACTCTGCCAAAAGCCAGCAGCTTCTCCTCCAGGCCAGTGCACAGCCTCTCCCTAGGAGCCAGGCTTTCCCAGCAGTATGGCATTCCCTTTGGCAAAAGGCAAGGTTTGTAGGAATCCCCATGGTGCACAGAGGGCCACAGAGGTCTCACAGCAGGGACTGTTCCTGCTGGGCAGCTGTGCCTGTGGGAGATGCTCTCAAACCTGCACCTTGGGCAGGGTGCCAGGGGCAGGAACCATGGGCAGAGCTCTTCATTCAACCTTCAGAGACAAGGACAATTAGCAGCAGCCAGGGGAGAGTGAAGTCAAGCAAAATAAAGGTTCCTGTGCCCACAGCCCTGTTGATGCCACCTTCCCCTTCTCTCTGTTCAGAGGAAGAGGTGTTGCTTGGTTCCTCTGAACCCACAGAGGCAACCACTTCCTCTTGGTGGTACCAGCCAGCACTTAATCCCCAGCCACATCTCCTGAAAGCAAGCTTGGCTAAATGTCAAAAAGGGCCAGAAATAAGATCTGGCTGCAAACAGGGGGAAGTTTAGAAGGAGACCAGACCATGCCAACAGAGCAAAGCCCTTGGGGCACAGCACTAGAGGAAACTGCACAGAGCAGCCTTGTCCTCCATGCAGGCACTGACCATTCCTAGTCAGAAATCCAGCCCAGGAGGTTGTGACAGGCACCAGCATCACTGGCACAGCAGCTGCTTCTCCCTGCACAGCCAAAAGCAGCAGCTAAGTTTGTCACCAGCCATGAGCTGTGCTCTCTAGCTCTGCTGTCGTTCTGAGCCTTCCACAAGAGCTCTAATCCTAAAAGGCCATGCTGAAAGTAAGGATAAATTGAAGGAAAGGTTACACTAAGACAAACCCAATTCACAGCCCTGCAGCTCTAACGGGGACTGGGGAAGGCAGAGTGGGGGGAAAGCAGCTAAGCTTGTGTTTGACTAACATGCTCCCCATCTCCTCCTCCTCCCAGCTGTCACCAGGCCCTACTACGACTTCCTGATGCGGCAGAAGCACCCCACCCTGCCCACCACGCTCCCTCAGCAGCAGGTCTTCATGCTGGCAGAGCCCAAGCGCAAGCCCTCGAACTTCTGGCAGAACATCAGCAGGCTGACACCCTTCCGGAAATAGGGGCAGCCCCGTGTTTGTGCCTGAACCCCTTCTGAGAAAGCACTTTATCCGTCACTCCTGGCAGGTGGAGCCCAGGCTCATCCAGCCCTGTGTTTACAGAGGATGGCACAGGTGCTCCTGCCTCCCCTATTTATTTTGCAGCCCTGCTGACCCGCTGGCTCCGGGGTGAGGCCGCGTGGGCCAGCCCTGCAGTGCCCAGCAGCAGAGCTCCAGGAGCGTGCAGCAGGGAGCTGGACAGGCTGCAGCCCCAGAGATTTACCTTGTCAGCTCTACTTGGACTCACTCGTCCCGCTGTGCCCACTATGCTGGCTGGCAGCTGCCACAGGGGAGGGCAGCTGATGGACCCGCTGGCCCCGTGGCCACTGCCCTGCTCAGAACAACAGTTCGGAGTCCGTGACGAGGAGGGATGAACCCTTCTGCTCTGCCCAGCCCATGCCCTGCATTTCTCAGAGCTGTGATCCTCCTCCACGTGTCCAACGCACTCAGCAGCCTCTGCAGGCCCTCAGAGCACAGTGAGCACTGCACTGTGACCTCCTCCTCCCTTTAGTGCAACAGCACCGCTGAAAGGTGTCCTACATTAAACTGTGCCAACCTGCAGCATGAGTCAAGTTGAAGAATCTCTCTAGTGGGTTTCAGTTACATAAGTTAGAGAAAAATGTGCCTAATTAATACCATACTCAATTCTTTAAATTCTCGTCTCTCCATCATTCTGCCATATTTCCTGGCCAATGAAAATGCTCATTGTTTGTAATGTGTTTATTTATGGTAAAAATCAGAACTGTGTATTTTGTAAGTCTGTAATTGTTCTTGTCAGATGTTGTTAACTTGATGCCTGTTTTGTCTGTTTAATTTTTCTTTTCTTTTTTTTTTTAAAGAAAGGTCAATATTTGCAAACCTAGCTCCCAGAAGTCAGAGTCTGCTGTTCAACTCTGCAATGTCATTGTTATGCAAACTCCCACAGACCCTCAAATTCAAGGAGTGTTACTGACACTTTTAAAAATGGAAAACCACTTGATAAAGGCCTAAATTTGGCATAAGGAGCCTCACTTTAAGTACCCAAGTTTCAATGGTGGCCAAAAAGAATGAATTTAAACCTTGGTTAGCAAAAAGAAAGATTTGCCTTACCATAGTGAGAGTTAGAAGCCATACTGACTGAATTCCCTAGATTAGGAGACATCCTGTGACAGTGGAAGGAAGACACTGGCTCATTCCAGCTCAGGTGTGAGTGAACACTGCAGAGCTCAGAAATCCAGTGTTTGTTGATGCTGTAGCTGACCAAAGTCTGGTCATCCAGGGATATCTGAATTCAGTAGCATGTACAAAGTCCTTCTTGCACTATATCTTCCCCCCAGACCAGGGGCAACATTTAATTTCATAAAGAAACTTGTAAAAGTGACTCTCAGCCTGTGTTTGTCTCCAGCCCGTCTCTATCTGTGTGAAGCTGTTTCTTTCCAAAGTCACTGTGGGGATTGTGCTCTGGCAGCTCCACCAGGGGCTGCTCAGCCACAGGGGCCCTGCCAGGTGACCTCAGAGCAGCCATCCCAGCTGTGGGGACACAGGGACATGACCTGGGGTCACTCTCTGCTCTGGGGAGGACACTGGGTCAGTGCTGGGAGGGAGGGGGGGGGCAAAAGGAAAAAAAAACCAACCAAAACCACTAAGAAGCCACTGAGATCAGGCAGCTACAGCAGTATTAGCACAACATACACCCACAGACATCAAGAGAGAGACACAGGGACACTGAAAGACACCCAGAGACACACGTGGCCCAGCAGAAACACCAAGGCACTGCCAGGTGGGTACAGACACCCACGGGGGGAGATGGTGACCAAGAGACCCTGACACACAGAGACACACACACACAGGTAATGCCAGACAGCTGCAGCCAGCACCACTCATAACAGAAGACAATTGTCATTTCTGTGTTTACCCTAATGTCTGCACCCTCCTTTCCTTATCCATGGCATGTTTGTTTTGATTGGCCAGGAAGAAAACCTGTTGGCACTAAAATGATCAATTTTCTCAGCTTACCATCAGCCTTGTAGTAAATGGAGGGTGGTGGAGGGGCAGAGGACAATCCCCTCCCCAACAGATACAGGATCACACCCCCCACACGAGCATGGCCAGCTGTGACAATGCATCAGGTTGCTCATAGCCTTGTCCAGCTGCTATCTGGGTTCACTCAAGGATGGAGATTCTCCTAAAACCTCTTTATATCCCTGCTCAAAACCACTCTGTCCCCATTGTGAAGGAAGTGCTGACATCTATTCAAAGCTCCCCTTGCTGCATCTGGTTTGAGACAGAATGCTGCTCAATATACTCAGCTTTACCTTTACAACGAAGTCACTGGTAGAAATCCTCACCTCTTCTCCAAGGGAAATGGGGTGAGAGTGGCACAGGACCACGGAGTGCAACAACCCTGCCCTTCCTCCCCCCTGAAACACACACAAGAATTGGCTACTATTACTTACCTGTGTAGCAATACTCTGAACAGTAAATATGCATCCAGTGGTTAAAATAATCACATCATTTATCAGCTCTTCCACAAGTGGCTGCATCTCTGACCAGTGCGCACAAAGGATTTACAGAGACACTTTTTTTACAGAAATTTCTGAAGTGCCAAACCAGACTTCTCTGGCCAGACAGCATCCCAGTCAATGGGCAGTTGATTACTTCTGGAAGAATTTTACTCTCCACTTGACTATCAGTACTCTTTCTAAAAAGTGTCCTCAGTTGGGATTCTAGTCTTGAATGCCACATTAGGATCCAACCCCCTATGCAAGACTGAGATCAGGTAAAAAAGCTGATCACACAAAGTGGTGGAGTTACAGCAGCAGCACAGAAAACAGGTAAGGCTCAAACCCATAAACCCATTGTGCTCAACATGCCCAGCCCAGAGTCTGCTCTGAAGAGGATTTCATCACAAAATACCATCCTTAGTTTAACAGCCAGCACCACCTCCCAACTCTCACCATAACCCTCGGTGTTTCCTGAACAAACTGTCACAGATCAGGTGTAACCTCCTTAGGTTTTAAGTGATCAGACACTCAAAGTTACCTCATCCCCCAAGTTGCTCATTAAATGGCAAAGTGTACCTGTGTGTGAGATGGTAACAGATTAACCAAGCCCAGACTTCCCTGCTGCATCTGGATTTGGGCTGGAGTGGCTCCCACTGCTCTGCCAATGGACAGAACTGGGGTGAACCCGTGTGCAGGCTGGACTGGGGGTGTGCACAGCGAGCAGATCCCAAGGGCATCAGCTAAACTTGTGAGAATGGGATTTCTGGCTGGCCAAGCACTGCCTCTGACAAGCTCTCTGAGCTAAATGGACAAGACCATCGTGCCAGTTTCACAAAAGTGTCCATTTGAACCATCAAGAATCAGAAGTGTGAGATATCAGCAACCTTTTCTCTGGAGCTGAACCTTCAACAGGGGCCAGAAATGCAGATTTGCATACAAAACAAACTGAAGCTCCTGATGTGAGTCCGAACACCACCAATCCTCCCGGATTTTAGGGTAGAACCAGCTGAACTGCTCAGAAAAATAGTTCTGCATTGAGTTACATAAAGAGGACAAAGAGACTGAGTCAGGGGTGGTTTGGATTTTTTTTAGGGGTGTTGGTTCTACCTGTTCCTCTCCTTCTGTAGATATCCATTTAGGAAGCTTCTTGCAAAAACAGCCATGATTCTTAATGACCTAAATCTGCCCAGATTTCATTTGGCCAAATAAAACACAGTATTATGCAAAGGCTGTGAATCAAATGAAAGAATGATTTACTGAAGCTACCAGTTAAATGAACCAGTGGCTACTAAATAACACAGTCTGTGCTCTGACCAAAAAAAAAAAAGGAAAAAAGCCTCTATTTTAAACTATTAGTTTAGAATAGTTTCAGACACTGTGGGTGTATATACTGTTCAAGTTCTAATAGCACCAAAACCAGCACGAACTGTCTTTGTGCTAACTCACAGTAAGAACTAGGTCAGTTCCCATGGAGAGAAGAGTTCCCCCAAAGCAGCCTTTAATATCTCTCCTGTTTTGTCCATTCCCTGAAGGACAGTGGGGTGTCAGCTGGGGAGGAGCCCCATCTTGTGTCCAGCAGAGTCCTTGGCTCACCGAGTACACTGCAGGAGATTCCCACTGTGCAGGACACTGCAGAGCCAGCACAGCTCTGTCACCAGGAGCCAACCATGTGCCAACCATCTGCACCTGGGTATCCCAACTGCTTCCCAAAACCACCTGAAAACCAGGCCTCACTGTCACCAACAGGGATAACTCAGAATCAAGGCACCTGCCAGTAACAAAAGAATCTCAGCTTCAGACTGAGAACACTTCATTTCTTTGGATGCCAGAATGACAGAAATTAGCTTTTTTAAAATAAAAAGGCCTTTCACCTGATGTGTCAAAATGTCAGGCTGTGCTCCTCCAGATTCACTGTCGTGGAAGCACACCTTCATGTAACAGCATCATTCAAGAAGTCTGTGGCAAGACTGGTATGCAACCATCAGTCTTTTGAACAAGCACTGCACCACTCACCTCCCAGACTGGAGCTGTCAGCACCTGGCAGGGGGGCAGCACCCAGCAAGTGCTGCTTTCTTCTTCATTGTTATTACTTCAGTTGTTTTAATTCTCCTGGCAAGTCCCACCACGTACATGTCATGAGGGTTATGGGCATTGCAAAGCCCACCTGGACAGTGAACGTGGTACAACAGCAACTCCTCAAGCTTTAAGGAGGGAACTACTCACACCTCATTCAACTGCTGCAGCCTCAGCCTGTGCCTGCTGCTGCTCACATTCTCTGCCAAAGGGTGGGGACGTGCCACTGCTACTGACATTAGCAGTACCACACTGGTACAAGCCAAAATATCACCCAGAATGTCCTGTACCAGTCTACCAGCAGGAACTCCCTGTCCCAGAGCTCCCAGCCTAAGCAAAGCTGTAGGGTCAGCTCTTCAGGTAAGTAATGGGTTAAAGAATAAGAACTTTGATAGTGGAAAAAAATTAACTGAAAAAAACAGAAGTGTTTTCAGCTGATTTTAACCCCCTGAAGACACAGTGGTGCTCTTTCAGTTGGACAGTGTGGGGAGGGACTCAATCTTCCAGGCTGCAGTGATCCATCAGTGCCAGAGTGGAGGCAGGGCAAGGTGCAGCCAGCAGTGGGACCTGGCACCAGACAGGAATGCCTCCAGGGGACCACAGCTCCAAGCAGCAGCGTGGAGTCACCTCCTTTCCAGTCCCAGCCACACAGCTACAGGCTCTGCAGAAGCCAAAGGGTGCTCCTTCCTTCCCAGCCACAGCAATCCCAGCTGCCCTGCCTTGCCATTCACACCTCACACCTGATTTCTCCCATGTGTCTCACACATGTCCTTAACAAGCTACATGACTAAAATCCCGTGGCTTTGGCAGTGCTGGCACTTCTAGGAAAAATACAGGCTGCTTGTTCTTTTTGCTTAACATTCCTGTCATCTTTCCCCCTGCAACTACACCCCTCCTCTCCCCACGTCCCGAGCTTCTCTTTTGCACAAGTTTGCTACCAAAGCAGCTCCCTGTTTCACAGCCTGTGCAAATGAAATACCTGTGGTACTTACCCCAGAGCTGTGTACCTTTGTGTGTGACTGCCTACATTTACAGTTGTGAGATGGGAAATAAACAAGCTACCAACTTGAAGTCTTGTATCATTCTGTAATCCTTCCAAAAGCATTAACTACTGACTATAGAGCAGCTATGGAACAGCATTCTGCTTACAAATTCCTTCTATCCTTCCACACCTACTTCTTTCCCTTTTCTCCTAAGCAGCACCCACTCATTACCCAGGCTGGATAATAATTTATGGCTTTTTTCTTTAAACTCCAGTAACCTGAAATAATATACTTGCTATCTAAATCACATCATCAAGAAAAACCTCATCCCCAAATACAGCCACGTGTTCCCTGAAGCAGAGGGAGCTGCATTGAGCTCAGCTGGGCACTTCACATGATCACAGTTCTTACAAGCTGGCAAAAGCAAAACTTGGGGAAGGTGTGTTCCCCTTCCCCTTTCTGAAGAATCAATTTGCCCACATATTTTACCTTTCTTGCCCAGAAAAGAAAGCTATTGTAAAACACTACAAAGTAGATTACTATAGCCCAAAAATGAAGGCAGAGTTTGGTACTTCAAGCTGACAGCTGAGCTGCTCATTGTCAAGTTCTTTCTGTCACATTTGTGTTGGATCTCTTAGCCACCAAGGACTACAGCTGGGGTTCCTGTACCCACGAGGCTCAACAGTCTCCCCTCCACATCTGCAATTCTCCCTGTGACACAACCCAGCTTCCCACAGCTGCCAAAGACTTCTGGCTGCTCTTGAAAATAAACATTAAAAACTAAAGTCATCACATGGCCTCCATTCTATTCCGGATGATTAACACAGGATAGCTAATAGCCTGATGGATACTAAAATAAAATCCTGGAGTGCACTTAGCCTCCTACACACAGTCAGACATTTTACCCATGCAATTCAGCAACACTGACATTACTGACATTTCCTACACAAAAAAATTCCCATCATTCCTGATCCCAAGGGAGCTCACCAATGAAACTTTCTGTTACCTGACTTTGTTTACAGCAAGCCACAGAGTTCAGAATCTAAAGCAAGATGTTAGAAACAGCAAGTTTTGGTTTTGCCCATAATTATTAACAGGAAAACTTCAAACTCAAAATTTCTTGCCTGATTTCTACCAATCACTAACTGAGCAGACACTTTCCTGGAAGGGGCTCTGGCTGTCCTCAGGTGCTCAGAGCTGTCCCTAAATGAGGGAGCTCTTTCCTCCACAGCAAGTGGAGCCACTTGTCACCGAGGGGAGGGTAACACACATTAATTACATTGCCACTGCAAAATCCACCTGGCAAGAGGGAAAGTCAAACCATTACTGACCCAACATTTTGGCAGTTCCATGGATACATTTAGAACCACCATGAAAGAAACTCTAGATTATCTAGAGACTTAAGAGTTCAGTACCATGTCCTTACAGGTGTTGAATACTGTATAAGGTCAGGTTTCAGAGCAGCAGACACCCAGGAGAACAGCTGCATCAGAATCCTTCTAGCCTGAGAGTGATCAGCACCATTCTGAAGAACAGCTTTTCCCTTTATAGCATCCCAGATTTCAGCAACCCACTGGGTGAAGATTATGAATTTTCATCATATGCAGTGCTCTGCAAAAAACACTCCCAAACCTATCTACCTGTATCATGAAAGCAATCCCAGGATAACTGACCAACAATTAGCTTGAGGAAAAACACACTAAAAAAAATAAATCTGTCCATAACATCCCTTCTGCTCAGCTACAATTTTAAAAGCTCAACTACTTAAAACTACCTGACAATGAAACACTATTCCTGCAGATTGATGCAGTCACGTTGCACCTTCCTCTTCCACATGTGTTGCTTTTTTCCAGAAGGTTACCAGGTAAGTTATTGTTATTTTTGGAGACCTACAATAAATGAGAATAGCCAGTTAGTTCAAGCAGCTTAGTTGTTCCCCCAGAGCTTTACAACCACCCACACACTAAAGAAATAGGATAATTACCCACACTTCACACCTACTCTACTCTTTCCTTCTGGGGAACACTCAAGACACTGATTTCTAACAGCTTTCTGCTCAGGGCTGTCACCTCTCCAATCAAACAGCACGGCTTTGGTATGCAGCAAATGCTTAAGTATTGTCACATTTTACATCTGTTCCATTTCCTTTGTTTTAAGCTATAAAATAAAACCTCTCAAACCGCAGAAATGTCTCAAAAGGGAACAAGGCAGGGTTGAACGTGTTTACCACACTCTCAGACAGGACAGCTTAGGGCAGCTTAATTCCCCACCGGGGAGCCTTTGCCACTGTGTTCTGTTAGGCTTGAAGAAATCTTACTGATCACTCATCCCTTTCAACATTTTGCTTTGCCTCCATCAATCACCAGATTCCATCAGCTTGAAGAGTTTAAATGCATCATACTGTTCTCCAGCACAGAATGTTTTCTGGAAGGATTGCACCAAAGACAGTAGGAAAGAAACCACAATAAGCAACACAAGTCAATCTTTATTGAAAACTGAAGTATTAATACATAACAATTCTTGTTACAATAAACGTGCTTTTAAGAATTTAAACTTGAGCTCATCTACTCATTGAATTGCATAAAAAATAAAAAAAGTATGAATTTTCACAATTGAACTGGCTCAGAATGGAATCTCCACTCTTTGTGTTGATGCGATAGTTCAATGCAGGAGTGAGTGATGCCTTAAAACTTATTCTGGAAGACAACATTGACCTAAACTTAAAAAAAAAAGTACCAATACAACTGTTCCTAAGACAGTCTTAAAAAAAGTCATAAAAAGGAAACCTGTGTCTATTTCATAACAAACATGGAGAACTATTACTGGGGCCTCTTGTACTTCCATTGCATGCACTCACTTTTTTAGATCTTAAGACAGGAGGGCAGCCAATAATAGCATTACAATTAAAAAAAACCCACTAACAAATCCCTTCTAGTTAAAACAAGTCTGTACAGCAGCCAGCTAAAAAAGCTTTCCCAGTTTGCCTGCTAAGTGCCCAAAAGTCACAATCAGTTTAGAAAAGTCATGTTCATTTTCTTGATGTTGAAACTTCAGGGCCCATAAATTGTCCAGATGTAAAAGTCACAAATGGACCCTTACTACATGTGAAATTCAGATGTTTCAGTGTTATATGCAACCTGCACAAGGAAAGGTTTCTTGTCCCCACTGTTCCTCTCCCCTCTGGTGCCTACAGGACACCTTGCCTGCCCTCAGCACCCTGGGCAGAGGCTCCAGCCTGCCCAGAGTCCTCCCAGCAGAGGGAACCAGCTCAGCCCTGCACAAACTGCCCGAGCCTGCTGCACGTGCTCCTGCCCTGTGGATTTCACCTCCTCGTGTGAGGGGCTCTGCAGGAAGCCCAGAGCTGACACAACACAGGATTAGAAACTGACACTTCTAATGAGAACAAGGCGAGTGAGCTGAAATGGCCATGGCCGTGTCCTTCACAGCCTTGCCTCAGGCTGGCTCACAGGGCTGAGGAACCTGCACTGACAGAGCTGGGGCAGACTGGGGCTGTGTCCTAAGGAGCGCAAACCCAGCCCAGGCAGCCACAGAGCAGGCACAGCCACAGGCTCTGCTCTGTGCCACGCCTCCAGCTCCTGCTGGAGCATCACTGCCCACGTTCCTAAGGTGGGAGGTTTCACACACACGGGAGTTGTTGGCCCTAGTTAGGTGGTGGTGTCAGACTGACGTGCTTACCTATTTGAGCAAACCCAATGAACAGTGTGGAACACTGCTGGAGCACTGGGGAGCGATTCCAATCAATGCTCCTGCCTCAGCAGCCAAGGAGCTTCAGTGAAGGCAGGACACTCCAGGAGAGCAGCCCATGCTGAGAACCCTGGTGCACAGCTCTGTACCATCAGCTCTCCTGACACCAGCCACACACGTGGCACTCAGGGGTGGTGGTTTGCTTCTCTTGTTTGGTTAGCTTTATCAGTGGATGGAGCAATACAAGGAAGAATGAAAATAAAAGACTTTTTCACCTACAGCTGCATCTAAGCATTTAACTTGCATAGTACACTCAAAATGAAGCTTTCTTGAGCAGCATTCCTGCATGTCTCCTAGAAACTCCAAACAGGAGAGGGTCACAACAAGCACAAGCAACATCTAGCAGTAGGTTGTCTCTTTTCCTTCCTGGTGTTTAGTTAACCACCACCACACTGACCAGGGCTATGTGGTTTTGGTACCAATTATTAGCCATTTTTCTTTCGCTGCTGCTACATTTAAAAGACATCTTTATCAGCTGTTACTGACATAGGGAATACCTTGGTTTTTAAAAAATACTTTATCTAGACGCAACACTTGAAATTTGAATTAAAAAAAAATTCTTGGACTTCTCTTTGTTATTGCTGCAACAGTTATTTTCAGTTCCAGGTTTATAGTAGTATTTTTTTTTAATCATATAAAGCTGCCATAAAAGTTTTCTTTTTTTAAAGAGAAGCTTGATTGGAAATGTCTCTACTGCACTAGCTCTTTTAATTTGCTGAGGAGCTTTAGTGCAAACACATACTTCGTTTTCATTTATAAAGGAATTCTAAATAGGGAATGTTATATAAAAAGCAGGAGAGAATGTTTCGTAAGACCCTCACTGTGTAAACGCCTATTTAATGATGTACAGTTTCCCCCACTGCAGTTTTATATCCATGCTTTCTACTATTTGCAACAAAATACCACTGAGATAGTTATATATACACATATTCCCCCTTCCCCTGCACTGTGCTTTTGGTTACTTTTCAGAAGAACTCCTGGAGACAAGCTCCAGCCTCCCAGTAGGATCAGAGTCGCTCGGCACTGGAAGGTGCAGTACCTTTGGAAAAGGTACAGTTTCTCCCTCCTGGATGAATCCCATAATGCAACTTAGAAAAAAAAGTGCTCAAGTAAGTGAGACTGCCTAAGTGTTATGGAATACTACACTGAGACCAATCCCAAGATGACATTTAGGAATCTGAAGTTAGAGCAAATATATAGGAAGTTATATTCATTCCTCAACTACTTCTCTATTGCAGCATTCACGCGAGTTCTCTCCTATGACTTTAGTTCTTGGTGATGAGACAGAAGACAGCAAAACTTCCAGCCTGGCCCTCACAGCTCCTCCCCAACACAGCTCTGCTGCAGCCCTCAGCTCAGGACGAGGCCCTGCGTTGGTGCTCACTGTGCTCTGCCACACCTGACTGATCACAGCTGCAAATCTAACACACACATGGAATTGTCACAAGACTGAACAAAGCAGTACACTTCAACTAAGTTTGTCTTGGATCATTTTCTGCTCCATATAAAAACATATGGAAATCCCTAAGCTGCAGTAAGTGCTCATGAGTAAGGTTGAAAGTACTTATTCCAACAACATAGTTATGTTCAAGGCATTAGAAATAAGGGGGCCATCCACTGACAGTGATTCATGCAAAATAAACCTAAACTTTATTTAAAAAAAAAGGGTACAAAATACAGAGAGTGCTTACTGTAAAAAATAAAGTTACTGAAGGCTCTAACCACCAATGGGGTATGAAGGTACACAAGCCTCTCACCAGGGCAGAGTAATGGGATGGCAGCACTAAACCAGCACTGATGCTACCCCAAATCAGCTGCCAAATCTGTACAGGAGCAGAACACCCCAAAACAAAGCATAACTAAGATACACAACTTCAAAAAATTTAATTCTGAATGGAAGTTAACCTACAGAACAAGACAGCCTGATATACCTCTGTGTAAATGCTTAAAAGGGAACAACATTTTATATCCATTTACTGCATAATTTATTGCAGAATGTATAAAAAAAAAATTGCATCTTTCTGGAATTGTAAATCAAGCAGGTTTAAGAAGAACCTCGGTTTTAATGTGCAATATTCAAATTTAAAAATTTAAAATCTCCCCCTTAACAATTTTGGTATACAAATGGGTTCCAAGGCTAGCCCTTTATCCCCACAGCATTTGCTTTGAGGTACTTTAAGAATTGAAGTTGCAAGAAAGAATATCACAAATGACTCATTGCAATGAAATGCTAATCTGCAGTCGAGTCTTATTTTACGTGCTTCCAAGTGCAATTTAGGAAGTAAAAAAAAAGAAAATACTAAGAAAACACATCAAAAGGTTGTAACCAACAAATGGCTCCTACTTCAATTACAATTATTTTCATGAAAAAGAACCCCAAAACGAAACTGCTATTTAAACCCTCTATACTCTGGCAGCCCTACTACAGAGTATCCATAGTCCATACTGCAAGCAGATAATAAGGAAATTGTGTTAAAATGGTTTGTTCCCCTTTAACATACTCATCAGGCACACAAGCTTTCCTCAGAATAACATGCAGCTGAACTCTGTTGCAGAAAGCCCTTGCACTTCTTAAGTTTCTGGAAAGCAAGCTGGATCAACTGCACATATGTTTTCAACTGACTACAACATTCTTTAGGAAAAACAGCACGAATTTGCTCAACTGAGAACTAAAAGGAAGTGTTTTTCTATCAGTCTGTGTGGCAGTCTCACTTGGACACATCTTGCATTATCTGAAAGATAGTACTGGATAGAAATCTCCCCAGGACATGCTATTCATTCTGCAGGTGATACCACCTCCTACTATTCCTAAGAGCCAGTTTTGCCTCAAGGAAGTTTGCCTTATTTACTGGCACACACAGCATTACCTTTGTCATTTAATTCTGATCCTTAAGAACATCTGTATAACACTGATTCCATACAATGAAAATGAAAAGGTATGAAGTAAACTAATGGTGTGCGGGATGTCTACAGCTTGTCTGACTCATTTTCCAGTCACTCCAATTTATTAGCTGAATTTGAAAAGAACACATCACTTAAACAAAAATATGCCCCTTTTAAACTGGCAACTCCAACAACCTGAAACAGGCTGAAGCACTCGTCTAATGTGTGTTATGGCATTCTAGAAAGAAACTCACTTTCATGATTCTACCTTGTCAGACCCTGCATACATTACAACAGTGCATTAGTGATACAAGTTGTAAAATACTTCTCGGTTCCTTTGGATTTGCATATGATGGTTTTTGCATCAGTCACTGCAGGTAGATTGAGCAAGCTTTGTTTTTGTGTTTTAACATGCATTCAACTAGATATGGATCAGAATAAATTTATACTCCCTTTTTATCATTATAATTAGCTAAAAAATTGCAAGACAGTCCACAAAACAGGATTTGCTTTAAGACTAACTGCTGGAGTTCCAAGATGTAAGATATGCAGCACTGGAAAATCTTCAGTGATCAGGAATTAGTAGTGTTTAGCCAAGTGTTGAAAGCATTCAGAAGGAAAGTCCTGGTTGGAGGCATGAGGGCTTCAGCACCAACTTTTAAACCTCAATTTCTTGATTGCATATCTCCCATCTTTAAACCTACATTAAGAAGGAGAAAAGAGTGGGAAATACTCTCAATTAGGTGAAATACTATTTGAGTGTGGCAGAACACACCAACATTTCATGCACCACATACACCAACAAATGCCAAGTGTTAAAAAATGTTGCCCTAGCAGTTATCCTGCCACGTTTTGACATAAGAACACACTACATGGACTTGCTCTGGTCACATCCAGTCCAGCTTTCTGTCAGCACCACCATGGTTTTTAAAGTACAAGATGGAATATTGAGAAGGTATTTCATCCTAAATTTAATTACCAGCAGTCATGTGTTTATTAGCAGCATAATTTTCACTTCTTTTATTTGTGTAGTGTGAGACTCTTGGTTGAAATACTTCATGAGAAGCATTTCAGATCTGCAGACAGCTGTGTACCATCACAGCAAAATGAGAAATGGCTGCTACATTACTAACTCAAAGGGAATGGGCACCTGCAGTCTCAAACTCAGTACTTCTAACTGCTGAAACAGAAATCCAGAGGAAGTTAAAACAAAGTTTACTTTTTTGATAAACTAAATGGACTAAAAGTGAAAATGTTAAGTTCAGTTGGTCTGACAAGTCTCTAATTCAAATGAAGCTGTTTTCAACTCATGCTAAATAACCAAACAAACTAGAAATGAAGTGGGTATCACAAAAACATTAGTCCTCATGTCAGTTTGACACAGATTACAGCCCCAAAATCCATCCCACTTTATAGCAGATTTCAAAATGAAACTCCTTTTCTTGAAACCCACGATCTAAATTTTGGTTCACACTAAAAATGCTTTTTCCATGCTGACTGCATGAAGTATGAACTGATACTTACCTGAAACAAGAGTGAATATATGAAATTATCTCAAGGTTATCTGTTTCAGCAGCTTGTGACAAATATTCACCCTCTGAGCAAGGCAAAACACCTTGCCTACATATTTAGCCAATCACAGGTAATTTGACTACAAAGTCAAATACATTCAATTCAGGAATCACAGTACTGCTGAATTTAACAATTACCAGTAATTCCAAATTACTGCATATATATAATTCCAGATATATTTAAATAAGGCCAACTTAAGGCATATTTATCAGTCATGCATCATGAAAATGATTCATGACTTGTGAAGACACAGAGCACTCAAGAAACCCCAGCAGGATTTTTGAGTATTCCTGCTCAATTAGATTACTGCAGAAGCACCCCCGCATTGCAAAATACCCCCCAAAGAACCTGAAATGCTGTTGTCTGTAATAAAGATTAACTGCTTTCAATGCAACTTACACTGACTGCCAGGATGATCACCACTGAGGGGGCACATAACTATAGGTTGGTGTTCCTGGAGCCCGATACGTGGGCATAGTAACTGGATGAGGGGCTACTGGAGTTGGGGAATGAGTTGTCAACAAAGTACCTGCAATGAAGAGAACAGTTGTTCAGTAAGCAAAAATTCTACTAGAGAGGGAAAAAAAAAGGAGAGGGAAGAAAAATCTAAGTAATTTTAAAAGACAATTACAACTTACTGTTCTTCAAAATTACCAGTATTGTTTTGCATTCCAGTCCCAATCTTCTTCAAACCTTTATGCTGAGGGCCATTTTAGCCCAGTGGATGTTTAGGCCCATGCATACAAAGACATTCACTAGTCAAAAATAGCTCTAGCAGAAACCCTGCAACATAAGCAACTCTCCCCACAGCAGGCTTTACATGCCATTAAGAATATTTGATGGTAGAGATAACTTGACTGATAAATCAGAATAAATTAGTTCATGTTTGCATTATTACAAATAGGCTTTCCCCACAAAGCTTTGTTAGCTCAGTTTGCGACACCTAACCCCTCTAGTTTTGAAGTTTCTCAAATTAAATTTTAACTTTGACATGATAGAAACCAGACTCTCAAAACAAACTTATGGCTGTTTATTAGATTTTTAAATTAGCATCCCTTGAGTGAATGTGGAGTTTTCTTTGTGAGTTAACACCCAGTGAATAACAAAGCATGATACCCCCTCAGCAAACATTCAGAGATGACACTGAATTATTGATTAAACACCATTCTCTCCAAAACACTACCACCACCAAAAGACTGTGCCAGTAGGAAGTAGACATCCCCAACCATTCCCCATGACACAGAGGACCTGCAGGTAGTACAAACACATCAAGTGTTGTATCTCAAGACAAGGAAGGTCTGTGATATGACGGGTGAGCCCAGAACATGGCATTTTCCTCAGCTCTAAGAGGCTGCTGCTTTCAACTGGCACAGAGAAAAGGAGTGGGAAGAGGAAGCCACACTCTTGACACTGGTACGAGGAGAAACAAAGGGTACAAGACTAAGGGATATTCTATACAGATATGAAGAAAAACTGCTGCCCCATAATACTAACTCTGAAAAGAGGATGTGGTACCTCCATCCTTAGAGGTGATCAATGCACTGCTGAACAAAGCCTGACCTAGCTGGACTCACTCAGAAGTGCACTGAGTGCTGTGCCCAGCCCTGGGCCCTCAGTTTGAGAAGGACCTTGGGACACTGAGCACATCCAGAGGAGGCAGTGAGGCTGGAGAGGAGCTGGGAACACAAACCCTGAGAGGAACCCCTGAGGGAGCTGGGGGTGCTCCCCTGGAGAAAAGGAGACCCAGGGGTGCCCTCATCACTCTGCACAGCTCCTGAAAGGTGCCTGTGCTCAGCTGGGGCTGGGCTCTTTCTCCAGGCAGCACTGACACAACCAGAGCACACAGCCTCAAGCTGTGCCAAGGAAAATATAGGTTGGATATTAGGAAAAAAAATTTTCACAGAAAGTGATAAAGTTCTGGAATGGCTGCCCAGGGAGGTGGTGGAGTCACCATCCCTGGATGTGTTAAAAGAAACCTGGATGTGGCACTGGGTGCCAGGGTTTAGTTGAGGTGTTGGGGCATGGGTTGGACTTGATCTTGAAGGCTCCTTCCAACCTGGTAATTTTGGGAATTCTGTGAAGACACACAACCTGCACAAGTCCTTCTGAAGTGACATTTGCATGATTTTGTCAAGCGCACCTGTGGCATCACAGTGCTCCCCCTGGGCTCCAAGGAGAGCTCCACTGAGCAGAGGCCTGGTGTGTGTGCACCCACCTGCTGACATTGCCATGGTGGTCCCAGCCACCATGCCCATGGTGACCCCGTTCCCCCGGGGCGGCGGGATCGGAGCAGGGTACATGGTTGCTGGCATTCCATTGGGCTGCACGACTGTGGTGTGGTGGATTACGTGGGGTGGTGCTGCATACAAAGGCTGTGTGTAGTAAGTGCCTTGCTGTTGGAGAAAAAACAGAGTGTGAAGTAAATACACTGTATCTGCTGGGGAAGATAATGAGAGCTTCTTTCACAAATGTATCATAAAATAAGAGTATTACTCTAAATGCAATGAATTTACAGAGCAGAAGCTGAAACATTTACTGCAACTATTACAATTGTGTTTCACTTGCAATTTAACATTTTATCCCTTTTTAAGGCATTTAGGATAACATGTGAAGTAGGGATCTTAGTAGATGCTGACTGTATCTTCAACAATAAGGGCTCATGCGTCATTCACTCCCTTCCTTTTGATCCCTTTCATATATTAATCCATGACAGAACTTCTCATTGATTCACAACTTTTTATTCAGTTGCTTTCAGTAAAAGAATACAATGTTTTTGGCAAATCCAAGTACACTAAGCAGACTGAATAAAACTTGTTACATGCTTATTAATCCTCTTCAGCTACTGTTTACGTGCCAGGTGAGTTCCCACTAGACAAAGAAGGCCAACTTTTCCCTAAAATATCATATTTACTGAAGTGTCCTAATTCTATCCTTTGTAATAGTTTTCAACAGCTTCCGTACCATGCGACCTGGTAAACCCAAGTGAAATTACAACAGAAACTTTGTAACAAAAATTATGACAATTTTTACAAAAAAAACCCCAGGATACTGGTAGTTATAGGACCCAGCAGGTTCTCATAACTGCTGAATTTAGTGTCTCTTCAAAGAGTGAACACATTACCAGTAAATGCTGAGTAACTGTCAGGCAACAAAGGATGTAAAATTGAGCACACACTAAATCAGTGCATTAGGAATTCTTACTGCAGGTAGCTAAAAATCCTCCCAATGCCCGGAGAAATGAATGAGATGAAAAGTTAAGAGTTCACAGAGCTATGACAGAGGTGCCCACAGAGGCACCCACCTACCTGTGCATATGGGTTCTGCTGGGGGTAGGCACTTCGGACTGGGTACACAGCAGTCTGGTAGGGGTTGGGGGATGACGAGTAGGGCGGCACGGCCCCACTGGTGGGTGAACAGGACACTTTGTACGGGGTGCCTGGCGTGTAACCTGCAACAAAGCAAACTGCATTCAAACACTCCACACTTATCTTCCCAAAGGCAGCCACAATGGTTTTCATACTCCCCAACCCCATAAGCTGCATGGGAATACTTCATTTAGTCCCAATACCCAGGCACAAGGTCTGTCATTTGCCTAACACTGGCAGCAGCCTGGTTGTGTCAACTAAGGTAAAAGGTAACTTCAATTTATAACAAGTGTATACTTGCACAATTTATTTTTCAACTCTATGGATATGGGGCAAAAAGTGCATTTTCATAATAATGCATTAAATACCAGGATTTGGCATATTAGGCAGCACCCCTACATAGGGGGACTTGGCACATGTGTCAGTCAATTCTCCACACACCCCCAAATCATACTGGCAAAACACAGTAACAGTCAACTAACCTGCTGTAAGAGATGATACAGCACAAGAGTAAGAATTTCAAAAGCCAGAATCATCTATAAACCTCATGATGGATTTTCAGAGAGCAGAGACAAAACCTGTAACCTCTACTTCAACTTACCTTTATGTCTATTTATTTTCTGGCATTTTCTGAGCTGGCTAAAATAAACATGAAATGCTGTACTTTTAAAACACAAACACTGCAAAGTTCAGTGCAACTGCAAATTCAACCTGGAAGGCACTAAGATCCTTAAATCTTCTTTTTGAGTATTATACATGTAGACATATCCTTAAACATTACCTAAGAATTATTTTTATACTACTTCAGATGCCATCAGAATGTGGCTGGCATTCCTATTACAAGGTCTCCAAAATCAGCCTGCCTTTGTCAATGTTTGGAACTGTGGAATTTTTAGAGGGATAACTGCTGGTTCATACTGCCCAAAGACAGCTTTTCCATAATTTCTCCAGACATCAGACAAGTTCTCAGGGTCAGAACAAGGGCTTGAAGAGGCATGGAGGAGATTTGATATATTGATATACATCTATCGATATATAATTTTGATATATATATTTTCTATAATATATCTAATGTTTCTGCATGCTACACTCCCAAGGTTATTCCATGGCCAGAGTGGGAATATGAACCCCTCAGCAGCAGCATCCAACAGCTTTAATATTCAGGGTAGCACACAACAGGCATGACCAAGTCTGGAGAAAGCATCAAGGCTCTTGCCTGTGCTGCTGTGAAAAGATCTTGGATCTTGTGCAGGTCTACCACACTGGGAGACACAACGTCCACAATTCATAGGTAGCTGGAATTGAATAAACTAGTACCAGGGCAGTGCAAGAAAGAACAGACACTTGGTAACTACAGAAAAAAAAAAAGAGTATCAGAGTAGAGATTAGATTGATTTTAAAAACTGACTTCAATACAGAGAACAGATCTGAAGTTGCATAGCAGAGAGAATTTGTGGCATTTGTGCTGTCAAAAATCAGTCTGTGCAAACAGCATGATGACACATGACCTTCATTCTTCTTGAAGAAGTCTGGGCTTCTTTGCAATTTCATGACACCCTTCAAACTAAAAGCTGCTTAGCTAACAAAGAAATAGGTTGACTGTTTCTTTTTAATAGAATTTTTACCTTTAAAAAAGCTGTACCACAGCTCTTACTCTGAACTCCTGCTTTTAGAGATCCTAAGTATTTCACAGATCCAGCATGCTGAGGAAGTAACTTCTATTAGTATGGGGAGCTATTTGTGGTGAAAACCCCAGCTACAAAATGCTGAACATGAAGAATCACTACAACCATGTCCTCAGTGAAGCCACTTTCATTCTAATAACCCACTGATGCAGCTGCACAGGCAATTTCTCTTTCATTCTTGCAAAGTGGTAAATCTGCACAAGAGGTATTCTGCCATTGCATTCATTTTTTCTTCTCCATAATATGGAACAAAGACCTTAACAGGAGATGACAGGAGAAGTCAAAACCACAGTAAAGACAGGTACCTGTAAAAAAGCACCCTTTTGTAACAGCAGTGGCACAGCACATTCAAATACTGCTGTGTAATATGAATTTACAAAAGCTTTGATTCTACAAACAAGCTGTTACATCAGAAAGGTTAAAAAAAGATATAAAAACATCCCAGCTGTTAGGACAAAGTACTCCAAGTTGTTATCTGCCTGAATTAGAGGTCTGTACATTTTGAACTTTTGTTCACAGCTTGAAGAGCAGCTAAAAATGAAAGCTATTCTTAGTTCTGAAATAAAAGTGTACTTCCTATTCAACAGCAATAAAGACTAACAGTAGTAGTTTTTAAAAAATTTATGACATTCTATGACAGTATATGATTTTATGCATCTTTATTGCTTTTTCTTAGAAGTGAAAAGTTTCTTTCTTTGACTTTGGTATACAGCATGAGATATATTCCAAGATTAATAATGAAAACTAATATTACAACATGACTAATCTTTGCCAGAATTCCCACGATTTGTTAAATTGATTCCATGCAGCTTACCCTCAGCTTCCTGCACCAGGATTTGCAAACTGTAACCTGTACTAAGACTGGAGCTACCTTCAGTTACCTGCTCCTAGGATCAAAGCCTACAGCTCCTCCTCAGCACAGCTGCAGGATAAATGCAGGGCAGCACAGAAGGCAGTGAAACTGAAGGGCCTGACAGCAATAAAGTCAATAATAAAAGAGCTCCACCCTGATGGGAACTGCTCTCCCTTGAGCATGGCTCTTGGGGTAAGTCCTGGAGCAATCCTGTGCAGATGCAAGCTGGCATCCCCAGATGTGATACTGGCACAGTGGCAATACCCAGCATTTTTTTTAGTTTCTAGAACCTCTAACATTAATCTGTCTCCTTACTTTAAATTCAAGGCCAAAGACCAGACAAAGTGTGAGTTTGCACTCACTCTGCCTATAAGCAGCAAACTGAACAGTGACAGAGGTTGTACCAACAGAATCTCACACAGTTCCAAGGAAATCTACACGCTTTTAACAGGTTCTGCAGGCAAACATTTTACATGAGTCTTTTGTCTCAGTAATTGCTGCCGTCCTGAAGAGTCTCCTGGTAGTTAATGAAGTCCATCCATTATGAACACAACTTCAATGCCAAGCAAGCTCCCACAGCATAAGCTTCCCAATTTCAAGCAGTATCCTTTCCTACTGCCATGAATTACACAAGGGCATTCAGGGACAAACTTGGTTATGTGCCACATGCAGCTCTGGAAAACTGGCATGATACATGGGAGTGGAAGAGTTCTAAGGATGCCCAGCTTTGCATTACCAAAGCAATGTAAGGAATTCCTTCCTATACAAAATAACTATAGGGAGAATACTGTTGTATCAGCATGCTCCTGCTTTAAGTGGAAATTAAACACTACCAGCTTCAGTTTTGTTTCAAGGATTAGCACATTAAAATCATGTTCTACTAGTGAAAGCAGAACTACACAAAAATAACTCTGGTGAGTGCCTTGTTCTTCATGTCTGTTTTCCCACCCACCTTTTCCTAGGCTCATCCCATTCCCTTCCTTAAGTGACACACATGAAAGTGCAGTAACCTAAGTCCTTGTCCTGCATCCACAATGGTGAATCAGCTTTACCCAGCAACCAGGCTTTCCAGACCCTCAGCTTGTGCAAGACAATCCTCAGGGCAGAGAGAAGCCAGAAAGTTGAACTTGCAAAGATACAACTTAAAAAAGGATAAAAAAGAAAAAAATTTAAGGATAACAGACAGAAGAAAAAGCAGGAATCTGGAAATGACCAGAAGGATGCAAAGCAAGCAGAGCCATGAAAGCAGCAGTGAAGAGAAATGCAGTGCAAACCTCAAGGATAATCTGGAAATACAGAAAAAACAGCTAAAACCACAGCTGTTCCCTTCTTGAAAGGTGCATGCAGTGTGACTTAAGATTATAATATTTTTAATTTATCAGATGATTCCTTATGAGTCATGTTCAAGGTAATATAAAACTCATCCCACAGTAAAAGTGTTTTTGTGAGCCCCTGCTCTTGCTTCTGACCACTTGCAAAGGTCAGTTTCCTGCTGTGAGACCACGTACCTGTCTGGAAGGTAGGATTTGCTCCAGGATACATGTTGGGGGAATAGGCAGGAGCAGCCGCTGCATAGCCCATTGGGAAGCCAGCTAGGAGAGAACACACCACAGTTATCTTCTAGACTGACTTTACTCTCAAAGCTCTCATTGCACATGCTTTAACTGAGGCAAGCAAGCAGCCTTCAATCACAGCTCCTCACATAAAACACTGCAATCCACCAAGCCCCCTGCAGATGAATGCTAAGTGAAGAGAAGAGCTATGGTTTCACAAGCCCATTCTCTCTTACACCCCTCTTCCTGCCATCTCCGTTGGCCAAGTAACTCTTAAGTTAGTTGCAAAACCAAGTTTTGTGTAACTGTCCTGCACTCCTCCCCCCGGTGTGACACACAAACAATGCCTTAAGATTTTAGCTTTTGTGTTTTTAATGTATTTGTAATCCTGCAATTCTTTACTTTCTAACTCTAAGCTCCATATAGAGCATTAGCTACTGTCTTCACATTTTGGTCAGACACAACAATTCCTCTCCAGGCCTAGGAATCAAAGACACTTCCCAAGAGATGTAAACAAAATTGAGTTTGGGGGAGCAAACTGGGGGTAAATGACTTCATTACCTGAAGCTGTAATTGAAGATTAACCCCCAATATGCAAATGGACCAAACATACAAAAGTGTGAAAACCCATGACCCATGTTCCATTTTTCGGTGTAGCTCCTGGGGGGGCTTCAATTGCCCAAAATGTGCCTGAAGGCCCTTCAATAAATAGAACTGCTTTTTATTGCCTTAACAGTCTGGCTTCTGTTACTAGGTAGCCCCCAAAAAGGCATCACATACAGTACTTATCTGAATGGACTTTTCCACAGAAATAAATCCCTAGAAGTTAGAGTGACTCTGACTCTCCAGATCAGAGGTATCTCAAGTAGAAAGTACAAAGCAGTAGCAGCCCAAACTGCTTACTGAATCTGACATATATTTGCTACTACACTGGGTATCAAACAAGCTCCCCAGTTTCAGACACACACTGTGACAGCAGTAATGAGTGATTCACAGAGGTATTGAAAAATGACAGTGAAACACTTCTGCACCAGAGAACACTGTGATATACTCCTGTGTAAGGCACAGCACAGCATTAGCAAAAGCTTTTTACCTGAAAAACACAAAGCTTGCTCAGATTAAGTGAAATTTCAGAATTAATCATAGCTATTAGTTTTCCCAAGAACCTATTTACATTATTCAAATCTGTAAAACCAAGTAATGCCTGTATTCAGAAAGATGGAGTTACTACCTCATTCTGCTCTCTACTTATAAAGATTTCAGCTCCTTCAGATAAAAGGCAATTAATACTTCCATACCCACTGTCAGACTCAGAGCTTAGTTTTAAACTGCTGCTCAGATTTGAAGGGTTTTTATTCCACTATGAATCTCAGAGTCCTCAGCAATTCCTCCCAACAATAAGAATTACTTAGCTCAGGACTCTATATGCTAACCCAGTTTTGTACAGCACTCTGTAAACATATCAAGTGACATACACTTGGCACTACTATTAGGTGGTCAGCATGGAGAAGACTAAGAAAAGCCTTAGGCTTAAAAATCAGAGTTAAAAATAACATCTCAAACATCTCATAACAACTTTTCAGAGTGTAAATACCTCTTCAGTTTTCAAACTCACAAGCTGCTGGTGGAAAGCTTCAGTACAGCTTAACCTTACTCAAACACACCACACATCTGCAACAATGTGTGTGGGAAACATTTTCAGTCCTTTCCTTCCTCTTCACAGCTTCAGCTTCACTGAGGAGCACTGAGCTACTCAAGAAACAGGTGATTTGTGGAAAATGTAACTACAACAAGCAGCAGTTTTAGCTTCTACAGGGAACTTCCATCCATATGAGAACATTTGAATATTGATTTCTTGCTGATGTCAAACTATCCAACAGCCTAAAATAGGTGTAGCATAATATAAACAGTTATTAAATATGCAACAGCTTTAGAAACACATTGCCTTTCAGTAATGCATTCCACCTACTGCTGGGTTCCTCACTTTCTATCACCATGCAACCCATGTAAATGCAATGATTTAGAGAGGAGAATCTGCAGCTTTTAAATCAGGAGAAGCAAAGAAGGGGGACTTAGTCATGCAACATTTAAAAAAAAATCCTAAAATGCAAGTCTACTTTTCATTTTAGAGAATGTGCTTTGTATCTATCCCACAACCTTAAAGCCTGAACCAGGCAGCTCAGCAAACTATCTAATGGTGTAACACATTATTGACTAAGCTGAATTTAAGGGTCACAGCTGCACGAGCTGACCAACTGACTGCTGCAAGGGAGAACTCTAAGTAACCACACTGCAGCATGACATTTAAGGCACTTCTGCAACAATTCTATCTCAATTCCATATATTTTGGTTATGCAGACTGGCAGATATGAAGTATTTATATAGTCTAGTATATATAATGGTAGAATAAAAGATTAGAGATTATAATGTTGTTTAAACTGCTATTTATGAATCTACAACAGTATTTTTTCTTAAGTAAATTAAGGTACAACTTGGTTTATAGACAAAAGCCTCAATACAATATGTAGAGGCTTATAAACACAAATCAGAACCTGGTTACTAAAAATTTGAGTTATGAAAATTAATTGAGCTAAAGATATGAAGTTATATTCAAACAATCCATAATAATCCATAATAATCTTTATCTAAAGCATAAGGCTGGAAAAAACCATCTATTATAAATACAGAAATAACTGTCCATACATTATATTAATTAGTAAGCCTCTGCTGCTTGCCTTATTATAAGATTACTACAGCTTTTATAACTCAGAGAGTAAAACCATCATGCAGGACTTATGGTTACATAGTGTCAGCTTTACCATTTATTACTGCACCATTTCAGCCACTCAACAGACCTAAAAACATTTAAACACATTTTGTGTTTCCCTTATAAATACTGTAGAAATCAAGGAAGGTAAATTAGTTTGAGGAACATGAAAAGCAAAAAATAAAATGCTTTTGAGACAATCAAGCCAATGAACAGAATTCATTCATGCAGGACTATTTAGAAGGAGGAACAAAGAAAAGTAGAACAGGAAAACAAATTCTAGTGCATTACCCAAGGTGAAAAACAGATTTAAGAATGGTAAATACCAGTAGGAAAATATAGTACAGTTACCAAGAATATAAACAGTAACAGCAGAATAATTTCTGCCTCTCAACACAGACACCAACTAAATCACAAAACTGCCTCCCTGTAAAAGCGAAAGAAGTTTGACTTCTTATGAAATACAAAGCTGAGCAGAAAAGACCCTGCAGCCTCTCCCAGGATGGAAATTCCCTTCTGTCAGAGATAAGAGAAAAAAAAAAAGACAGCATCAAACTTGCAATGTCTCCCAGAGGCACACAGGCTTCCCCTCAGCCTTCCTGGAAAGTTCTGTCCAAATCTAATTTTGCCTCATCCGACTTTTAGACTATGGAGACATCAGAAATGAAGCCTCCTTGCACGTACATTAGGAGATAGGCAGGGGAAACCTAATGAAAAACTCTAAGTCAACGAGAAGCAGATAAAACAAGAAATTAAATGTACTTTTGTTTCAAAAACATTTTTGGCCATTTTCTTGGTGCCACCTTTGATGCCATGCTTTGGGCAGTCAGAGAACAGACAGCATGAACAAGAATTAGAGGATAGAAAGGTTAACAGTGCCAGTCAACTGGCAGCAGAAATAGATTGCCTCCTCTTCTTGCAGGGCGTAATTATTAGAACTCCTAAAATAAGCTGCATTGGAAGAGATACTGAAGTTAGAAATATAACAGAAGAAATAACATCACTCTTGAAATGTCACTTTTTAAAATTAAAAGCAACCTCACCCCAATCCCAAAACAGATTTACATGAAGGCATTCATAAGTGACTATTCCATCTTGACCATGAGCAAAGAGCAGTGTAACCAAAACTCATCAGAAAACTGAGCTGCTTACCTGGATAACCAATTCCTTTGGCATTTGCATAGGGAACCCCAGAAGATCCAGGGCTATACACAGGATTCATGATTTCAGTAACTGAATCAGGAAATAAAGAAAAAGAAAATCAGTATTTACTAAAGTACAGGGAAAGCTTGAAATCTCAACAACTAACGTGAAAGTGGAAACAAGGAAGCATACTGGAAGAAAATGTAACAAATTAAAAAAGCAGCAATTCCACTACTTCTCAACATTAAAGTTGTAGCTACAGGCAGGAAAGAATCACTGCAGGAAGAAGTTTCAAAGCATCCCAACCCTCAATCAGCCAGAGAATGTCTCAGGAATGAAACATTCCCTGTTGTGGAGCACGCTTTCAAAATATTTCCATAGCCCAGAGCTCCCCCGTGGTGTGCAGATCCAAACCCACTGCAGGGGCTCTCCTGTGCTGGACTTCTCTCCTCCTGCCATCTGTCAATCACTCAGCACCTCCCCACCATTTATCAATCACTCAGCATCTCTGCATTTATCAATCACTCAGCATCTCTCTGCATTTATCAATCACTCAGCATCTCTCTGCATTTATCAATCACTCAGCATCTCTCTGCCATCCACCAACCTTGCTTTCTTCCCAGTTCTTTCCTGAAGCCTCCAGCCAAGGGATGCAAATAAATACTCATAAATACTTACTGGCACTTGGAGCCTGGCATCCCAGTCCTTTACTATCAAACATTCAACTGCTACAGAAGCAAGTGGCACAAAACTGTGCATTCAGCCAGCCAGCCCACATCTCTGTCTTTGTTTACTTCCTGCCAAGTTCTTCAGAGCCTATGACAAACTGACAGTCTTGTCCAGTCATTTCTGAATGATGCACTCACACAAAAACCAGGCTCCCACAGCCAGCATCACCCACAGGAATAAAACCAAATCCTGTTTTAAAAAGAACTTTGTATGCAAACACCAAGGAAAAGAAAATTGCACTGAAGATGTTTCTCAAGTGCCTCATACAGAAATGCTGTTTGTAACAACTATTCCAGTATTTTAGGAAAAAATCGTCATATTTAAAGCTCAGTATCTTCAATCATCTGATTTTCTGCATATATAGGTAGATAGATATACACAGATCTCCCACTTCACAGGGGAGGTTTACAGTGATATGTGAATAGGGTGGCTGGGCACTGAGCAGGCTCCCCAGGGCAGAGCTCACAGCCCCAAGCCTGACCCAGCTCAAGGAATGTTGAGCTCTCAGGACATGGTGCAATTCTTAGGGTGCTGTGCAGGGCCAGGAGCTGGACTGATTGTCCCTGTGTATCTTTCCAACTCAGGACATTCAATGATTCTGCCTGCAAGCACCCAAGACAGAAAGTCTGGTTTCAGAGAGTGTCTTTCTTATTAACTGCTAATAGCTGACACTTGAACTTCCTCTTCTACATCTGGAGATGCTGCCTAACTTAAACCAACTGGATGTTAAGCAGTTAAACACAGTTTAAGGAAATTTTGTAAATAAAATTTAGGTAACAAGGAAGTTTAATTACACATGCACTATCTTAGATCCAGGATATGTTATGGCAGGAATCCAAGTGGAGTTTATCAGTATAGCTGCACTGATAAACCCAGGGCAAGTGACTCTATAAAGCACAAATAGTTTGCTTTTTAAAGGAACACTAAAACCAGCTCTGTGCCAAGAGAATTAGCAGCACCTGGTACACAACAGATATAAAACTGCCATTTGTGCAAAATTAGGAATCAGTAAGTGCTGTCAGAAAGTTTATAATCAGGTTTCATAAAACACTCCAAGTCAATATAAGACAATTACAAGATTCATCAGTTCCTTGGACTTCCTCCTTTCACTTTCCCACAATTCTAACTAACAAAGAATTGCCTTTTTTGTTCAGATCCATATGTGATTACACATCAAGAAAACAGAATCCACTGAGTTACAAACCAAACAAGCTGCCATTTACATCACTTGGGATGAATAAAGTTCCCCAGAGCAGCATGTTTTAATCACCTGACCCACATCTAGAGCCATTTGAAACAAATCTCTTTGAAAATGTTCTACAGCACGCTATACTTCAAGAATAAAAAAGTGCTTATAGTGCTATATTCCACTGAAGCCCTGTGGAGTTTTAGCAGCATTAACTCTGTGCCATAATCAACAGGTGCATTTTGCTGGACCAGCATTTTCTGCATTTTCTTTTAGCAAGGCTGCTCTTTTCTTCCCATACTTTCTTCAGTGTATCCTTCTCCCTCAAGTCTAATTCTCACCTACTTGAAAACTTTCAATCTGTTCCCTTTATATCTCCCTGCACTTTCTTCTCATGTGCATTTCTGCTTCTCTTTCAAGGCTGATTGAAACATTTTGTCACATTTTGTCTCTAAATTTACAAAATCCTTAGGGGCTCAAGCTCCACTTCTGTTTCAGCATTTCCCACTTATGGGGTTAAAGCCTTAAACCTTTCCACTCAAATAACACAGTGCTCTCCCACACCCTCATATCCCACAAATGTGCTGCTCCTCCTTGCAGTCCCTACAGCAATCAGGAGAAAAATCTCTGGAACCATCTCACCATTCTGAATGGCAGTGAACAAAAAGAACTGTCAGGTGGAAAATCAGCAAGGGCCTTCTGTGAATATTTAGGCAAAATACACCAAAAAAAATTCCAACTATTAGAAATATCAGTAGACAAGGACTGCAGAACAACACATGGACATACACTATGGGAGATGGCCTAAAGAGAAGCCACGCAAAAATGAAGAGGTAGAGGAAATGGATAGAAAATGTCAGACAACACAGACCTGATCTCAAAGGAAGTACAGACTGACAGAGAGGAACTCCACTTCAGTAAGGGGGGAAAAACCCTAATGACACTGGAAGCCTCAAGCTGTTCACTTCCACTACAAATGAATCCATGCTTCCAACTTCACATGTGTACACACACACAAATTAATTCAACTTTGGTGGGACAGGGATGTACTTTCACCACTGACAGACAAGTCAGAGCCACCAGCCTACACAAAGTGCTCACAGTCTGTAAGGCAGACTAAATGTCAGACCACTTCTAATTAAAAATAATTCTTTTCAGGTCTGCTCTGAAGGACCCAACATGTGTAAGTATAATTATGTAGTATTACCCAGTGGTTGCAATCATCCCACTCTTACCGTAATTGTACTTGGAAGGGAATCTGTTACACGGAGATGTGGAACCTTGCAGTCCACTTCCCTGGAATGCCCCAAGTCCACATCAAACACTAGGGAGGATTGGAATAAAGGGAACCTAAAGAATCAGTGTCTTTCAACTGCTTTGTTGGCATTCCCTCCAAAGCATTCTCATGTTAATGAATATGCAAATAAGTGTCTACAGTGCATCATCTGTATATAAATTGCACAGAGCTAACTGTATACGAATTACCCTTTCAGCTGAAATGAAGGCAATCATACTTATTAAAGATGCTCTGATTAAAGAGTGCACAAGGATGCTGGGAAGTGCAAACCTTCACCTTTCACTCTTGCTAAAGCCAGGCAATCAAACTCATTTTCCATCAGGCCTGTTAGATCTCATCTTGGTGCAGACAGCAGGACAACCATCCTCCTCTGAAACCCAGGTTTTGGGAAGCTGAGCACAAAGGCCAACCACTGCTAATGCTGTAGCACTCCCGGTTGGATCTCTTCTGCACACAGCTTTTCCTGAAACACTCAGGACAACATGCTTCTAGGAAACTCTGCTTCTAAAAATCATTTCAGAGATGAATGTAAAAACCCACAGATCAATGCAAACACTGGGAGACAAACTGCACATTCCTTTGCAACACATGTATTTTCTTCAGAATAAGATCTACCAAATGCCATTTAATGCTCTTTTGATGACAACTCCATCACAAGAGCTGGGGAGGAATCTCCAAGTACCTGGGCAGAAGCACACTACTGTGGCCCAGCAATGCTTTCCTTCTAGGATCTCAAGCAGACTCACACACACCAAGTCACTGCAGTGTTTAACATCGATCCATTCTGGAACACTTTCAGAATGTCATTTGCCATGAAATTGTACAAATGACCCAATTTGCACTTGCTAAGTTACTTACCATCTTAGTAACACTCCACATTTTACCCGTTTGACTTCCAGTCAAAGCATAATACAAGTAAAATACATAAGTGCCTGGTAATGTAAAAGAAGTAATTTCCACTGCTAAGTAACAAAGAAAATAGTTCATGACACTTCAGCTCTTCAAATAACTGACAATTAAAGTCTCAGTTACACTATGTTCTGTTAAACCTTCAGCCCCAAACAGGCCATTTAATGTAAATCCAAGGCCAAACAACAGGCACTTTTCTCACAATCAGTTAAAAAAGGGGGGCTTATATTATAAAGACCAAAACAAGGCATCCCATGCTGTACTGGTACCAGCAGGTAGTACTTAATTAATTCTATTCATCCAAAGACCTCAAAAAAAGTCGCTGCATTTTCCCAGGAAGGAGGGGAAGCCTGTTCAGGTGAGGGCAGGGGTTTATGGCAGCCCAGGACTGCAGGCAGCTGGAATCAGTGCTCACAGAAGTGCCATGCAAGCAATCCCTGCACTGGAACCCCTCACCAGGCTAGGGCAGATAAACTGCCTGCCAGGATTCTGGCTCTGCTGGAGGAATTCTGGATAAAGGATTTGGATTTTGGATAAAGTTTCCATCTGTCAGCTTGAGAGACACATCCCCCGATGTGTCTCTGAGACACATCCCCCGATGGCCAAGACCAGTTCCAGAGCAAGGAAGGGAGCAGGACTGGACAGTGACAGCACAGACTGAGGCTGCAGAACCACAGCCTAGAAAAGCACAGCTAACAACTCTGCTCAAAGCTCACACACAAAGTGAAACACAAAGCTGGAACTCTCATTCCCATGCAAGTCTTCCTCCCCTGCTTGAGTTACAAGATATCACAGAGAAACAATAAGACACCTCCAAGCACTCTACGTTTTGTGTGCATGCCTTCTTTCCTAAGGCTAAAACAGGAATGGAGCAGTTTAGGCTTTTTAATCCTTTCTAGTGAATACAACTCTCACCTGCAAGCCTGATCTACACCAAGAGTTTGTGAAGGGTTTTTTCCTACGTAAAATACACCTACATTAACACCAACACTACCTGTACTCAGTGTCAGTAAGGATGGAGACAAAGTGATTAGATGTGAAAGACTCAACAGTTTCACATGGCATTCACACAAAGAAAACCTACACTAAAAACATAACACGAAGATCCCGACTGTGGTGCAACTTTATTTGTGCATTGTGGTATTGCTCTAGTCTTCAAAATATCCCAGAACATTACCAAAACCTTCTTTTCTTAAAAAAAAACCTTCCAACTTACATAAATATTAAACAAACTGCACAGTATTTCTCAAAGCCTACAATTTCTGTTGTTGCTATGGCACAAGGGGATAGAGGTTGCCAGCTCCAATCCCTGCATCTCCTGTGTAACTTTGAATTTGTGGGTATTCTCACCTCAAACAAGTCCTCAAATCACCAAGTCCTTACTGTAAGAGTCATAGAAGCCTGTCTATCGCCAAATTTAGGGGAAGTTCATCAATTATGAGAAATAATTGATGAAATAAGGGGAAAAAAATCAAATTGATAAGAGTCATAGAAGCCTGTCTATCGCCAAATTTAGGCGAAGTTCATCAATTATGAGAAACAGGGGAAAAAAATCAAATTGGAAGAGTACAGCCTCACTACATGAAGGAATTATATTTCGAACTTGTATTTAGCCCCAGAGCTCTGCTTCTTCCTAAAGTCCTATAAAGCACTTTTTCATTAAACTAATTTTCAATTTATTCCCTATTACCTTCTGAAATAACGTGAAACTGTCGCAGACCACAAGGAACACAGAATTTCCCAAAGCCTCCAGAGCCCTCCTCCGTCCCAGAGTTAAAGTGTGCCATTACCACCCCAAAGGCGCAGGAGAGGCTGCGTTCTACCCGCCTGCAACTTTTCGTGACACTGACAATTGCACATCCTGCAGCAAAATCGCACCGGAGCCGACAGAAAGCCTGCTCGCAGGAGGGAACACGCACACCGCCATCCAGCACTCAAGAACAAACCACGCTTCACAGGGATGAATGCAAAAACCCACAGGTCGATGCAAACGCTACGAGACAAACTGCGCATTCCTCCGCAGCACATGTACGTTCTTACTCCTGATTTCCACAGCCGTGCGGACACGCTATGGGGACAAGATCTGCCCCTGAGAGCGGGCTGGCTGCCCTCATCGAACCCCCGACTTTTCACCTTTCACCACCCGGCTGCTGCTTCCACGGCTCCGAACGATGCAGAAAAGCCCCGCACGCCCCGCTTGCGCCTCCTCCCCTTCAGCCTCACCGGAGGGCGCGGAGCCGGCTCCGCTGCCCGCCGCTCACAAAGGTACCGGGCCCGCCCGGCCCGCGCCCCGCGGAGAGCGCGCCCGGAGCCCTCACGACGCCGCGCCGCGCTGCCGGCAAGTTCGCAGCCGGACGATGCCGCGCTGCCGCCAGCGCCGCACCGCACAACTGCGCACCGACCGCCCTGACGTCACGTCCGCGCGGCCGGGGAGGGGCGGCGGTCACGCGTGCGGAAGGCGCGGGCACGTGACGGCGCGGCGCCATGGCGGGCGGGGCCTGCGCGGCCCGGCCCCTCAGAGGGAGCGGCGCTGCCCGCGGCTCTGTGGGAGTGGAAGATGCTGCTAAAGGGGCCAGCGGAGTGGTGTAACCGCTCGGCTCAGTGTCCCAGGCAGCCTTAATGGCTGCGTAGTTCAGTGAAGCACCTGCCAGTCCAGCCCGATGGCACTACCCTCAGCCTCGGGTTCACGTCCATAAAACCAATCCCGTGTGGCACATATCCATAAAACCAATCCCGTGTGGCACAGCAGCTCACGGTGCGGGAACTGAGGCTGGCTGGCACGGTTCTGGAAGTGTCACCTAGTTCTCACATCTGTTTTTTGAAAAAAAAATCCCGTTTCCATGAAAACCTCTCCAAGTCAAACAGGGTTCGGGAGCTGCGCAGAGCCTTTAGAGCCGCTCCTTTCATGCGGAGTGTGCCAAGGATCAGGGACAGCTGCTGAGGAAACAGCCAGAGCCTGAGCCTGAGGGTCTGTGTGAGCTGAAATTTAGGGAAAAGAGGGTTTAATCCAGGATTAAACATTCCCTCCAAGGGTGCCAGCAGCCTAGTAAGGCACTCCTGCCACTGTGGAACACCTCCTTAAAACCTCTGCTTTCCCAACAGTTTTTGTTTGAACCCAGGAAACTTTGCTAGAAGTTTGAACTGCACCAAGCTACGTACAAAACTGAAACGAAGAGCACAGTGAATTAAAACAGATGGGATTTATAAGAGAGCTTTGTAACTAATTCTGCATTCTCCAGGTGATGGACGCGAGCCAGCCCTGCAAGTGTTACACCTGCCTGGCTCTGTCAAGGTGTGATCCCAGACAAAGCACTCGGAGCTCCCATCTCAAGAGAGCTAAAATTGACCTTTTAATTACCTGCTGAGGGTGGCCAAGGCAGCAGTGAGGGGCAGGTGGATTTAGCCCAGAACCTGTGGGCATTCCTGAACAGGGCAGCACTGGAGAGCTGAGGGACAGCTGAGCAGGACTGACATTGCTGACCCTCCAAAACTGGAGTGAAATGGGGTGGGAAGAGGAAGCCACACTCCTGACACTGGTATGAGGAGAAACAAAGGGTGCCAGACTAAGGGATATTCTATACAGATATGAAGAAAAACTGCTGCCCCATAATACTAACTCTGAAAAGAGGATGTGGTACCTCCATCCTTAGAGGTGATCAATGCACTGCTGAACAAAGCCTGACCTAGCTGGACTCACTCAGAAGTGCACTGAGTGCTGTGCCCAGCTCTGGGCCCTCAGTTTGGGAAGGACCTTGGGACACTGAGCACATCCAGAGGAGGCAGCGAGGCTGGAGAGGGGCTGGGAACACAAACCCTGAGAGGAACCCCTGAGGGAGCTGGGGGTGCTCCCCTGGAGAAAAGGAGACCCAGGTGTGCCCTCATCACCCTGCACAGCTCCTGAAAGGTGCCTGTGCTCAGCTGGGGCTGGGCTCTGTCTCCAGAGGAAGAACCAGAGGGCAAGCTGCACCAAGGAAATTTAGGTTGGATATTAGGAAAAAAGTTTTTTTACAGAAAGAGTGATAAAGTTCTGGAATGGCCGCCCAGGGAGGTGGTGCAGTCACCATCCCTGGGTGTGTTTAACAAAGCCTGGATGTGGCACTGGGTGCCAGGGTTTAGTTGAGGTGTTGGGGCTGGGTTGGACTCCATGATCTTGAAGGTCTCTTCCAGCCTGGTCATTCTGGGGATTCTGTGAAAACACTCACCTGGAGCTGCACACACCTGTGGGAAAGGCCCAAGCAAGCCAACACTCACAGTGCCCAACAGCTGTCAAAGAAACAGAATTTTATGATGGCTGAGCAGAGGGGATTTGTCCTGAGAAGTCAGTGCAAATAGCATCACTGGCTCTGGGAGCTCCTGGCAAGCACCACGACTGACACCACCAAAGAGGGGCTGCTGGCAGCACAGCAAACCCATTTTTGTTGGTCCTGGGCTGCACAGGAATGCATAAACCAGGGAGAGTCACACTGGCAGCAGGCACAGACAGCTGGTGACAGGTAAAAGCTCCGTGGCCCAGTGCCCTGGCCCTGCTGAGCCCTGGTGATGTCCCTGGGCTGCTGGAGCAATCCACAAATGTGGGTAAATCAACACCCTCAGCCCCAAGGAGAGAAGTGAAGGATGCCAGGCCGTGCTTTGCTTACAGAAGGCCCCATACAAGCAGTGGAGCCCTGGGCAGCACACAGCCCACACAGATGAGCCTGGCACCCAGAGGGATGTGTGTGACCCCCTGAGGTTACAGGGGGCTCAGGAGGCAGGTGAGCTCAGCTTTCACTGGTGTTTCCCTCACTTAGGGGTGTGCAACACCATGAACACCCCACGAGTTACCCCACTGTTAAAACCACAGGGCTGCTGGTCTTTGTGCCAGACAGAATTCTGCAAACTGCTGTAAGTTCAGCTGTAAGTTCCAGCTTGTCTCCTGGTGTAATTCCATACATCACAACAGGAAATATCCCAGCCCAAACAAAAACCTGATACCAAAGAGATGACAAAGCAGCACTCTGAGCTCTTACACCCTGGCAGCACATTCAGAAGGCAATCTCTGTCTGGTTTGTGCAATTATTAGTCCAATCTATTAACTACAGATCAGTTGTGTGGTGCACAACCCCTGTCAACCAGGCAAATACTCACACATAAATGTGGTTGGAAAAAATCACAGTAAAATGGATATTATTGTTAAAAATGAATAAAACTGGAGACCTTCTGATACTTCCCTTGTGCAGTGTCATATTTTCAGTAGTAAAATAGTAGAGGTGATAATGTTCTCTGTAGGAGAAATGCAAATAGATTCTCAGCTTGCTGACATTTATAACAGGTAGGGCAGCTTACACTTTTCTGATTATCCTCAAATGCCTCCCTCTCGTTGTAGCACACTTCCCAGAAATGTGAGCTGACATTCATCCCTCATGCTGGTCACCTGCAGAGGAATCTTGCAGTAAATGGCAGCTACAGGACAAGAAGAATGGTACCATTAATACCTCAGCAGGAATGGGCAGGAAGGGGACTCAGAAATTGTGTCATGAGCCCTTCTGAGTGGGGTTTGTGGGAGGGGAGAGGGTCTGTCTGGGGGATCAGAGGTCACCACTGCTGCAGTGGCACCAAGAGCTGCTTGCAGAGGTGTGGGGGTGACCCTGCAGTGTCTGTTGGGGACTCAGTTTGCAGTAATGAGCCTGTGGAAACAAAGGCACTGCAGGGAGTTGTGCCATCTGCACTGAGGTGATACTTGCTCCAGGATGATTCCCTGTGTTTTGTGGGGTTTTCCAGAGTATTTGAAGCACCCAACATCCCTCTGTTCTGCACGGTAAGATCTGGCTCCCTTGGAATTGCTTGGACTGCTCGGGAAACCTGTGCATCTCCAGTCCCCTGGGGCTGCCTGAAAGGGCAGGTCCCTGCCTGGGATCCCCCACCCAGTGCCAGTGAAACCTGCTGCAACCCTCTGGCATTTTCATCCCGGTAGCAGTCTTGTATGAAACAAATAGTTACTTACTTACTGTCTTCTTAGTGCTTTGTGTAGTGGTTTTGGTGATTTTTTGGTTGGTTGTTTTTTTGGTTGGGTTTTTTTTTGGTTTTGTTTTTTTTTGGTTTTTTTTTTGGTTTTTGGGGTTTTTTTTTGTGAAAAACGCCTTTACTTCCTTGTGAAAATTTCAAAAGTTTAATAAAGAACAGTAGGAGACAGAAATAAAGGTTAAAAACGGCTGGGTGTTGGGTATTTATTTGAGTACACTTGTTATTTTGGAAATACTTGTTATATATTATTTTTATTACATCACTTTGTTAAATATTTATAAACAATTACATATAGTAAACTTTTCCCCCTAAATTAGTTTACATATTCTAAGAACTGTTTAGTGTGGCTCTTTTTTTTTTTTAGAGTATTCTTTGTGGTTTTAGTTTATTTTTATCACTTTCAGTTTTTGGGTCTTGGTCTACACTGTTTTTAGGCAGTGAGAGTTGATAGTTGGTATATCTGTAGTAGTAATTTTCTTTATATGTTTATTGGATGTTATTTCATTTAAGTAAGTATTTTGATACAAGTAAATTTATATCAGCTATTGTATTAAGTTTAATTAACAATAGAAACAAAACTTACATTTTTATAACAAATTAATTTAAACATTACACATATAGAATCTATTTTAATATTTGCAAAAGGCCAATATTATAATATGCATCTATGACAATTTTGAATTTTACTATCTGTGTATTTTAAACCCATGATACAAACTCCAAAGGAAGCAAAACTTGCAGTTAGGACCTGGAATGGAGATGTGTGGAGGGTTGTGTTAATTCAGGATACGTTTTTATTGCTTGTTGTTCAGCACTCTCAAGTGGCCCTGTATTTAAAAAATATCCCTAAAAACTGGCAAAAAAAGTAATTGAAAAGTAGATTTTAGGCAGTTTTGGTTGTCCTCAATAAGACTGGTGAATGCTATAAAAGTATTCACAAGCATTTCTCATTTTTAGCTTCTTCCATTCCTACCCCTTTCTTCATCATCCAGGAATTCTCATGCTTTTCCCTCTTATTTTTTTCCACAAGCTCAAAATTCCATCTCTTTAGGCCTTATCATTCTCCTTCATTAAAAATCTTCAAAAATACATGTTTTGATCAAACACTTAGGGTGGCAAACACATTTCAAAGGGTGGCATACAGAACAGGAAATGTGCAAACTCGTTCTGATTTTTGAAAACCTCCCTGACCCATCAGCCATATGAAAATACCTCAGGGTGTTATTATCCCCCAAACTTGCCCTTTCTCAAGAGTGGACACATTCCCTTTTTTACAAGTTTAATTTTGGTATGGGACACGTGCTTTCCTCTAATGTAAAGTCCCTCACAGGTATCTTTGTCAGGTACACAAAAGCCTCTGAAAACAGCATGTGGACACCAGCTGTGGCACAATTCTAACTCACATCAGACATGATTTATTACTCACCAGAACGGTTTCTTTTGATACTGTTTTATGGGCATCAGAGGCATTTTCACTGAGCATACCTCCTTCATGCACAGAGATACACGGGGGCTGTTAACAGCACTCAGCCAGGCTCTTCATTCCCAAACACAGCATGATAAAAGTAAGTCATACATGGAGTTCACTCACCAGACAAAATACTAGTTCCATCATACTGAGGATTCAAAATGTGGGACAGAAAACGTGGTAAGAACTTCATAATGATCCCTAACATCTGAAAATCAGGAATTACACAATTAAAGAAAGAAAATTAAACAGATTTCGGAGTGTATGTAAATATCACTGTGTCATAAATAGCTCAACTCTGTTACTACATGGGTAAATGAATCTATGAGGTGAAATCCTTGATTTCCTGGTTAGATTTCTTTTGCTCTAATTGCAGACAGATTTTAAACCATTGTGTCCTACTGGCAAACATGTGAACAGCTTTTGCAGAGAAACTATATAGCTGCTTAAAGGTTGAGGAAATAATAAGAGATATTTCCTATGTTTCTATTGTGAGAGCTTACAGTGAGGACCAGTGCCTTGTGGCATTTAGTGAGGCTTTACAATGTTTGTTGCTGTTGTGACTTATTTTAATGATGCAAATATTCAGACACATCTTTGCTGAGTATTGTTGACAGCACTGTAATAATCTCCTTTAGTTCAAAACCCTTCCCAGACCTGCAGGCCATCAGCAGTTCTGGCAGAGTGAACACCTGCTCAGATTTTATAGAGCTCTGAGCCACCGCCAGCCTCTACAAACAAAACTGGCAAATTCTTGTGTTGGAATTTAACAATAAAAATCCAACATAGAACTGTTGTAACTAACAACTAGTTAGCTCCACCCCCAAATTTAATACAAATAAACTGCAACAGATAAATGTTTAACATCATTTAGTCCAGTATCAGCAGAATATTTGGCAATTCCCAGAGAGTGTTATGGAATACTACATTCAATTTTCCCTTGTGTTTGCCAGAATCAGGAGTAAGAACCATAGCACTTAGAAAAGGAGGCTAATTTGTATTCCCTGACACTGACTTATTGCTGTTTATTTGATGCCAACACTTTGCAAAAGACAAGAGAAGCAAGGTTAATTCAGTGCTGCAAAGAAAAATAATGTTATAATGTTTATATATTAAACACAACAAAACATCTACAATTTATGCTTCCTTTTTCATTTGTTCACTACTAAAGTGAATGAGTATATTTGATCTTTCTTATTATTAAAGTAACCAAGCTCTTTTCTGTGCATTTCTCCAGACACCTCAACAAAAAATGACTTAAAGCAGGAGGAAGTTAGGAGCATTACAGAATCTGCTGCAGACAGATCCCAGCTTCTGTTGTCTGTGTTCCAGCCCCCTGGGAAGCAGGTAACAGGACTCCTGCAGGAATCACCCAGAATTAATGTGCTTCACTTCAGGTGTCTATCTGCAAAAATTAGGATCATTTCCTAGAATGTGGAAGGGAAAAAAGAAAATGTTAATATTTTCCCAGTATTTCTAAGTTTTAAGCATGTTTCAAATAACTGGCATTTCTCATTAATTCATTTTTGCACAATGGAACCATTTAACTTTGGTTAAACAAACCTGCAAGGACTTTTCTGCTGCTATTTTTTTCTTTAAAATGGTGTCCTGTTGTGAGTGAGGGATGTGTTCCAGAATTCATGGGGATAACCAGTGACCTTTTAGGCAGGATAAATGTAGGAAAGACAGGTTTCTCTCTGGAATAGCTTTAGAATCGTGGCCAGAATGAACTTCTCTGGCCAAGTGCAAACTGGGAGGGACTAGATGCTGAGTAAAGCAACTCTGTTTAATTCCACCTGTGCCCAAGGAAATGGACCTTTGTGTTTTCTTTGGAAAAGGGCTACATCAAATTAATTCTCCACTTCATTCTCCATTTCTCCTAATAGAAAACAACTGACAAGATTCCAATACAGGCCATTGACTCAGATCAAACCCAAAAGCTGTATTCTTGGTGTTTAATTCCACAGGAAGAGGTGTTGTGGGGATGCAAGGTGGATGGTATTGTATTTGCAGGGATCCCCATGGCAGGAGGATCTGACTCCATGTTCTCAGAAGGCTAATTTATTATTTTATGATACTGTATTATATTAAAGAATACTCAACTATAGTAAAGAATACAGAAAGGATACTTACAGAATGCTAAAAAGATAATAATGAAAACTGGTGACTCTCTCCAGAGTCCTGACACAGCCTGGCCCTGATTGGCCAAAGAGTGAAAACAACTCCCAGCAGAATCCAATGGAACAATCACCTGTGGGTAAACAATCTCCAACCACATTCCACATGAGCACAACACAGGAGAAGCAAATGAGATGAGAAGTTTTTTTGTTTTCTCTGAGGCTTCTCAGCTTCCCAGGGGAAAAATCCTGGGCAAAGGGATTTTTCAGAGAATGTGAATGGCACAGGATGGTTTAGAGATGGGAAAGAAGCTTAAGTTTGCAAGGGATGAGATTTGAGATATTCAAGGAAATGGCTTTGTTAAAAATGCTCTGTGTCCTTACTCTGGAAAGCCTTTAAATACCTGTTTGATGTTAACCAGATGTGCAGGTCTCACAGCAGAGTCCTTCTGCTGCTCTCTTGCTCTCTGTTCTGTCCCCACTGCTTGTCCCCAGTCTGCCCTGGAGCCGAGCAGAGGCAGGAAGGCATCAAGTGTCATTCCATGCTGGAGCAGCACACAGGAGTTCTCATGGACCAAACTGTTCTTAGTGCAGATAGAAACTCCAGCAAATTCCAGCTATGAATAGTAGGAAATCTAGATTGTGTATATGAGAAATAACAGTTCTCAGAAGATTAAAAGTTGGCCCAATTTGTGATAATTCTTAGTAGACAAGAAAAAGCTGTGTGTGTCAGCAAGGTATTATCCATGCCCTGTTCCCAGACTTGCTGAAAAAGCTGTAAGGATCCTGTCCATGAAGTCAAACCTTTCTTTCCTTCCATAGCCACATTTTTGGCCACAACTGAAAAAAGTTAGTTGAAACTCCAAAAGAAATCTCTGGAATGTGAATTGGGCCAAATGGCATTCAACCTGAGTGGCCTGGACTTGGCAACGTTGTAAGAAGTTAAAAAATAAAGATTTATAATGGGATGTGCCATTGCCAGAGAATGTTCATTTTGTGTCAGTGCATGCACAGACCCCCACACATCTGTATTACATACAGATGTACTACAGTGCTACTGCATCACTGAAGATTTCTTAAACAGAAATATCCCCAATAATTAACTATGCTGACAGAAAGACTGTAAGAAGGTAAGAGCTGGACATTTCAAGAATGTTAAAATTGTAGCAAAAAATGTTCAGAATGGCTGTGAAGTTAAATGGGTAGTTGCTATTTACAAATATGATGATTACATACTGTTACCATGGAAACTTGAGATGGAAAATAAAAAGTGACTTTAGCTTCATCTTGGAACTGCCCTGATTGGGAGGAGAACAATAGCTGACATTCCTCCAGCAGGAGGCTAATCGCCCCTCTTGAAGAATGTACAGCATGTTTTTCTGTATTTTTAGCTACTATGCAAAGTTTTAAACCTGCAGCCAACTGAAGCTAAGGCTCAGATAAGAGACACATCTGTTATTAGAATCACAGCACAGTATGATTTATTCTTTTTCCTACTCTATTTACTGAAACACTCACTGTTCAACATTTTCTCTTCTAAGAGTACTTCAAGTGATTTTGGGTCCCATCTAAGCCCATGGCCTGGTAATTCTCCCTAAGTACATTTTTTCATTATCTGTGTCTCTGTTCTGACAAGATAATGAGTGAAGCATGCTCTAAGGATGTGACTCATTTCCATCAAAATGGGCTTCCTGAGAAAGAGGCAGGAGGATGACAACTGGCCCTGGACATTTTTAGGACAATTCTAAATGTGAATCAATAAAAGAATATATGTAACAATAACTGAACAGGTCATTCCTGAATAAAATTTGTACCCAGTGAGATGGCAGCGAGCACTAAGGCAGGAAGTCAGAAGACTGCACAGGTGGTACCATCTGTCTGTCCCTTGGGAATCCTCCTGGTGCTGAAAAAGCCCTTGTGGGGCAGATGCTGAGAGCCAGGGAGGTGTTTGCTGCCAGCCGCTCCTGCTGCACCTGGCAGAGCTCTGTGGATGTGAGTGTAGCCAGGGGGGCTGGCATGTTCAGTGTGCCACACATGGAGATCAGTGAGTGCCAGGTCTGGTTACCACAGGTTGGAAATACCATTAAAAATGGGATTCCAAGAAGGGCAGCAGACCAAGAGCTATGTGTATGGACACTGCAACTTTAGGATGAGTCTTCCACTTTCTCTGATATTACCTTTTCTTGTAAGTTTGTTCCTTTTGTTATCTACACCAGCTTACAGGCCAGTAGTTCATTTTATATGGACACACAGAATCTAATTTACATCAGTTCCAATTCTTGCCTATTTAATTGTAAATGTTGTTCTTGCTACATGGAAACAACATTTGCAGAACTGCTGAACTTGCATTTTTCTTCTTTTGGGGGATGAACTCCTTTCCAAAACTGTGCTTTTTGACAACTGAACTCCTTTGGCTTTTTCACTGTGTTTTTAGAGTTCTTCCAAATTATTAGAATTAACAACAAAAATGAGACACTTTCAGATGGTAATGATTGTACACTTCTGCTCTGATGGGTACCTGTCTCACTCCAATACATATTTGAAGCACTTTAACATAGAAACATCCACGAAGATAAATAAACTCAGCTTGTGAGTTTCTAGTCCAAGTGCTTATAATGGGAGAGATGCAAGTCTTGAGTAGTTATGTAGAAAAGCAAATGACAATTATCTGCCAGACATTTCCATGACATTTTAAAGAGAAAGTGAACATTCAGTGTTCTTTGCACCTCCTCTGTGCAGTGATTTCCATTTGCTGATCAATACACTCCACTTGGAAAGTTCAGGCCATTCACTTAAGTGCTGACACTTGCATGACAGTAATAAGGCCCTGCAGAAAACTGTTTTTTTCCCCAAACTCCTGCCAGAATCTTATTAGAATTAGGAGAACACGGTTGTCACTAAAATGAATAAAAAGCTCTTCCTTGTGTTCCATCCCTGTCAACCTTGTACCTAAAACTCTCCTTGGTCCCCAGGGCTGCCAGCCTGGTGACGAGGAGGGACAAGGCTCTGTTCCTGTAACACCATTCCCAGCAGCAGGGATCGGGCTGGGCATTGCCCCAGGGCAGAGATGGGGCAAGCACAGGGAAACGGAACTTAGCTGTGTCTGCCTTGGACAATATTGAATATATTTCCTGTTATAGGTAAAAATGGATCCAGCCCAGTAGATCAAAAATAAAAATAAAATTTATTCGCGACTGATATACAGTCCTGAGTACCAACAATCAAAGGGATGGCAGTGGGTGAACATCTGTGGCACCGGATCCCCCTGCTCACCCCCGAGGCCGGGCAGAGGTTGATTTTTATACTCTTTTTTTTTTTTTCTTGCCCGCGGTGGAGTCCCTTTGTCCCCTCCTGGAGTCCTTCATATTCATGCTGTGTCTGTTCTCTGTCCTGCGCTGGCCAAAGCCTTATCCAGGCACTGATGTGTATCTGCCCCTCGGTTCCTGGAATCCCGCATTCAGATGTATGTCCCTGACTGTCCTGTCTATCTGGGGTGGGCATCTCCATGGGCAATCATCGCTGGGCGTTCTCTCGTTCATGCCATCGGGAGCGCCCATCTCCTGTGCGAGCTAGGTTTATTTTGTATGTTAATGATGCACCTCCTCCTCGGCTGCCGGCTGTCCTGTGTGGCAATCACCCTCTCCCCTCGGCTGGCATGATGTTAAAGCTGTATTTTATATTACAGGAATAATCTTATATTTCCAGCACGAATTACCCCCTTATTCATAACATTCCCCTTCTCAGTGCAAAGCCTGAGCCACCAAATTAGTGACCTTCCTCTCATTTTTAATTACCAATTTCAAGTTACCCAATCTAAATGCAGCCTTTATCAGGTGAGCCCATTTCCCACACCACATTCTGCATTGCTTTTTTCTTGTTGTTGAGCGATATCCAGGGAAGTACTAGATACTGAAACTCCATTCAGTAGGGGTATCTTTCATTATTTATTCAGGTCCAGAAAACATTTTTTATGATGAAGTTAGGCCCCCTTAATGAAATAGCTCGTGTTTATAGCCCTCTACCACAGGAAAATTCAGTTCTCAGTTGATGTAATTGTTTACCATGTGCTATTTTGCATTGTTTAGTGAATAAGCAAAGAGGGACACTTCACTGAGACTGATCCATAAGACGTTAATTACATAAAACTACTGTGTTGCTTGTCTTGATATAAGCAATGTTTTCAACTGCATTCTCTGATACTTGATGTTAAACTACCACACAGAACTATTTCCAGTCTTCATGGTGCCCTGGATTTTACACTGCAGTTTCTGAATTTGCTAACAGATATGTTAAACATCTCAAGCAGAGACTCTTCCTACAGCTATGGAGCTAAGTAGTGCCTAGAGTACAATTCATTGTACCAAGTAAAATATGTCACATTTCAAGATAAAAACAGAACATTCCTGTTTTTCCAGAGGCTTCATGTGAATAACTAATGTGTAAGGTCTGCATTTACAACAAGAAATCTTCTGTATCAACCAAGGGGTTTTATGCCTTTTCAACATCTGGGGTATGGAATGCTGATATCAGTCTTTTATTCTTTTCTTTTTTCTTTTCTTTTCTTTTTTTTTTTCTTTTCTTTTCTTATCTTTTCTCTTTTCTTTTCTTTGCTTTTCTTTTCTTTTTTTTTTTCTTTTCTTTTCCCATTCCATTCCATTCCAGGCCATTCCATTTTTCCTCATGCAGCTGGTTTCAGCACACTTCTGCAGGAAGGTGTAATACTTCACACCTGTGTGCAAATGCTGGGTGCTCTCATCAAGTTCGACACTCTCTGTTAGTTAGTGCTGCTTTCTGTGGGAGCCTTGACCTTGAATTCTTTGTGACTTTCTGATGCTTGTGGATTTTTTTCTGGGATATCCAGACTTTTAAAATTTGTCTTGGCATGAAAGTAGTACCCGACTCCCATAAATTGAATTCTGGATTAGGTGACTCTTTGGTGGCTGTATCAGAATTGCTTTGCTGGTGGGCTAATGGTACATGTTCAACCCTGCCTGTCTCTAATAAAATTTTACTTTTCAGCATAGGTAGTTTACAGGATTTAACAGCTGCTCTCTTTCTACAAAGTCAGCTTTCTAAAATTATAAGGTTGGATGATGAACTTTAGATGAACCTATTTCACTTGCTTTTCCTGCTATCAGCCTAAGAAGGTATCTAGTCACAAAAAATATTACAAATATTAACTACATCATACCACAGTAAGACTTCTTTTGATATACAGAAAAGTAATCAAATAAAGACAATTCTGTAGCACCACATATTGATGGAATGTGGCTTACAAATATCATTAAACTCCTGTAAACAGTTTACTAAGAAATGGAGGGCAGTCAATCCAATGAAAATGGATACAATAAGCTGTTCACAGCTCTGTATTGCCTTGCCCTTCAGAGCCTTGCACTTGGGCACAGGGACAATGCCTTGGAGTGGAATCTGTGTGACTTGATGTTTCTTAATGGCTTTATGAAGTTCTTCTAAACTGGATTATGTTTGGTATTCTTTCTAACATCCTTCTTCCCTCATGTAACACATACCTGAGAGGGACATAGGACAAAGATCTGAAACATCTCGGAGAAACTTCAATTTTGTTTGAAAAGGAATAAAAAACCCAGAACAAATTCATAACTGAGTATCATGAGCTCCCTGCATTTCTGCAAGTATCCAGAAAATACCAGATACACCCTTTCTAAACAAGCTCTGGGTTTGTGACCCCGTGGTACAAGTCTGATCAGTTCCATGGAATTTCCCCTGCACTTTCCTCCCAGTTCAGCTGGCTGAACTCACCCTCACAGGTTTTTCTCTCTGCCAGTGCAGAAGCTTTCTGCAGCAAAGATTAAGAACAAAAGAGACCCTTCAAAAGTGAGATCCTCATGACAGACACAGTGGCTGCAGCCCCTTGGTTGGTGCTTCAATCCAGCCCGTTCTGCAGCCAGCAGCTGCACTCCTGTGCCCACATGTGCAGCCCTGAGAGCCAGCTCCAGGCCATGGCAGGGCACAAACTGCTGCAGCCAGCGAGGGGTGCAGGGAGAAGAGAGAATGCAAACACCCTGATGCCACAGGCACCTTGCAGGACTTTAATGAACCAGAGCCTGAAGAAGTTACAGGCTTTAAAATGAACCAAAATATAAGGCTATATAGTCAATTATCCCCCTATACATTTAAATAACTTTGAAAGAAGTCCAAAGCAAATATGGACAAGCTACTGATAAGCACATATTGGTATGCTGCATATCCTCTGGGGGTTCTATTTCCACAAGTTTTCTACTTATATAGGCAGTCAGGCATTTTGAAGCCTTGCTAGCTCATTACAGAACCATAGCTCTTGTGGCTCAGTCTCAGCCATGAGAGAGCCTTTCTCTGCACAAGCAAGTCGTGATGGACTCTGTTAGACTGGATCTGTTCTTCCTGGGAAACTGAGTTTTTAAAGGAACAAGGAATGCCTTCTCAGCTGCAGCAAGCAGCTTCCATATCCATGCTGTTTTCATAGCACTGCATGTGACGAGTGCTGGGGGATGTAAATCAAAAGAGAATTCTCCTCAGCTGTCCCCATCCCCTTGAAAGCTCTGTTTATCCCTGGTGAACTGAGTGCACTCAGTGTATCATGGACATGAGAATAATTAGGCTACTGTCTCCATCCCTGCAGCCTGTACCTCGCTCCGTGCCAGTCCTGTCAGCTGAGGCTGGCAGAGATGATTCCAGCAGCGATGTTGTTTCCTTCAGCTTGGTGGTATAAAGAGTGACACCAGGAACCAGATACTCCCTTCTTCCCTATCTGGCAGTCTTTTGATCCAAGAACAAATGGGAGTCCTATTACAACTTGGCATCATTTTTGCCTCCATTTTGTGTGAAACCAAAGAGCTCCCAGGAGGTCAATGAAGGTTTCTGATGAGAGCAAGTGCATGGAGGCAAACAAAAAAATCCACTTGCAATTAATGGGGATGTCTGTGCTGTATTTCTGTTACAGTTGCATCAGCTGTGGAGATGATGTGTTTTATTCCCACACAAACTTCATGAATGAAATATAAAAACTGACAAGTTCCTAAGTAAATTGTTGGGAATACTTTATATTTTCTCATTAGGAAAGGGCTTTGCTGTGGCTCCTCTAAGCAGCTCCTTCTGTCACCATTGCCTCTTGAATTCAGAGCACAGGGGTTGGGGGTGAAAGCATTAGTGCCACAGAGGTGAGAGCATTAATGCCATGCAGAGTTAGACTGATACAAAGAGAAGGAAGGTGCAAAGCACTTGGCACTCAGCTGGGCAATGGCAGCAGCCAGCCCTCACATGGAAGTCTCCAGGAATGATGATTACAGTGCACAGGTGCTAGGGAATTCAACTCAGCAAACGGAAAGTATGTGAGACTCAAAGATAATGATGAACTTTTAATTATAAGCATTTAATACAAGTATTAAAGCCTTTCAGCATTTTTAACACACCTATGCTTTTCCTGGGACAAGCATTATTTAGGTTATTGGGCAGAGCTCTGTGCTACTGCAAAGCACTACAATACTAATGAGTATTATACACAGTTCTCAACCCTTCCCTCTCCCCCAGGGAAAGAGCAGGCAGATCTTTAGCCAAGCTTTGCAGAAATGACACAGTGGTGAGGGCTGCAGGCACAGTTCAGGCTGAAGCCAAAGCTGTCTTTGAGTCAGAGTGACTGCATGAACCCCATGCTCAGCAATCATCTCGAGCTACATTTTCCAAACATTCCAAGATACCCTGGCAAACCCTAGGTCCAGGATGTTTCTACTCAGTGATAAACTCCTCACATACCTGCATTAGGAGAAGGATCACTTTAGGGTTTCTGTTTATTCAATGGCACCCCTAAAAAGAGAAGTTGAGTAGTAGACATTCCTAAAGAACTGAAGCTGAGATGGGTGGAAGCAACCTCTGGAAAGGTCTTTCTGTCTTCTAGAGGGAATCTAAAAATAGTACAGTGTCCCAGTGCCTAATGAAGTGTCTGAAGTTTGACGGGATCAATTAGTACTATGTAAGTGTTTGAAAAGTGTCTCAGAAAGTTAAGAAGCAGGATGATGCAGCTCCTTGGATTATTTATAACATTCATTCCTAACTGCTTCTTTAGGCACCTAATAAATTGGCAAGTCTGCACTTCCAGCTACACAAATAGAGACAGCCTGAGGAAGCTTCCAGGAAATCCTATTACACATTATAACTTGGCTGGCTTCATTTAGGCTCTCTCAGCAGTGGAATTACCACATTACAGGGGCTCAGTGGCTGGCAAAGAAAAGGGCACCATGAAGGGACTCAGAAATGAAATGTTTCCAGATTAGTGATTTTCATGGATTCATTGAATGTGAAACCAAAAGCACACTCAGTGCCAGGCTGACAGTAGGGCCTGGCTAAGACCAATCCTCAGTGTGTAGGGGATCACATAAAACACAGCAGAAAAAAATCGAGTTCCACAGATCCTACATTTTTCTTAGAGGTTTGTAACTTTTTTAGAGTCTAGTGACACTTGAACAAAGAATGTTTGAAATATGCTCTTCATTCTTATGTCTTTGGCTGAAATAATTTCTTTGAAGACATGGGTGTTGGCTGAATGTTATGGTGGTTGGAAACCAGACACCTTGAAATACAGGCACAGCTGACAATGAAACCACAGTGAAACCACAATCCCTAAAATCACTCTATCTGCTTTTCTTGCTTGCATGGTTTTGGAACACAGCTTTCTGCTTTGGAGCCAACTTATTAACCTGCTCAAAGCAAATAAACAGCACCTTATCTGGTGAGCTGGTCTCAGAAATGGGTTCCATTAACCCTTTCTGTACAGCTCTGTTAAATAAGTGACTGCAGGAAGGGCTGCCTCTGTCTGTGCACACAGTCACGCCCCAGCTCTGTCCTTACTGTGACACAAACAACAGCAGAACTTTCCTTTTCTGGTCGTTGTTAGATCATGGGTCAAGTCATGTAAAGAGCTTTCAGTGTGTGCTCAGAAGCCTTTTCTATAAAGATGAGGTTTTCAGCAATTGATCCACACACTGTTAAACATCAGTTGCATATTGGCTCTATGCCTGGAGCTTAATTGTTCCCATCACTGTTTTCTGCTGAATGTTTTCTGCAAGGTACATAGGAAATGTCAAGTAATTGTCTCCAAAGCTTTTGCCTATGCAAAGAACATATGATGTGGAGACTATTATCCTCCTAGATTTACAAATTTGCAAGAAACAGGCATTCTATAGTATTTTTCACTACATTCTAATGCTGGTCTGACACATTGACATGGGGAAACACCTTCATGTACTTCAAATGGAAATCTTCAAAATTTTCATTTTGCTTGCATTTTACAATTACCTGCAAACACCTGACACAGTAAGGAAGTAAGAGAGAACATTTCTGCTCTGATTCAAATCCAATCTTAGCAAAGTTTAGACTTCTAGACACTGTGCTGTCATGTTAGTGGAGAGGAGGAGAAGGGATGTTTCTTAGCTCAGCCTAAGCATTTACTTCCATCTGCCTTTCTAGAAAAGGCAAACCTAGGTGCAGGCTGGAAGGGAACTACCATGCAGTCAGATTTATGTATGGAACATTGCAGCTTGATATGCAATCTGTAGTTGTGCTCAGGTATAAATTCTCCTGATTGTTTCCTCAGGTGCCCATCTCCTAACTCTACAAGTTGAATGCTGGTGCAAAGTGTTGAATTCTCTGTTCTAACTCTTGCAGGCCCCAGGTCTAGAAGGTCTTTGCTTCAATGTCTGTGTATGTGCAAAATATCCAGTCTAGAAGTGACAGAGTGGAGGTTCAAAAAGAACAAGAATAAATGAGAATGATCATTCAGAAGACCTAAATACAAAGGGGTAGATGAAGAGAGACACTTGTGAGACACACATCCATGCTGGCCCTTTCCTTGTCTGGCAGGAGATAATTTGCTCCTGGCTTGTCTTAGCAGCAACAACTGGCGCTATGCTGCAATGTGGTGAGAGGACATTAGTGGGAATACACAACTTAGTAGAAATTATTCTTAGCAAAGAATTCTGAGTACCTGGGTTTGGGTATGTGGAATGCACTGGCCCTCTTACAGGGCCTTGGTTCTGAAAAATAACTGTGGGATTTCCTATGGCCACTTGGAAAAAAACAGAATACCTCAGGAGATCTCAGCTATAAAATAAAATACCATCAGTCAAGCAGCTCTACTCCTAGCCAGAGCTCCTGCTGCTTAATCAAAAGGCATGCAGAGGCTTCTGGGAGAGGCAGGAATTGGAGTCTGTCCCCAGGAAAAGCAGAAATCAAACACAAGCATGCCCCACACATATCAGTGTAGCACAGTATGCTAGTTCCCAAGAGGCAATGGATATTCATCTTCCACTTTGTGTCAGTGTTTTAATGTCTGACTGCTGGAAGAGAAGGGAAAAAATATGGGGCCTAATGGAAAGCCTCTGAAGACATTGTGATTTCTACTAATTCCAGTTGGCAGGTTGGGTTTAAGAGTTAAGAATTCAATATGCATTTGAAGACAAATAGAACCAGGTCTTCAGAGTAAGAGGAAGGAACGGACTTTTAACTCACCAGTTCCAGCAAGCTTCAAGAACGAAATTAGCAAAACTGATGCCCCCTCACCAACAGTTCTTCCAAAGTCCAAATCACAAGCAGCATGTAACTGAAGATAAGGTCAAAAAAATAGTCCTAGACCAAAATACAGATTGGGAGCTTCTCTGCTGGTGGCCATTGGACTGTGGCAGTCTGATGAGGGAACACAAATATTTGACACTTTGGCAAGGGGTGGTGTAAATCTGTTTCATCACAGTGGCACAGATTTTCCAGGTGACTGCATCTAATTCTTACTGCCCCTGTGCTTTAGTCCCTCAGTGAAAATGAAATGTAATTATTCTTTTGATCTCTTCTTTCCTTGACATGTCTTTCCTTTGGCTATGACTGTAGATCTTGTCCTTTGTGCATGTAGCACTCTTTAAATGCTAATGGAGTAGTACAGCCAATGTAAACTAAAGGTGAGAGTCAAAGCTTAGATAATTCAGAGGAAATGCTCCCACTGATGCTGGCTGGATGGCAGACCCAAACACAGTTATTAATGGAAACAGAAATGTTTTGTACTAGGTTTTTCTTCTCTTCCTCTTCAGAATGGCTGCAAAGAGACAGGAACTTCTCTGCAAGTTGCAAAGGAGCTAACCCACCCCTGATAATCCAGTGCCTTTCAAAACTACCTACAAATAAAAGTGAGATCCAAAACTCTGTTCCTGCCAAACAGGCCACATCAGTGACAGTGAAATGGCTTTCCAGTGGCGTGACCTGCAGGCATGTCTGATAAGCATGTGGTCTTTCTCCTGCCAGTTTGTTTTTAATCAGATCTGAACAATGGAAGCTGACAATGAAATCCCAGAGTCTCACCCAGAACTTTCCTCAGCTTTTGGCTGGTCGTTTTGTTTTGTCTGTTGCTCTCAGTGCACACTGCTTCCAGAGAGCTACACTGGCCACCAGGAAGCTGCAGATGCCTCTTATTTGAACACAGCTCTCTGTGCTGTTTCCTCTGTAATAAGTGTCTGAATAGATCACTTCATGGCAGAAATGAGGTGTCTGGAGTGCTGCACAAACTGCAAGCCAGGAGAAGGCAAAGGAGAGCAAGAATGGTTTCTGTTAGAGGTCAAGGAGCTCCTCTACCTTTGCCACCGCCTTCTCACGCCCTCAGGCAAGTCTCTCACTCCTGCTGTCAGTATGCAATCCTTCTCAAGCCTTAGCTCACAGATTTTTCTAAGAAAATACACTTTTCCTAAGGCATTTGAGTTCTTGAATTGCTCTGAAATTGCTTCTCAATTCCATCAACACATCTGTTTCTCACATCACCTTTAGCAAAATCCAGTTCTTAAGTTAATGGCAGCTGGGAAGACAAGAGGCACAGCCCTTCCTGCGTGTCTGCAGCCACTGTGTGCCTCCGTGATCCCTGCTCCAGCAGGGTCATCCCAGAGCACATGGCATGGGATTGTGTCCAGAGGGGTCTGGATTATCCCCAGGGAGGGACACTCTGCACCAGCTCTGGGCAATCTGTTCCAGTGAGCCAGCACTGCACAGGAAGAAAGTTCTTCCTCATGTTCAGGTGGAACTTTCTGTGCATCATTTTGTGCCCATTGCCTCTTGTCCTATTGCTTGGCACCACTGGGAAGAGCCTGGTTCCATCCTCTTGGCACCCCTCTTTAAATGTTTATGCACAATAATGAGGTTCCCTCTCAGGGGTTTCTTCTTGAGGCTGAACAGGCCCAACTTCCTCAACCTTTCCATGGAAGAGAGATGCTCCACTTGATGCCTTGTTGGGCTACCTAAAAACAGAGGCCAGACAAAATTAAGGGAATAAAAAGTAGTTCTATTTATTGAAGGGCCCTCAGGTACATTTAGGGCAGATGAAGCCCCCCAGGGCTTTGTCCATTTTTGGGTGTAGCCCCTGGGGGGCTTTGTCTGCCCAAAATGTACCTAAATGTACCATGGCTCACAGGTTTGTACACTTTCATAAGTTTGGGCCATTTGCATATTGGGGGTTAATCTTCAATTACAGCTTCAGGTAATGAAGTCATTTACTCAAAGTTTGCTCCTCCCAACTCACTTTTGTTTCCATTTCTGGGGCCTGAGGCAGTGAGGTGTCCTTGATTGCCAGGCCTGGAGAGGAATTGTTGTGTCTGCTCACAATGGGAAAGCAGCAGCTCACACTGTGTATGGAGTTTAGAGTTACACACTAAAAAACTGCAGGATTACAAATATATGAAAATATATTAAATATATTTAAATAAAATAAATAACAATAAAATTATAAATACAAAAAAAGAATAATAAACAAAATAAAAATTAAAATAAAATATAAAACATATAGAATATATATATAATAAAATATATGGAAAATATACAAGCTGAAATCCTAAGGCATCACAGTGCCCAGATTATTAGCACATGCTACAGTGTGTGGTGCTGGGCTCTGAGCACTGGCCAGGTTCAGCTGGAGCAGAGCATTTGTGCAGCCTGCAAGCACACTGCCCATTCCACATGCATTATACACGTGCTGTGCTTGGCAGTTCTGTGTTATGTTTTGCTGCATGGATACATTATATGTTGCAGATTTTAGCAGAACAAAACCCAACGCAACCTAAAAATCCATGCCCTTCATTTTAGCTCCCGGTGTGTAAGACAATAGCCCTGCTAGGAGACCTGTCTGTGCTCAGGAGGGAAAGCTGTGCCCTGCATCCTGAGCAGGACCTCCACAGGAGCCCCTTCAGCTGGTGACACACCTCTCATGTGACAGCACAACACAAACTGATCACACTGCAGGTAAAATCTGCCAAGGAACTTTGATCATGGGTGGAGGTGAATTACCCATAGAAATAGCAGGAACTGAAAGCCAAGGCAGTGTGCAGAAAGATGTTTCCAAGTCTATGATTTACCTTTCTGCTCAGGACTGTTATGCACATGGCTAAGACAATACAACCTTCTGGAAAAACAGAAATATGTTCTTTTCCATCACTCTTTCATCAGGGAAGCTTCATAGGCTATGTACAAACTATTGCAACCTGGCTTACTTTCCCAAACAGTTAATCAAGCTTGCCTTATTTCAGGACCTATCTTCTCTGCTATTCTCACCTAATGCCTAACTACTGCTTTCAAGTTGCCCATAACCTTCATATTCAAGCTTTGAAACGCTAATAAATAATAACCACATAACCCTTTTGGAGTCCTAGTTCTTTGAATTCCTTATTCAGATGTTCTCCAGCAACAGCTCTCCTGATCTTTCTGTTGCAAGCAGGCATCTTTGGTTGAATAATAGTTTTCTTGATTTTACTAATTTCATTCCATTACCTTGTAAGCAATGCTGATTCTGGAAAAAAAAAATTAGCCTGATTGAGCATGTGTTAGTTGTAGTAATATTAATAGCATTAATTATAATACTTAATAATGCTGGAATGTATTTTGTTTGAAATGCTTTTTCTTAATGCAAATGTATATTCTGCTTGATTTAGAGGCTAATTATATTTTATGAATCAAAGTGCGAAATTTGAAATTCAAATTTCAGCTGAAGACCCTCAAATGACTGTGAGAATTCAAATGCTTATGTTGGTGGCAATCAAAATTTAGCATGCATTGAAGAGATGTATTATGTCAGCTGCATTATGACAAAGAATTAGAAATCACATATGGCTCAATTTTTCCAAATCCATTTTCCCAAATAGCAATTTCATAGGTGTTTAGAAATTTAATTTGCCAATTCAATTTTAACTGGTATGTTGTAACTATGATGGGGAAGCTGAACTTCAGCCTTGGTTGCTTTCATTCAGGACAATAATGGGAGTAAAAAGCCAGGGTTTGGTAAGTCTTTTAACATTCCAAACATTTTTTCAAAATTATTAGTGAGGGATGAATCTTACATCATGCTTTGGAAGTTACCAGACTGACAGTGCAATTATGAACATTTGAACAAAAGCCTTCACTTTCACATTTTCCTGGCAAATAACTTGAAAAGAAATCCCCAGTTGCAATAGTATTCACCTAAATATTCTCGTTCTTTTGCTCAGGGTATTAATACTCAGGCCTTCAGCTCTGCAGCACAGCTAATTAGAAACTCACTGATCAAAGTTTCCTCAGCAAATGAGGAGCCCAACATGTTTAATTCAAAAGATCTCAGAATGATAAGCCTGAGAGATGTTTGCATGTGTTTCCAGCATATGCCTGGGTTGCTGGCAGACTGAAGATCTGATCTTTCCTGCATCTGTGCCCCTGTCCTGCTCCCTCAGAGGGGATTTCTGTGGCACTCCTGTGGCTGGGTTCAGAGCCCTGCCTGACTTCCCAGGGTGGGTACAGGACAGGACATGGTCCCAGACAGCTCCAAAACAAAGTCTTGATGCTCTGCACCATGGAGAGAATTCTTCCAGGAAACACCTGAGGGTTGCCTGAGGAAGTTTGAAATGGTTTTAATCCTAATCTGAAAATGAAAGTTTTATATGAACCCAGACAGCCAGTGCTTTGAACACGTGCCAAAAAGGCAGCTGTCCCCTTGTGACTGTTCACCCAGGGCAGGATCTGCTGAATTCCCAAATCCTTGAGAGGAGTATTTTTCATTCCAGAAGAAAACTGCTCCCTCCCCCGGTGTAAAGGTTGACTTGCCTTCCACCACTAATCTCATACCTCTGTTTCTGGAAATACTTTTTCAGCAATGAAAGGTGACAGTTTTAGCCTCTGAGAGAGGACTCCTACACAAATAGAATTTGACCTACACAAATCTCGTTTACTGGTGTTTTCTGAAACCTGTTCTGTTCACAGATAGATGATCTCTTTTTATCCCCCCTGTTCTGCCTACACCACTTTTCTGGTCCTTCAGAGATACATGAAAGCAAAGGCCACACTACAGCCTTGAGGTACAGGGCCACAGGCTTTCTGTGTAATTTCTAGTTAGAACTGCAGTTGTGCTCAAGAAGAGATAATAAATGGGTAGGAGGAATTTGAGGAGCTTGTTGACAGATTGAGTCAAATTGCATCTATGATAAATATTATTTCTGTATTATCTAGGCTTAAAGAGATTGATTGAAGCAAACAAATTAATGATTTTCTTTTCTTTTTACTTACAGTTGTTATAATAGTGGTATTCCCTCCTAGGCTGCTAGAATGAGCCTGGAAAAAGTTCTAATAGGAAATCCCATCAATCAGGGGAACTATTATATCTCCATAAGAGGTTGTTCTCATTTTCCAGAGTAACCATCTTGAAATAAATGGGCAGGAGATCTTTCTCCCTTTTAATGCCTTTATAAAGAAGAATCAGCTCAGGTGGGGAGGAATCGATGGGTCGCGCCCACGCCGCCGCTGCTCCCAGGCGTGGCACGGAGGAGGAGGGTGATGCAGCTTTGTCCGCTGGTCTGCAGGCAGAGCTGGGGATTCCGTCCTCACGGGAGAGTTGCAGATTCCTGGCTTGTTTGTCTAACACCCCGGGTCGTCTCTTTAATCAACATCTTTTCAGGTTAGGGTGAGAAGCAAAAAGGATCCAAGCAGGTACGGGACTACGCTCCCATCCTTAGACGTCACTTAGGTCACTTGTTGGCTCGTAATTTTAGGGGTTTTTCCTGTAAAAACTGTAAAAATTCGGGGCGCAATGCATTTCTCATCTGCATACTGGCTCTGATGTCACTGCTATTCTCTTCGTACCTGGAGGGTCTGTCCTGGTGTCCCTCCCTGGCAAGCGGCCAGCATCAGGGGGACAATGGTTAATCACCAGCCATTAACAGGTAATTGAAGAACTTTTCTTTAGCAGTGAAACTAACTTACAACAACTGGTCTGACTTGTTTTTAACTCTGCAACCTAAAAAAATTAGATAACTTTCTATTCATAACAATCTCGTACATTTTGCGTTGGAAAGGAAACACAATTGCGGTGACGGAGCTCATTAGCCGGCGGCACCGAGCAGTGCCCGTGGGTGCCGGTGCCAGGGCGGGCAGCACCGACCCCAGCGCGGCCGGGCGCGGCTGCCTTAGGAACAGGTCACAGAGCAGCCGGCCTCTGCTGCCTGCGGGACTGCCTGGACAAAGCGCCTGCCTCTCTGCTGCGGCTCCGTGCCGTCAGATCAGAAACTGTGGAAGAAAAAAGCCCGTGAAAAGAACCGCTTAGTGCAGTGCGGCCGCCTCTGTGGGGGCCCGGGCAGGAGGCGATGGGTTGGAAGCGCCGGCAAAGCGCGTGTGGCGGCGGGGAAGGCACCGGCGGAACGGGGTCAGTGTCCGGGGCTGGGCCGGGCAAAGGCGTGTGGCGGCGGGGAAGGCACCGGCGGACCGGGGTCAGTGTCCGGGCCTGGGCCGGGCAAAGGCGCGGCTGACGTCAGGACGGGGCTGGCGCTGCCCGCGGGCGGAGCGGGGCCGGCGGCGGCCGCGGGGAGAGGCAGGTACGGCCGGCGGCTGGGCTGGGGCAGGGCCGGCGGGGACGGGAGCCAAGGGGGCCCGGCTCCAGGGGCGGCCCGACCCGCCAAGGTCAGCGGGACGCGAACCCGGCCGGGAGCGGTGCCGGGACCCGGCTGTCGGCGGCGGGGAGGGCGAGACGCGGCTCTCGGGGCAGCCCAGGCCAGGCCAGCCCGGGCGCTGCTGGGCGGAGCCGCCGCCGTGCCCCGCCAGGTAGAGGCGCGGGGGGCCGGGGCTGCCTGGGGCTGTCCCGGGGGGAGCGAGCACCGCCGGGCAGGGCTGGGACGGAGCCGGCCCGGAGAGCACGGAGAGCTCCCGGGAAAGGGCCTGCGCGGCTGGGCCGCAGCCAGGCGGCTCCAGAAATAGCGAACTTGCGCCGCTGGGAGCGGGGGGGCCGGGTGGGGTTACGTCTGAGCACTGTACTGCCCGCACTGCACCCGAGCACGGAGAGGGAAGTAACCGTGGGAGTCTGCGGGCACCGCCGGCTCGGCTGCTCTGGTGTCCCAGCCCTCTCCATCGGCACGGGTTGCAGCATCGGGCCCACTGCTGGCTCAACTGCTGATTACAAGCTGCAGGGAGAAACACTTGTTTTATTTTAAAGTGTGTGTTATCAAGAAGGGGAGTGGAACAGGCTGTTGCATATTCAACATTGTATTCCATGCAGAAAACTGCTGTTCCAGGGAGCAGAAAGGAATCATCCCACTCCTTTGCTGTATCCGTTCCTAACTTGAGTTCAGTTTAGAGTGCTACTCCTCTTAGAGTTCAGTCACCAAAACACTTTTATTCATATTGGTTATAAATTAATTTATCTTTGGTTAAGTCCCATTTTTCGTGTTGGTAGCACTGGGCTGGTTTAACAAGCAAATACTACTCAGATGCAGCTGATCTTGCTAGGCTATCTTCTAGCTCTGCAAATATACTTTTAAACATCATGTAGGAGGAGTGTGAATACTGTACAGGACTTCAAATGAGCCCTTGTGCTTAAAAAGGACAAGGAAGAATATCTGATTGTTTTTGCACCTCCTACTTTAAGTGCTGACAGATTTTTCTGTGTGATTCCTTGCTCTCTCTCCAGAGCTGAAGTTTTGGGCACTCTGAACTGGGAAAGGGTATTTATTTGCTGCCTCTGAGGTTACATGCAAGGTGCTGTACAGCTGCTGAAGCCCCGTTTGCTCTTGCAGCTTTAGACAGCTCTGAGAAATTCTGAATGTAATGTATTCTTCATGAGCTGTTCTGTAATCACAGGCAAAACTCAGTTTGTCAAGAGGGAGGTTTTCTTTGGTTCTTCCCCTTTGTGTGTCTAAGTTAAATCTAATGCTATTGTGTAACAGAGTTGGTTTAAAGGTAGCAACAACATTCCATGGCCTAGTGTAACACTTGCAGCAGAACTGAAGTTCATGCAAATTGTTTTTTGGCTTGTAGTCTAGGAAACAGTCTCCAGAAATAGTGATTTCACCTAATTGGGCAAACTGGGAGACGTGGAAACACCGTTAGAGACACTCATTCCTGTGAAAATGAAGAGCAAGCACTGTTTGCTTGTAAAGGATAATCAAGGAGACAGAAACCTAGGTTGGGGTGGTGGCAGAATGAGCCTCAGGTCCTTTGTACTGCTTTGCTACTTTGGAAGAATTACTTGGCCTCTATTTCTGGAGCTCTCTCTCTGTTTAGGGGTGACAAGAGCATGCTCAGACCCCAGAGCAGGACCAAGTGACCACAATTAAAACAGAACAGAAGTCTGACACTCCCTTTCAGAAGTGGGCTCTCAGTAGAATCTTTTTTTTCCCAGCAAGCTGGTACAAAGTCAAGAATAAGAGGTTTATCCTGGAGTTCAAACTTTACCTGAAGGTGGTTCTTACCATCATATCCAAGCCTGTGCAGGATGTGACATTGCTTAAATATGAAATCCTGATGGTTATAATCTTGTGTGCTACAGTATTTGCTCAGTAGTCTAAGAGGACACAGCTATAAGTAATAATCCATTAGACCAGGAAACAGATGGATGCTTAGTAATTTCATATTTTACTAGAAGATTACAAAACTCTTCTTTTTCTCCCTTCTCCTCAGCTTTAAACACATTCTGCTGAGGTTTGTCTGGGAGCAGTTCCTCTATCAAATCTACTATGCCACCTTTCACCCCGCCATGCCCCCCCCCTTATCCTGTCACAAGTAAAATGTTATTTGTTAGGTTTCACTATCATTTCTGTCTCTCATTTTGTCTCTCATATCTGTCTCTCTTACAGGCCACACAAATAATTTCTAAAAAGCAGCCTTCTCAGGGGAGGCTTAAAATGCTTGTTCTTCCTTTTCTAGTTCAATTGCATCTGGATAGCTGAGTTTTTCTAATCTCTTTTAAAACAATAATCAGAACACCATTACGCTGTAAAATAAAACCTCATTTTCCAATATATCCCATGTTTGATGTCTTTTTTCAACATGCTCATAAACCAGAATGCAGTGGCTGAGTATTTAATGTCACGTGTGATGACTTGAATTTAACACAGAGTCCTTGCCATGTTATTTCAAGCTTCATTTAAAAGCTGAGGAGAACTGAGAATCTTACTTTATGGGCTCATCTTTTACTTACTTTAATTCTTAGAGTGAGCTAGTGATGATTTGAAAGAAACATAAGTCAAAAAAACAGCTTTCTCCTTCCTGTTTAAACTGTTTCAGCTTTTGTTTTGACTGGACTTTGAGCCAGTGAATGAAAAACACAGAAGAGGAAGTACAGGGGAAAAAAAAAAGGTAGGTAGAAGTGCTTGGTAACTTGAGACTGCAGAATACAGGATGTACACGTATGCAGAGAGAAGGGCTTTGAGAGGAACTGCTGGTGAGTCAGGAAGCAGTCATTGCAGTCTGGCTCTTCCCCATTTTCCAAGGGCAGCAGCTGTAGGGTTTTGTTTGCCAGTCAAACATCAAGGTGGTCTCTGACACTCACGCTGGATTGCAGCAGTTGCTCTTGTTACATCCTGCACCACCAGTTGTGCTTACTGAGTATCTTCAGCTGGGATCTGCTGCGTCTCTGCAATGTGAGCTGGGGGCACACAGCTCTAATAGATGGTACTGAGATGCCTCTTTCTAATGTATTATTGTGAAATACTGACAACTGCTTTTCTCCCCCCTCCCCCTTCCTCTTCTGCTCACTAGATTAAGCAACAATGGCATTTGTGAAGAGCGGATGGCTGCTCCGGCAAAGTAAGTCATGGGTCTTTCTCTTCCTTCTCTCCCTGTTCACTGGGATTTCTTCAGAAAACATCAGAGCAGCTGATGTTGGAGTAATTCCCAGGTTTTCTTAAAACAAGTAGTTCTGTGGGTTGTTTTTGTTGGGTTTTTTCCTTTTTACTTTAAGGATACGTCACACAATGACGTGTCATGACAGCATTCCCATGTGACCTTTGGGTGCTCCCAGGATATATTCCTGTTTGTATCCTGGGAAACAGGATATAAACATATCTGAGGTGTGTGACTGGTATCCAGCTTCAGATGCTGCTCTGTAATTAGTGCTGTGTAAGTGGGGACTTGAAAACTTTACCTGACACCTCAACTTTGTGTCTTTCAATTAATCATGCCCTCTGCATGTTCCTGCAGCAAGTTAGAACTCAAGCATCAGGTCATGTACTTTAAATAAAACCAGTTTTGCTTTGAATTCATGAAATATGGCACCCAATTCCCAAGTGGGGATGTTGTAATACAGGATTTTGCTTGGCACTTTTGGAATATTGTTTGGGGCAACTGTGAAGGACATCTTGGTTTAGTAACTTTAGGACAGAAATATTTCCTGATATGTGCCCTCAAGAGTGACTGTCTGATTTTTAAGGTACTATTTTACGGCGTTGGAAGAAGAACTGGTTTGATCTGTGGTCTGATGGCCGCTTAATATTCTATGATGATCAAAGTCGCCGTGATCTAGAGGATAAAATCCACATGCGAATCCACTGCATCAACCTCAGAGTGGGGAATGAATGTCGAGGTACTAATGAAACCTTCAGGATTTGTGTGTGTATCCAGAGATTCTTTACAACTTCAGTGCCTGTCCAGCACACCACATACAGCACTGCTGCAGATGTAAACGTGTCCAAAATGTGTGCAACTTCACTGGTCTTGAATCCCTCACCTTCCAAAAAAACTCAACCCCACCAACTCCTAAATTGCTTTAGAGATACTCAGGGTGTGGGATCACCATGTGATAGGTTAGGTTAGGGTTTGATGCTTCCTGTTAAAACTCAGTGAGGACTGTGTACCATGCATGCAGGAGGATGGGGTGTTCCCAGCAGGACTGTGTGTCTGGTACAGAGCTTTCCTGGCTAACCACAGTGCTGGCTGGATGGAGAGGCACGGCTAGAAATGGGAAACCTCAGCAGATGGTTTTCCTAAGCTCCTTCTGGCATTTGTTAGTGATCCACTTGGTGCTGACACAAGGGAAGGACACAAGTGCTGGAGAGTACCTGCTGCTGCGAATGGATTGGTTCTGCTGTGAGACACTTGCATTTCACAGGAAAGGTGTTCAGAGCTGCTTACTTTCAGGCCACTCTGAAGAGTAAGAACAGATTATTTCCTTCTGGGGCTCCTTCTGATGCTGTGAAAGGCATCTATCTCTGGCCCTAGTTTATTTTTTCCAGACTTGCTTAATCTGAGTCCCTTGTACATGTGCTCATGTAATGCTGTTTATATTCGTAACTCATCTCTGTTTTTCTCACTCAGATTTCCAGCCTCCAGAGGGGAAGCAGAGAGACTGTTTACTGCAGATTGTTTGCCGTGATGGGAAGACAGTCAACCTCTGTGCAGAGAGTGCAGATGACTGCCTGTAAGACAGCCAGAGAATAATGGTTTTGATGCATCTCCCTTTTTTATCCCTCTTTATCTTCCTCCCTAGTTATTTTCCTCCCTTCTAACTTTCAGAGAAATGTTTTAAGAAAATTTTCAAGCAGATAAAAGCAGGTTTTCAGTGACAAAAACCCCAATATGTCTCCTAGAAGTTGTCTAGCTCATGCAAACTAACTTCAAGTTAACTCACTGAAACACTGAAGGGTGAGGAGGAGTAGAAGAATCTGATTAATATGATTAATGCAAGACTTGTTGAACAGATTTTTTTAAGCTTTTGCCATTCTTCAAGAGCACATGATGTGGCATTAGCCCAAGGACATCCCAGTAGCAATAGGAGGAATATTCCATGATTGTGAACTCTCAGCTGAACTGGGCTGTGTAGAATTAGCTGTGTTTGCCAAGAAGTGTTTTCCTGGAGCATGCTCCCAGCCCTGTGGCAGAGGAGGAGCTGGGTGAGGTGTTCCTGCCCCCTGGGAGCAGCAGCAGCAGCAAGGCCCCTGCTCTAATCAGCACAGATGAGCTGTTCTGCTGGGGTCCATCTCTTCCCATTACCTCATCCTAAGCATGATTGCATATTTCCCACCTGTTGTGCTTGCAACAAGGACCTCCAAAACTGCATCCATTCCTCCTCTTGCTCCTCCTCATTCTTTCTCAGCTCTGCAAAGGAAGTAATTATTTCTTAGTCTTGGTGTAACACTTTTGTGCATTCATTTAAGTTCTCATTAGGCTTTGACACATGCAGTACCTCAAACTCTGCTCCTGCAGTACCTCTAGTTGCTAACCTTGTTTGTTTCATTGACCTGAAAGAAAAAGGTGGCATTAATTTTTATCAGTGTTCCACTAACCAATGGGTTTTTTTTTTGCAGGGCATGGAAAATTGCTCTCCAGGATGCCAGAACAAACACAGTGAGTGTCCTACCTAGACTTCATAGTGATAGAGAAGCAGCACATCAGTGTTCTGTGGGTCCAGCAGTTTAGTTCTGAAATCATGTTCCATCCTTCTCTGCTAGAGAAAAACAGGGTCATGAGCATGATAGTAAAGCTTTGTGGGTGGAGAAGAATGATTCTCTGGATCACAAACACATCCTTGCAGCCAAGTCCAGGGAAATGCTGTGTAGAAAAGAATGATTTAAAGGAATGATTTCTCTGGGTGGAAGTGAATGTTTGGAAAGCTGGTCTGTGGGCACTGAGGCTGTGGGCAATAAGCAAATCTTCTGCAACCAGCAAAAATGAACTTTTCACTCCTAGTGTTTGTTGCCTCCCAGGTGGGTGCAGTGCTAAAGGAAGCTTACTACACAGCAGCTGTTTGTTAATGTACATCCATCCCACTGTGGGATGCTTCTTGGCACAGACATGGGGAAGAGTGAGATGCTTGGAGGGGAGTGCAGGCATGCTAGGAGGAGTGTATTACCTCTGCATGTTCTGCAAGTTGTTTTTCCTTTAGACTGCCTTCCAGAGTACTCTGCAGCACTAGCTTTCCTTGGATGACTAGGCTGAGCCAACCCGAGGTGTTTCTGTTCCAGGGGAAATGCTGTGTTTTGTAGACGCTATCTCAGTTTCTGATGGGTCACATTAACATTGCCACTGTACTGGGGCATCTGTCAGATGGTATAACTTAGATTTGTAGATACCCAAAGCAAACACTTGTCATGGCACAACTACCCCAGACATGACTGCCTCTGACTGCAGCCAGGCTGCACTGCCTGTGGCCTTAAATGAGAAGTGAAGGATTTGTCCTCATGCAGAGGACACAACACTCATGGTCTGTCTGCTTAGTTTTAGGGGAGTTATCTCACCTGTGTGTGAGATGGTGGCTCCTGGTTTCAGGAAATGGGAACTGCTGTTTTCATGCCTCTGACACTGCTGCCAGCCTTGATAGATGGCTCAAAACGTGGCAGTGCTGACCTTGGTCAGCCAAGGCAGACCCCAAGGCTACCCAGGTAGCCCTCTACACAAATTAATACATATATTACATAAATTAACATCTTCCAAAGCTATGAAAGGTGTCCAATGAGGACTTGGGCTAACTGGGGAAGTGGGTTTGAGTCTATAGGTGTGTAGTGTGACACACTTTTCAAAAATTTCAAGCATCCAGCAGTACCTCCTAACTTCACTGGAATAGTGGGGTGATCACCTTGGCTTTGAGAACTGTATCATTTACAGGTTATGCATTGCTTGTACAGAGATCCCTGTGGCAGGGCAGAACACATTTACTGCTAAGATGTGAGCAGATTTCTCAGGTGATGGAAATACCACTTCATATAGTATTTTGACAGTGTTTCAAGCAGTTCTTAGAATCTTCACCATGAGTTTGACTTGGAATATAACCATATTATGTCCTCAAATGCCATGATTTCATCAGTCCAAGAGATAATACAACATTTGCTGTTGGTTTATTAAAATGTTCCCTAGTGAATTAAAGAATGGGAGCTGGTTTTTGCCTTGGAAAAGGGAATAAGAGCATCACTGTAGATCTTTGGATATTAGGGGCAAGAATACAAATGTAGTGTAAGAAATCAATTGTCTTTGAGAACTTATTCTAAATGGACTCAAGTGTTACCAGCTCTGCCTCAGGAACCACTTTTGGCTACTGCATTTGTTTCCTTTACCTGCTTCTGCAGAACTTGGTGATACCAAGTCACCACTTGGTGATACAATAACTCTAGGGTGCCAGGAAGCAGCCAGCTTAGTTGTGAAGATTTCTTTATCTGAAAACAGAAAATGAACAGGAGGGTAATTTCTAAATCTGAGGCTCTGGAATGGTGGAAGGAGCCAGGGTGCTTGCATGTACACATATGTACACACTTCCCTGTCTGTGGCACACACACAGGGAAAAAATTTATGCCTCCTTTCTGTGGCTGATCAGGAATTTGTATTGTCCCAGGTCTAGTCTCCAGGTACTTTCTTTCTGCAGCATTTACAAGGTACTCACTGCTTTCTTAACATGCAGTGTGGCTAAAGGTTACTTTTTCTTTGGGGTCATTAAGTTTTAATCCCTAGACTGCTCTGTCTGTCTGTAGGAACAGGTGATAACTGCTCTCTATCCTTGGTGTTTAGGGCTACGTGGGATCTGATGTGATGTATGATGAGACAGCCATTTCCTCAGCCCCTCCTCCCTACACAGCTTATGCCACACCATCACCTGAGGTAAGAGCTGCAGTCAGGAAGCATTAACATGAGTGAGGCATCAGGAGCAGCCTCCTTCAAGCACTCACAAAGTGCTCTGCATTGTACTCTTACACCCAGCGTTAAAGCTTTTACAACAGCAAAGACACTATCAGTCTATTGCTGCTCTTATTTGAGATGGATTTCTTTTGAAAAGGATGAGGCACATTTGGTTGGGAGGTGTATAAAGGGGTGGCTGCTCAGAACTTGAAAAATAAAGCTTCTGAGAGACAGAATTTATTTGGCTGATCTTCAAATATATTGGTTGTGCAGCTTCTAGCATAAGGAGGTGTAACTACACTTTGATGTTGTGCAAGCACTGGAAAGGTGTAAGATCAGGAGTTTTAGAAATAGGGTGTACTGACAGGAATTGCCACTTTTAACATGTAAGGATTTTGTACCAAGATGTCACAGCAACACAATAACTCCAGTTCCTGGATACACAGTTCTTTTGCAGTGAAGGAGTAGCTTTGGCACCAACCAGGATATGTTGGGGAATTCTGGATGTGCTTAGTGATGTGCAGAAACATGTGAGGGGATAGTTTGGAGCACTATTGCTTGTTGCACTATGTGCTTCAGCCTCTCATTCTTGTTAAGAACGAGTTGTGGTGGAAGCTTCCTCTGTGCAGCCTTCTCTTTTGGAGAAAAAAATGAAATGCAATGAGAAAAAAATGAAAAAAAAGAAGAGAAAAATGTATGCTTCTAAAGCATACAGCTCTAGAGTGTTTGTCTTTAATCTGACATTTGCTTGCAGCATACCCTCTTGGAGGGCTGGATTTTTTTTGGGATTGGCTGCTGCCTTCCTGGCACTTCTGAGCTCCCCAGAGAGCTGCTGTTGGCATGAGGGCAGAGAGGAGAAGCTGGCAGGGCTGCTGTGCCTCTGCCTGATGATCCAGGCCCTGCCTCTGCTGTTGTCCAGGGAAGGAAGACAGCAAATGCTGCTTAGGAGTGCCTTTTTTTTCAAGCAGCTGTTCTGAATTCATTCCAGGGAGTAGGTTGGCTATAGCAGGACAGCCTGGATACTTTAGTGAAATTTTAATTACATTAGACACGAAGGCAGATTGAACAGTGTGCTTGACTGGATCCCTAGCAGAGTGTACTGTGTAACAGCCCTTTTTAATCTCCCCAGGTTTATGGCTATGGCTATGATCAGTACAATGGTGCATACCCCCCCGTGGGCCCTCAGATCATCTATGCCTCCAATGGACAAGCTTATGCTCTGCCCTATCAGTACCCATACCAAGGTAATCAGCCACATCCTCCACCTTCCCAAAGAAGCTGTTTGAGACAATCTTCCTGGCTTTAGCTCTGTTAATCACCATCCTTTACCAGCCACCAGTCCTGCACGCAGAGAAAGAAACCTGACCTGGAACTGGAAGCCAGTCCAGTCACCCTTTCACAACAAGGGACTGCAGGGAAATTGCTTTTAAGGGATTTAGCCTTCCCAATGTGATCTCAGCATAGTTACATTGCTTTATAAACTCCTTTTGAAGCATACAGAACTCTTAACTACAGCATGTTTCCTAATGAAAGGTGTAAGAGCCAGAAGAAGATGTAATTTTGTGATTCAGTACTCCATATTGGGTATTGATGGAGATTTTCATTCATCTGCTGTTTTTAAATCTAGTTTAATTATTTAAACACAAGTTTCAAAGGTAAATTCACTCCCTGAGTAAGGTTGTAGCTGGTTCCTTCCCCATGTGCTGGAACTGCTGTAAGGCATGATTTCAGCCAAATTAAATCTTCTGTTGCTCTTCTCAGGTGTGTATAGCTTTAAATCTCAAAAACGGGAAGCAAAGAGTAAAATTGTAGGGTGTGCTTTTAATCAGTCACCTTAATTTAGGGTTAGTTTTGCACAGAGCCCCAGTCCTACAGAAATGGGGCTTTAGAGTTGTATGGTACTAAAAATGAGAAAACTAATTGTTTATGATCTGACTGCAAACAAGAATCTCTACTGAGAATATTTTATTTATTACATCTTTTGAAGGAGTTTTTGTTTTCCATTTGGCATTTTTCAGGTTATTTCACTTGCCTTTTCCATTTTTTTATATAAGGGAGGTGCATCAGCCTTTAAAGCTTTTAAAGTTTTCTTCATGTAAGTTACTGAAATCCTAAGATACAGAAGATACATATTCAAACGCAGAGGAATGTGTGTCCTGTTGGCTCTCAAAAGCAGTAGCTTTTTAAAAACCCAAGAAATGTTTTTGAAAACTTCCAGCAGGCCAAACCCAAATGATAACAATGCAGCATCAAACTCCCCTGAGCAGTTTGCAAGTGCAGTGTGTTAAGGTACTCGTTACTGGTTGGGCATAGTAACCAAGGCTCAGTGTTTTCCTTCATCAGAGCCACTGGAACTAAAGCTTAGGGTTCAGATTCACCACAGCACCTCACTTAACCCTGTACCTTCAGCTCTGCACTCCTTCTCTGCAGTGACATAGTCCTTCTCAGGGGGGAGAGTCATGCATTGCTGAGAGTCAGTGAAAACCTTTCCTAGTTGGATTACTTAAGAATCTGTTACAAAACATTGTGAGATTTTCAAGGACATTTAATCTCCCTGAAATGTGTGGAAGGGAAACCAGTACTGTTATGTTTGCTTTGCAGCTAGGAGCTGACTCAGAAAACATGACAGGTGAAGCTGTTACAAGTCTGTTACAGAGCAGGGGTCAGCTGGTGGCTCCTTGAGTCCAAGTTAATTTCTTACTAGTGGCCAATCTTCGTCTGAACAGAAATGTAGCAGCTGTCACCACCCCACAGATCAGTCGAAGATGTGAAGGCTGAATTGCAGTAGGCAGTAAATGTAAATAACTGATGCACAGTTTCAGACAAATGACTGGCTTGAGACCTGTCAAATATTTTTTCAGGGGGAGGGTGTAAGGGGGAGAACTAAACTATTTGCCTTAACTTCAAGGCTGAATCAATTTTTAGAATTATTTCTTACATTAAATCCACAAAGTGAATACAAGTAATTCATAAGGTCTTTGCAGAACAATGTTCACTTTTACATTTGTGATGACTTTTCCTCACAGATATTAAGCTGTTACAGGGCTAGAAGTGTTGCTTGGATTTAATTAATGTGGAGGCTGACTCCAAAGCAGAAATGTATCCTACCTGTGCAGCTGACAAAATATTAGTATTCATTTGAAGGAAGAAGGTGAAAGAACAGGTGCTTTGAAATTGCAGTTTATGGAATTAAGATGCACATTTCTTTTGCCCTTCTCCCAACAACCTCTTATTTCCTAGGACCTTATGGGCAGCCCCCTGCAAACCATGTCATCATCCGAGAGCGCTACCGTGACAGCGATGGAGATCTTGCACTGGGCATGCTGGCTGGAGCAGCAACTGGGATGGCTCTGGGATCACTCTTTTGGGTCTTCTAGATTCCCCTTTCCTTATCTCTGTAGTTCCAAACCCCTTTATTGTGTGCAATAATATATTGGCAATGTTGTTTACTGTTAAACTTTGAAAAATGCAATAGTTATTTTTCAGTAGTGACATCTTAATAACTGATTCTTAACTGTCTTAATGAGAGTTTAAAGGCACCATTTAGTTAAGTGGTTGGAAATGGCATGTGCTGCTCTTGAATTCTGGTCTGATGTTCAGAATTATAAGGATCAATATGAGCACCAGTGTCATGTGGTAGCAGTCACCTGCTTTATGAACAGACTGCTATTGTAAACACCATAGGAAAAAAAGATTTTTTTGGGGGAGAGGGGTCTAAGATCTAGCTCAAATAAGAGATTGACAGGAGTCCTGCATTAGTATACACATACTACTGGCTTTTAAACATTCCCTGGAAAAAAAATAGAGCTCAGCAAAGATTCTTTGGCATTAGACAGTCTGCCATGCCTGAGGGGTTTTTTTTTTGTTTTCAGACTTGCCTGCAGACGGTAGTGTGTTTTCTTAGGTGCAGCCCTGTACCTGCCTCTCACACCATCTAGGTGAAGTTGTTTCTGAGAATGTATGAGCAAACCACTGAGAAGCAGCAGCACTCCTCAATTCTTTTATTGTCCCAGAAATGTGAATGACCAGTGGCAAGGAGGAGCAGTGTTTGTTGTTCTAGCTCCCTCTTTATCCTGGATGACTCTTCTCTGGTCAGATGGAAGTACTGGATCTTTAGCTTTGCAGGTGTCTGCAGAACAGCAGCCTCAGACACTGCAGCAGCTGCAGTGTTAGGAGCCAGCCATTGTCTCTGCTCCTTACTGCCAGGGCTCTGCAGAGGCTGCAGGAGGAGAAGGAACTTGAACAGCCCTTGCTCTGTTGGGCCTGCCAGCCCCTCTGCAGGCAGGAACAGGAGGGGAGAGACAAGCAAAACAAGTAGAGCTTGCACACAGGCACTTTGATATCAGCTGCCTTGCCAGGGCTAGGATAAGATGCCTGCTTCTTAGCCACCAAGGTTTGCTGAACCAGGTTCTTAATTTGCAACTAATTTTGAGCACAGCTGAGCCTGGGTTTGTTGTATGTACATTTCCCCCTCACATTCAGCAGGTCTCCTCTTCCCTCCATAAACACTCCAAGGAACCTGTCTGGCTTTGCTTGTATGTGTGGTTTCTCTACACAGCGTGCTGTCCCCTGGAGTGCAGCTGTTTTGTGTGTTACATGGCCTGTTTTAATCCATGCTGAGCTGTGCTTGGCAAGGAAAGAGAGCTCTGAAGAAATGCATGGGCTTTCTTGTTCAGGTAAATGAGGCAGGGTGCCTAAGCTGAGCTCTTATAGTAAGAGGACTTATTTTTATACTTCCACTTTTAGCTTCCTGTATTCGCATACTGTTTCAATGTTATGTCTTACTTATGCTTCCATTTAGGAGAAGGTTAATTTCCTTATGGTTCACAGGGTTTCATGTCAGGAAAATGAAAATAGATGAGAACTTGCACCCATATAAATTTAGCTGAAGTCCCAATCTTCTCTATTTCATCCTAAAATTCTCTTTGCTCTGTCCTACTTATTGAAGCAATAGAGGTCCTGGACAAGAGTTTGGGTAGCAGCCAGGGGAAGCACTAGGCTTTCATAAGCCTTAGCACTAACTCAACCAAGTGGAATCTCTGAAAGTAAACAGACAAATATCATTGTGGCTGCTTTATAGGAGTGGCCTAATCCAGGAAGGTAAACTGCCTTCAGGAGGCTGGCTCTGAGCTGTACACCAGTGTGCAAGCATGTCCTTTCACAGGTTAACACAAGCTGCACGTGTTCAGCCAGGCAAATGTACTGAAAGGACATTCTGGAAGTGCAAAAAAGGACTGAAGTGAAAGTTTCCTATTGCTAGTCCAAACCAAAGGAAATTGCAGTACACTACTGAAGCTCTCTTAGAGACCCCGAGGTCAGAAAGGGATGGAATGTAAGTGGACAAACATGTCTGCCCTTTTAAAAAGCCTTTTAAGAGGTGAGTTTGATTACAGGTCTGTGCTGCTGTTTGGTTTGTTCTGCACAATGCCTCCATCTCCTCCTAATCCTCTGTGATTCTTAACTTGTAAGGAGTGGGGGAGAATAAAACCACTGGGCATCATATGATTTTCTGAATTTCCTAATGACTGGGAAAGGATAACAAAAAGTGAATCAGCTGGGTTTTTTGTTTTGGTTTGGGCTTTTTTTCAGAAGAACTGTTAGTCACAGCAGGGGAACATGTCTTTTGTGTTTTCAGGAGATAACTCTGTCTAGGTCCCTAGTTTCTTCAAGTGAAGTATATAAAATAAAGATTGTTGATTCCAAAACATTCCTGGGTTGAAATTAAAAAAAAAGTATTTTAAAAAGTTCAAATTGTAAGTAATTCTCCATTAAGAAAATAACCTTACACTTCTCAGTGGAAAAATACACTGCAAATAGAAGCCAAAGATTGTAGTTTCAGCTTGGAAACAGTAGGCTGCTTTTATACAACAGTCATGAACTATTTTCTATCTCAGAAGCACAGGCATTTAGAACCCAGAAAGCAAGTGTACAAGCTTGTGCTAGAGCCTGAAATCAAGAGCACAGTTCTCTCCCTGCAGGTGCTTGTAGCCTTTCTGATCTCACTGCAGAGACAGAAGTGGCAACATCCTGGTGCACAAAGCAGCAGCATGGATTGCCATCTGAAGTTCCTGGATGTTGAAGCTCAGACTTGCTTCCTGAAGACAGGCCCGTGTCTCCTGTTGCTCAGGAACAGAGCAGAGCTTTGGTCAGGTGCACAGGAATGTCTGGCTGGATGCACAGTCGTGACTCAGTAGCAATTTTCTGCACTTCATGTATCTGCAGTTGGTGTGGGTGATGCTGTGGGATGAAGGAGATGGGATCTGGGGCTTGGAGGGACAGCCATGCTAGGTTCTGCAGACCACTGACACCACAGTCATGGGAAGAGGCTGCAGGGGTGGCAAGATAATTTTCAAAGCAGGTTGAAATGATTGTTTCTGAATGGTGCTATTCATTACTCTAATTCCATTTATATTTGCATAGTGCACATTCCTGCTTTGGGCCCAATACTGAAGCCCCCTAAAGCTATGGGAGGTTCACAGGTACCACAGTGGCACTGTTTTTGTGCAGTGTACACTGTCAGGCAAGGATAAATCTGTTGTACAGCAGTGCCAGCCTGTTCAGAATTGAGGAGGTCACGAGTCCAGATGTTCATCTGGGACTTGTTACTTTTGGGCTTGCAGTTATGGACAGCTGGACAGAGCCAGGCTTCCTGAGAGTGGGGTGGGAATGCTCAGCTCTCTAAGTCTGACCACATTAAAGAGGTCAATCAGGGTTATTCTGAGTTACATGTGAAAACATAACCGTTGGCTCCTTTTGCATGAATTTGAGGGAGAGCCAGTCTCTTCCAGTGAGTGGGTAAAGGCTTATGGACTAGGGAGGAGGGGGTGGGCAGAGTTTCTGTACAGAACAACTGCACTGACTTCCAGCAAAGATACACCTCCCCAGTGCTGAAGCACATTCTGAGCAGTGTCCAGATGGAGCTAGCCTGCATGTCATCCAACCCTGGCTTACTCTGTTCTTCAGTGAAGATTCAGCAGGTGATGGAACCAGCTACACAAGTGGACTGGAGGAGAAAATTCACACCCATGTTCCTCAGATGTGTTTGTGCTTCTCCTCCTCAGCATAAGTCTGTGCAAGTCATGGACGGTAGCATGCAACAAGTTTCCCCTCCAGAACCTTTATGTTCTTGTGCACTCCCTGTCTTTACTGCAGCTTTTACTGTATGTCCTCATTCTCATTGTTAATTTATAGCAAAATAAGCATAGCAATAAAAGTCATATTTAGTGTAATTATTTTGTCTTGACATGTTTACTAGCCTTTATTCAACACTTCTCATTTAGCTGGAGTGCAGACACCTCAGGCTGACATACCTTGGGCATCTCAGTTACCATTTAATAAGCGTGATGTAAGGTCTGTGAAATCAGCAAAGTAACTCCACACTAACACCACTATACCAAGATTAGAATTAAGACATATTTCTTTCTAATGGAGTTGAAGGCTTTGACTCAGAAGTGTTTAATCTTGGATATATGCAACACTGATCCAGATTTACCATTTGACATTGTGTTATCAACAGATTTGTACTGTTTAGTGTTAGACTAAGCTGCTTGGAACACAGATGTTGCTCTGGGCAAAATGCTACTGGTTGTTGTATTGGTATTTCCTGTTTATGAATTGCTTCAGAGCAGTTGGGTACAATCAATAAGTTTGCTTTGACGAAGGCACTAAATGACCACAGCCCTGCCTCTTAAAGGCAGACAATCTTGTATGTTTGCAGGGAATTAAACTTCTAGTCCAAAGGACCACAGTGCATTTTGTAAAACAGTATCCCTGCTCTGTGCACATTTTGTTTTTACTGCTGGGAGGTGGGGTGGGGCGGGTTTTTAGCCTCTCAACTGGGGAAGAAATGAAAACAAAACTGCTATTTCAACCCACCAGCTAATGTCAGAGTATGCAGTGCTTTTCTCCACAGCACACTTTGTTGACTGTGCCTGTTTTGTCAGTCAGCAGTTCCATATGATGGATTTGCTAGCACATATGTATACCTAACCCTACCCATCCCAACCACTTGTACTGAAATTCTCTGCACCACAACAAGTTAGGGAACTAGATTGCTGTGCAAGGCTTAGCAGCTCCACACCTTCCTGAGCTTCCAACAGCTTCGAGAATGGGCTTTGCCTCTGCTCCTGCATTCTCTCTCCTCTTTGTGGTTGCAAAATGCCACTGCCATAATTAACTTGGGTTGTATTCCTAAAAGCACCTGCATTTGTCCCTCTCTCCTGTTGCAGTTCTACTGCACTGCATTGCAGTGAACTCAGTGTTCCCTGAATTTCAGTGGAGCTGAGAGTGTCCCTCTCACCCCGTATGCCATGAGCAGTCACTAACCACAAAGCAGAGCTGGTCCCAGCTGGCTGGCACAGGCCCAGCTGCTTTGAAGCCTCCCATGTGCCACAGAGCATCTCACTGGGTTTCAGAGTTTTTGATGCATCTCTAAAAGGCTCCAGGACTCACGGAGCACATAAAAGCTCCAGTGTATCTGCATTAATAATTTCAAGTTTAAGAGCCATGTGATGATTTTTAAGGTGCAGGTTGGGAAAGTTTCAGACCAACAATGCTGAGCTTAACCTGACTGGCCATGGTGGATGCAATACTGATTCTACCCAATCCTCCATGTACTTTATGTACCAAGATTAGCCATGCTTTTTGCAAAGTATGACAGCTAAAGTCAAAAAGAGTGACCCCTGATAAGCCCCCTGGGCTTTCTAGGGCCAGGTGCATGGGGGCTGAGGTGAGCTTACCCCAAGCAGCAGCTGCATCTCCTGCCATCCATCAGCTGTGCCCCTGGAGGCCACAGCCACCTCCCAGGTTTGGAGACCAGCAGAAAGTCCTGTACCTAACTGAGTTTACCCTTCCTGAGCTCATGGATGACACCAAGCTGGTTGGGACTGTTGATCTGCTGGAGGGCAGGAAGGCTCTGCAGAGGGATCTGGACAGGTTAGATCCATCAACTGAGACCAGCTGTATGAGGTTCAATAAGGTGAAGTGCCAAGTTCTGCTCTTACCCCTGCAGCACTACAGGCCGGGGACAGTGGCTGGAAAGTGGCCCAGAGGAAAAGGCCCTGGGGCTGCTGTCAATGGTGGCTGAACCTGAGCCCAGGTGGCCGAGAAGGCCAAAGGCACCTGGCCTGTGTCAGCAATGGTGTGGCCAGCAGGACCAGGGCACAATTGTTCCCCTGTGCCCAGAAGTGGTGAGGCCACACCTTGTGTGCTGTGTCCCATTTTGGGCCCCTCAATTCAAGAAGGTCACTGAAGTGCTGGAACCAGTCTAGAGAGGGGAATGGGGCTGGGGAAGGGGCTGGAGCACGAGTCCCATGAGGAGCGGCTGAGGGAGCTGGGGGTGTTTAGCCTGGAGAAAAGGACACTCAGGGGGACCTTATGGCTCTGCACAACTCCCTGACCAGGAGGCTGTAGCCAGGAGGGGATCACCCTGCTCTCAGGGAGCAAGGGACAGGATGAGAGGACATCGCCTTGAGCTGTGCTGGAGGTTCAGATTGGACATTATGAGGAATTTCTTTCCAGAAATGGCGATTGGAACGGGCTTTGCGGCGGAGAGCTGTCCCCGGGGCTGTGTGGGGACAGCCTCCCGGGCGGCTCCGGCAGCCGCGCTCCCCTCACGCCGCTCCGCCCGCAGATGGCGCCGCGGCCCCGGCGATGGCGGCTGGGCCCGGCCCTGCTCCTGAGGCTCCTCAGCGGGAACGGGCACGGGCAGCACAAGCCGCGGGGCTGCGCAGTCTTTCCAAGCCGCCTGCTGATCAAAAGCAGTTTTTCATGGGAATGCTCAGGCACACGAGTGTAATGAAAGTCATTTCCATGCCAGATTTCCCTGCTCAAATCCCTAGCTGCTTCAGCTGAAGAGCTGTTTGTGATAAAGTGACGGCGTTTTTCTCGTGCTGGAGGTAAAGGGGTATTTGGGCTGTCCTGCCTGTCCTGCCAGGCCAGCAGATGACAGGTCCGAGTTTTGGGCAGTCCCCAGGCTCGGAGCCCCCCAGAACAGCCCCCCAAAAAACTGGAGCAGCCCCCAAAAAACCAGGAGCACACCCCAAAAAACAGGAGCAGTCCCCAAACAGCAGCACCTCCCAAACAAACAGGAGCAGTCCCCAAACAGGAGCACCCCCCAAACAAACAGGAGTACCCCCCAAAAAACTGGAACAGCCCCCAAAAAACAGAAGCAGCCCCAAACAAACAGGAACAGCCCCCAAACAGGACCAGCCCCCCAAAAAACTGGAGCAGCCCCCAAACAACCGGGAGCAGCCCCCCAAAAAAAGGAACAGCCCCCAAACAAACAGGAGCAGTCCCCAAACAGGAGCATCCCCAAAAAAACTGGAGCAGCCCCCAAACAAACAGAAGCAGCCCCCAAACAAACAGGAGCACCCGCCAAAGAAACAGGAGCAGTCCCCAAACAGGAGCAGCCCCCTAAAAAACTGGAGCAGCCCCAAACAAACAGGAGCAGCCCCCAAACAGGAGCAGCTCCCCAGAAAACAGAAGCAGCCCCCCAGAAAACAGGAGCAGCCCCCAAACAAACAGGAGCAGCCCCGCAGCACTGGGCAGATGCTGGCAGGCCCTGAGCAGCCTGGCAGGGGCAGCTGGCAGAGAGCAGGAGGTAAAGGAAAGTTGGTGATTGATGATCAGGGATCTGGTTTGTCCCTGCCTGTATTTAACACAGGATAATGGGCTAGGAGCCCTGGCCTGAGATTAGGATGCTCTGGGTCAGTTTTCCCAGCTCTGTCACAGGCAGTTTGTGTGGTGTTGGGAAGAGCCACTTTACATTGTCACATCTTACTTTTCACTTCCCCAAAAGAGAGACAGCAATGCAAAAGGAACAGACAAGTTCATGAAAAGCTGTAAGCTGTTCCACTCTGTGCATGCACTGAGGACACAGTGATATCAGCCTGGGCTGACATTTTCAGAGGCCTTTGATATGATCATAAAGAACAACAATTAACAGTGTTTAAATTAGAAACAACCTAGGATGCAGAGGGCAAGGGCTGGCAATTCAAGAACAGCACCATGTTTCTTTACACACAGAATATATGACGTGAGGGCTGGAAAAGATTTTAACACATCGTGATCTAAAGCAGGCTCAGCTCCATCACCTTGCAGCACATGCAGGAAACACAGAAGCCCAAGCCCCAGGATGGTCCATGGTGCACAACCTCCCCCTGATGCAGGCAGACAGGGCCAGCAAGACTGAGCATTATTCCAAAGCAGGGAAGGAAAAGTAAAGAAACAGAGTTGTCCTTAGACAGATATTTTTAAAAGGAAATGCTAAATTTCAATCCATGTTTCAAGCTCACTTTATCTATCCAGACAGGAAGGATCAATTTAGAAAGTGCCTCCCTTCAATTCACAGCAGCATAAGCAGCATCAGCATTTCACTTATGTTGCCATCTTTCAAACCTCTGCCGAGCACAGCAGATGGAGATGCAACTGTGTCATTCACATCAGACCATGCGTGACTCTGAGTACATTATTTGATTGTCTGGAACTTGAGTCTTGCAGTACTTTATGTGCTTTTGCAATGACTGGCTGACAAAGAAGGGGAAAAGGGAGACACAGTTGTTATTTAACTACCCTGAAAAATACTGAGGTCGCCATTTCACTACCAGAAATTTCTCCTGATGTGCAAGTTCAGTATAATGCCATGGGATGGCATGTGGCTTGTACTGAACCTGCATGTGCAGGCTGATAATGAGAGGCCTGAAGAAAACACATCTGGGAGAAAATCCCTCCCACCAGCATAGGACAGTTTGCCTGGATCTCTAGAACAAATCCTAGTCCTGATTTCTCAATCAGCTGCTCAGCATCACAAACCACTTGCAATTTCTGTGTGCCTTGGTTTGAAAATGTGACTTAGCCATCTCCCAGTCCCAATAAAGTTCCTGTTCCCAGGAACATGATGAGCATATGGCCTTTCCAGACTGGTTCTGGCCCTTTTTACATCTTCCTCATTAAATCTAGGCAATGCTTTCAGTCTCAGATTTGGATGGCTGAAAAATAATCAGGAAAAGAACCCTGGCTTCCTATACTCCTCTATAACTTTTCTGAAAGGTGTTCAATCACCCCAGCATAATTTTTCCCCCCAAAACTTTCTTGAAAGATTATTCCCAAAGTTCACACCATAGCATCCTGCTGAGTTAAAGCAAAATTGTACATGTACAGACCAGAAGAATCCTCTTGAGTCAATCAATAGCTATATTTCTGACTGTTCTAAAACCAATTGTTTCAGATGTCACTATTCCAAACCAGGTTTTGTCCTGATCAATACCTTTGACAGCTGTTCAGATAACCTACCAGTGGAACTAATTGCTGATAAAGCTATGCACCTATGCTCAGTCAGGCTAGGATGTGTTTTCCTTATGTAACTGCAATAGAAGACCTCACATGAATTCAACCCATGCATGCAAAGCACAGCTACTTTCTGGGATGGGCATGTTTCAGTTTAGCAGAAAAATCATACTTTGGTGCTTTCTTTGTCCTCGCCACAAAAACGAAATCCAGAAATATTTCCATTATTTCAGCTCAGTCAGTGTGCTAAATTGTAGGCATGGAAATAGCTGCATTGACTTGAGCGTCATGTATTGTGCATCCTGAAATTCTTGTGTTGTTGGACAGGACAACAGTTTTCTAAAAACACAAAGCTCCCAAGAATACATTAGTAATTTGTGGGGGAGGTGGGGGAAACTCTTTAAAATGCTGTGTTTGTCAATATGTGGTGTGAAAGAGGCCAAAATCTGCACCAGTATAAATAAGCAGAACACTAATGAACCCACATGCCAGCCCACTCCCTGTTTTACAGCTGATGAAGGCTTCCAAAGAGTCATTTTAAGTTAAGGAAATGCCTGTGCCATTAACAAACCAGTCTGCTGCTCCCTTCATCAGAATTATTACCAAATGCTTCAGAAGTGACCCAGTTGTGTGTTTTGCAGAGGCATCAATGTACTCCTGCATGCACAGAATCACCCACAGATGTTGCAGCACACTGCACTATATTTTAGTGGCACAGGGGGAAAGGAAGAAGTTCAGAGCTGTGGTAGATGGTCTCTGTTACAGACACTGTGGGCAGGAAGGAGAAATCTTGGTTATGATCATATTCCTGATGCCTTAGGATTTTAGCTTTTATATTTTTCAAGTGTGTAAGTCCAAACCTGTCTAAAAATGTTAATTGTCTTCACATTTTGGTCAGACCAAACAATGCCTCCAGGCCTGAAGCTAAAGGACACCTACAGCCTCAGGCATCAGAAGCACAAACAAAAGTGAATTGGGAGGGAGCAAACTGGGGATAAATGACTTCATTAGCTGAAGGTCTAATTGGAGAAGCCCTGATATATAAATGGACCAAATTTACAATAGTCACAAAAACTGGTGCCCATTGTCCACCTTGGTTGCAGCCTCTGGGAGGCTGTGACTGCCCAAGGTGAAGCTGTTTGAAGGCCTTTAATAAATACCCACTTTGTTCTCTTCATCTTGTCTAGCCTCTGCTCTAGGAAGCCACTCCAAAGCATCATCCCAGTAAACCTGGCTAAATGAGACATGGTGAATCAATTCCAGGGAAGGGAAGTGTCCTGTCCCAGCACTGAAGCAACTGTGAGGTTCCAGATATTTCTGGTATAAGCACTTGCAAGAGCATTTTAGCTGAGATCTCACTGCAGATGAAAGCCTACTTTGTTTACTAAAACTGACCACATTAATATTCAGACCAGAGTAGATTAGTTTTTCTGTGGATTGTTCTCAGAGGACAGCTCTCATGAAGACCTTGCCTGCATTTCCAAGCAGGAGCCTTCACTCTTCTGCTGAGAATTTACCATGAATACAGCAATTTCTTTCCTTTCCTTTCCTCACACCCCAGAACTGGAAACACCACTCTTCAGTACAAAGTAGATGAAGATGAGACTTCTATGTGAAACAGAAGAGCTCTTCAAGCTGCCAGGGACTACAGCCAGCAACTCAGAAGAGGGAGCCATTTGAATCTTGCAGAGTCAGTATTAATAAGATTGCTATTTGTATAAAATAGCTCATTTCCCACCCTGAATAAAAGAGAGGCAGGAGCAGCCCCAAAGCTTGGTGGAGCACCTGTCTAGTCAAGTATGACATGGTGAGCATGTTCAGAGAAACCAGATACTGTCCACAAGCACCACAACTGGAGCTCAAGTGCCGGTTCAAGCCCCTGACACATGCACCTTGCAGTCGTGGTTTTACAAAATGTATTAATTAGTTTGAAACCTTTCTGCATCCTACTCTCTGCAGAGGTTCTCTTTATAGTGGACTTTTTAACCTATCCTGTATGAAAATTTGGGTAGTTGGGTTAATACTGCAGCAATTGCTGTATCTGAAATAAAACCTGTAATTAATGTAGAAAATAATAATAATAATAATAATAATAATAATAATAATAATAATAATAATAATAATGTATTAAACCTGCTGTCTACATCCAAAATCTGGTCCTATTTCTGTGACCTCCAAGTCTTACACTGACATATCATGAGCAGCACACCAAGTGCTTTACTCTGCACAGAAGTATGCTTGGTATGCTACCAAGGTCTGCAAAACTGCAATTACATCAGCCTTTAAATCGAGAACAACGCTTTACATTAAGTGGTACCAATTACAGAATAAGTACCTGATGCTAAGAAAAGTGACTGTTATATTTATGTGCTTATATAACTAACAGATTGAGCGAGCTCTTGCCCTTTGCTTATCTGTTGGGCTCTTATCATTTCAGGAAATGAGAATCTACCTCCACGGGTGATCTCATAAGCCAGGAAATGCAGATTTTAAAGTTAGATTGCTGATAGGCCTCTTGGAATAGGAGTAGTGTGGAGTTCTGTTGTTGTGCTAAAGACAGTGCTTAAACTACTGCACTGCACTGAACCCCATTTCAAGGAATCTGAAGAGGTTCTGAAGGAAATCTGAAGGGAATCATGAAGGGCTGAGGTTGGAAGGCATCTCTGGAGATCATCTGGTCCAATGCCCAGCTCAAAGCGGGGTCAATTAGAGCAGGATCCTCAGGACTGTGACCAGTCAGGTTTTGACTCTTTGAAGCTGGAGACCCTACAACCTTTCTAGGCAATCCTACTTCAGGATTTAATCATCCTCACATTAAGAGAGCTGTGTCTGTGTTTAAAGAGCTCCTAAAATCAGCAACATGAGCACCTGTGCTGTGCCACCAGCCAGGAGAAGCTACCTGAGCTACTGTGTTATGTCAGTGACAGTGGCACTTAACCAGTGCAGCAGAATTACAGCCCCAGCACAGACCAAGCTGTTTGTAACCCTGGGCCTGTTTTACTTTGTGCACTGAATGAAAACAAATGGTTTCCAGAGACAAGTAATGCATTCTGGCAGTATTTGAGACCAGTGGTAGCTCAGCAGAGCTATAAAAGCCTCCAGACTATACAGAGTTCTCAGATTTTAAGTACTGGTGGTCCAGTCTCAAACCACCAGAGCTTCAACCCATCCCTCTTTCCAAAAGATACTGCAGGGGCTGGATTAGCCTCTTGCAGAAGGGATTGAAACAGCACAGAAGCAACTAAGGCTGTAAAAGCTCTTTAAGTATAGCTAGGGGGTAGGGACCTTAAAATGCCACTCTGATTAACCCATACCAGCTCAGGGCCACTTTCCCAAGCCCTGCTCCATCACAGGAATATGACAAGCAACAGCACCCACTCCCTCCCCTCAACTCTGCTACGAGGCAAATCTTGTTTGTTCTACAGTTCTTTATGACCACTGGGTATATGACTTTGATACTGAGGTTTTAAACCTTTTTTTTCCTCTGAAGATTATTTGAAGCAGAAAGATGGTTCAAAGAAAGAGGAAACAGAAGCTTATATGCTGTGTTGGTTGCGTGCCAAGAGTTGGGATATTCCTCTGTAGAGTCAAGCCAGTGTTTGTGTTATTGTCAGCAAGCTTTCTGCAAATTGCTGTGCAACTACTCAAAGTCACAAGGCACTGAAGCACCAGGACCAGCTCGGTGGTCAGGTCTGTGGCCATGAGTATGTCAGTTCTTTGGAGATGATGGGCAGGCTTTCAAAACAGAGCAGAAGTCCTGCTCTGCAAGTCCCTCCCTCCATGTCTTAGGTTACAATGGAAGATGTCACCAAAAGTATGTATTCTGTCACCACCTCCCTAAGCTGTTAAAACCAGGTGAGGCAGTGTTCTTTATCCCTTCCATGACTCATTCCTGACACCTCCCTCCAGGGGATACCTTCTGTTCATGAGCCATCAAGTCTCATTGCATGACGGATAAAATTCCATCATCCCATTGTGAGCCACTCCACCCAGGGGAAGGAGCCAAGCATTTCTACATGGATATAAGCTGAGGTTTGGAACAGTACAGCCAGCCCTCACCTACTGGATTCCCAGGGAGCAAGAGCTACATAACCACACTGGACCTTCAGAGGAATACCAGGTCCTTCTCCAAGATGAACAGAACCTCATTTATCCCTCCAACAGGACTGCATCCACCATTTAATGGGACTGCTACCAGCACCCTGACCAACAGGGTGCCAGATGGTATCCTGACTGTCAGTTTAAGCCAGTGTTTTCTGCCTTTATTTTTATTTTTCTATCAAATTGTACTGACTTAGAATCTCCCACTGGTTTGTTTTCAAACTAGTACACTCAGCTACAGCAGGGGCTGAGAGGATCCAAAAACCACCAGGAAAGTTCTGAACATCAGTGTGACATCCACAGATCACCCCCAGCAGCAGGGCATCCTTCAGGAGTGACCTACCCCTGTTCTGGCAGGGCTGTGGAGGATGCAGGAGGCATGATGCTGGCAGGAGATGAGGTGCAAAGCTGCAGGTGTGCCACTGACACAGGAGGGGCCTCTGGAGCTGCAGAGGCAGGCCAGGCACACGCAGGCAGTTTGTGCTGTCCTGGGGGGGCTCCTGAGGAAGGTACACTGCTCCCTTTGACTTTGCTGGGCGCAGCTTGTCCTCACAAACATTAGAGTTGTGTCAGGTTGTACAGTGATTTGTGTTGGGGTTTCAGTTTCCTGGACTATGACATGCATCAAAGCCACAACCAGGCATCCTGGGGCCATCAGTCAGAGCTCTGAACCACATGTAGTTTAAGATGAGACATAAGGAGACGGGAAATATCCCCGATGGCCTGTAAAACCAAAATCCAACCAGAATAATAATGAGCCCGGAACACAGAAGAGCAAAAACAAAAGGGGACTAGAAAACAGAAATGATCAGTGCTCTCAGAAACAAAAGCACCAGGGACAAAGGCAACCACCCTGGTGTTGGTCTGTTTGGACAGTGGATAAGGAAATGAGTCAGCCTCAGAGCTCTGCATTTCACATGGCTGGGAAAAACTTTCTTGGGTCCTCAGTAGTCTCACTCAGCTTCTTCATGCAGGAAACAATCTAACCATCTCCCTCTGCAAGGTTTTTGATTCTTTTATTTGGCTTTCCACAGTTGTAACTCATTAAAAATAAGAAAATGCGAGGTTTGACTGTGGTGGGTGAAGGAACAGCTGGAGTGCATGTGAAATAGCAGGTCTCCTCTGATCCAGAATGCTGCATCACAGGAGAGCAACATAATGGGAGCTACTAATACAGTACTTTAATGATGAGAACCCCCATGCAACATCTGACTGTGTGGATATCCATACTTTATATGCTTTGGCAATTCTTGCTTATAATCCCACCTACAGCTGACACTGTGCTGATACTTTGGTTATAGACTGGAAAAGCACAAACTTCATTTGAAATGAAAGGAAGAAAATAATTACCTTTCATAACAAAGTCATTCTACACTGAAGTGGAAATCTGCTTTACTACTGGGTCCCAAATGACCGAAAAATTACTAGACCAGATAGCACTGTGGTAGGTGATTAATGGAAGAGTTGCTGCTGTCCTACATTCACCTGATGCCCAAACTGCCCAAACTGCTGAGGATCTCAGAGAAGTCAGGTAGACTGGAAAAACACAAACTTCATTTGAAATGAAAGGAAGAAAATAATTGCCTTTCATAACAAAGTCATTTTACACTGAAGTGGAAATCTGCTTTACTCCTGGGTCCCAAATGACAGAAAAATTACTAGACCAGATAGCCCTGTGGTAGGTGATTAATGGTAGAGTTGCTGCTGTCCTACAGTCACCTGATGCCCAAATGCTGAGGATCTCAAAGAAGTCAGAATCTCTGTCCCTAGAAACCATGTCATTAATGCCAGTTTTAGAAAAACACTACAATCAAGAGATTCTCAGAAGACCAAATTATTTATACTGTCAAGCAGAGGAACATGGATAACTAATATAACTAGTAGAACTAATATACTTTCAAATTTAGCCTACAAGTCTAGAGGTCCTTTTGCAACTACTAATTCAACAGTCCATTATAAACAAGCTTAGTGTGTTCAGGGCAACAGCAATGAGGAAAGTTGGGGCAGGCAGACCAAAACCAACTTCAGTTCAAACAGTAAATACAGAGCAGTGGGAACTGCCCTTTCCCCCCAGTGCTAGCCCATTCCTCATCCCAGCAGGATATCAGGAGCAGCAGTGCTCACCCTCTAGTGACTCCATCCAATGTGATGTGTGTTACAAGACCAAAATTAAAATACAGCTTACAAAAGAAGGCAGTGTTTAGTAGTTTCCTTGTGCAAGAAACTCACTTATCCATTCCTGAGGCTCACTGGTGGACTTGAGTGTTGTTAGCCTGAAGACTTCCATGCTGATGCTCAGGAGTGCAGATCCTGCACGGGTTAGCTGTAAACAAGTTCCTACCAGGGCTACTGTAGGAAATGCAAAACAGCTTTGCACCAGAATGCAGTGTGGAGAAGACTGATCCCTCTCAGTCTGTGCTGTGGGAAATCCCTGACTGAGTGCTTGACTAAACCATTGCCTTTCATGAGCAGCAGACACTACCATATGTTTTCCTGAAATACTGGCCCAGAAAACTGTGCTTCCTGGTGCCTCACTCAAAACACAGATTGGTGGATGCTGACATCCCTGCTGGGACCCAGTGGCTGCCTCTGTAGGAGTGATGATAGAGCAAAGCTATTTGGCTTATTTCCCTTGGAAGGGATTTTCTTGAACCTATTACCAGCAGGAATTTCATTAATGACCCCTGTAAAGTGTATACACATGCATATGATTCATTTGAGCATGAACTATAGGAAGAACCAGATTATCTTGTTTTTATGGTTTGGTTGAGAAGCAAGATGAAGAATTACATCCTCCATTATGTTTGCCACATGAAGTTTAAATCACCATGCAGGACTGCATGCAGACAAACAATCAGTGAAAATTCATGCATGTCCAAAAAGCAGCCCTGTATATTTAGCCCAAGTCCTGACACTGCTCCCCTATGAAATTAGTGAAGTAGAAGATCATTCACAGGATCAGTTCTGCAAAGCTGCACAGCAAACATTCTCTGCTTGCAGCAGCTCTCACTGTGAAGCCAAGGCCAGCCTCACATTCCCTGAGAGGAGGGGAAGTTTGAGTGGGTCCAGCCTGGGTTTGGCAAGCTGCAGACCTTTCCCACAGTTCATACTGTGCTATTCACAATACACAGTCACTCCCAGGGAAGGCAAGTTACTAAAAGAAAACTTTATGATCACAGTTTTACTTTTAAAGGTTTTCAGGAAAGCTCTCAATGTCCATTACTCACTTGGTTTAGAGGTTGTACTGCTATTGCACAGCTGTCAGCAACAGAATGTACTCCAAAACTGCTTTTAGTAATTCCAGTGTCAGTAGCAGCCCAAGAGAGTCAGTTCCTGGCCATAATTTGCAATACATTGGCTTTTATCAGGAGCCCTTTGGTGGTCTTACAGCCCCACACCTGTGCCATCACCTCCACAGCAGAGTCTGAACTGCCTCCATACCATCTGGTAGAAATTTGCTTTCTCCTTGCTGCCAGAAACTGTGGGGAGAAAAGTCATGTCACAAAATAAGTTTTTTCATATATGTGTATATAGAGTAAGTCAATACAAGCAATTTCTTCCATGATAATTCAATTCCTGAAAGCTCTTTATTAATCATGTTTCCAGAAGATGTGATGTTGCAATAAAGGTTTTGCTATGAATACTTTCCAAGTGAAAGGAAACAAAAAAAAGGCAGTTGTAAATTAAAACAAGTAATACTGCAAAACACCTTATCCAGGTGTGTTAGGCCTGAGCACATTCAGACATTGATTCCTGCCCCTGCTTCCTCCTTTGAGCTGCGAGGTAAGGAGCTTTACAACAAGGGAAGAAGGATCTTTTAGGGCAAAGAAAGAGAAAAAAAATACCTGGAAGAAGTTTTTTTTAAAAAGAAAACCTCAAAACAACTGCAAAGAGGAGTTAATTTGTCCAAAAGAAGTGTTGCCCTAAGAGCTAAACCAGCATCTTGGAAAGGATCTTTAGTTAACATCTGTCTTTTCTCCTTTGGTTTTTCTGCATTTTAGAAAAGATTAAAAGAAAATGACTATGTTATCACTAGGAGACTGTTACTCTGATATTTCCAGCACAAATGGAATCAAAAAGGCCCATGAAAGACTCCTGATTTCACAGAGCAGCACTGAGCTAAGGACTGCAGCACATGGGCCTGTGTGCTCTGCTGGCATTGCTGGTTAAGACCAATACAGCAGAGCAGCTGTTCAGCCAGGGAAAACATTTCATTCTTTATACTTCTGAAGCCCTAGCAATTAATGCTTGCACACAATGCAATCCCCACCTTGTGCTGCAGCACCCTCAGAGGGACTGGTGAGCACAGTCACCCCATCTGCACCTGCAGGCTTTGGGACAGACCAGCTCTGCCCATTCCACAGGCAGCAGCAATAAATTCCACTTCAGAGCTCTGGGAGGTGTGCACTGAACACTGATTTATCTGGATGTAACCCCAGTGTTACAGCCAAATAAATCAGTATTTAATAAATACTGATTTAATATTTAATAAATAAATCAGCCTCCAGTCTCAAGGCTCTTCCCAGCACCAGCTTGCTTTAGACACCTGGCTGCACCATGGAATGTGTTTTTACTGGGTTTGAGTACAAGGGGAGTTGGCCAGTAGGAAGGTGGAGCTAATCTGAGACCAAATAGACAGGTATCTACAGCAATACTTTCTCTTAAGTTCAAGGAAGGGTAAATAAGTGTTAAGAATAAGATTAGGAAAATACCACCTTAATCAATACATTGTGTTCAGTAAAGTTCACAGCTCATTTGCAATCCAGTACCTACCACTAAGCCATTTCCCAGCTTCAAAGTCTCAGCTGAGTTTTCCCAGGTTTCATTTAAAAAATAAAATCCTATTTTATGTAGAACAATCCCATGATTTGCAGCTCTCCTTCTCCCTCATCTTTATTGAGAGATTCCCAATCAGTCACAGGCCCTATTCCAGACACCCTTTCCCGTGTCAGATCAGCTGTAACCATACTTGAGGGCAAATATTTCTCTCTGAGCATTTCAAAGTTCAGCTGAATGGTGTAACCACACTGAAAGCACAGTCTAGCTCACCAAATGCTTCCTCCCTATCTGAGCTTTATTACTCTTCCTGTAATTCTGCAGAGACTAATTATTTGCTTGGGTTTACAGTGGGTCAATGGGTTGAGGTTCAGGTGTGGTCAGTGCTACTTTAATAATGCTTCAAATGACTTTCTCAAAGGACAGTTTTCCATGCCCCAACCTGGCATTGCAGTTATTTGGCAAACAAAGAAATTCTGGAGAGGCAGTTTTGACACTTTGCTAATATCTACCAACAGAAAATAATAATAAAATCCCCTTTTTACCTTGACTCCTTGATGTGAAAGCCAGATTTCTAAACAATAATTTGCAACATTCATTTACCTTCCTTTTAAACACAAAGCAACACAGCCATTGACTGCTGCTTGATGCCACACAGAGCCAAAAGTTCATCCTTCTACAGCAGTAGCTTCCCAGGGAGCACTGACTACCCAGGGCACTTCCTTCACCTCCACTCAGAGCAAATATTCTGCGAGTTTTCACAGCAGAAAAGCATTTCTCACATGAAAGAGGTTCGAATCTCTGTGTTAAAACACTTGGAAACCCAAAAAGAGAAAAGTATTTTAGGAACCCATCCAGCAACCAAGAAATACAATTTGAAAGTAATTCTTAAAACATGTTATTTTCCTCGCTGTTGAATTTCCAACTGAATCATACAAAAAGTCTCAAGAAACATAAGAGAGCACACACAAATCAGTAGACTTCAGGAGAGATAGATGAAGAGGGTTTTAGATGGAGAAGCTAAAGTTGTTTTATCAGAACAACTGGCAGAATAGGAACCCACACAGCCTTTCCTACTTGGAGTTGTGTGTGAGACAGCTTGACCCTGCTGCTTCCTCTGTCCTTGGGTGGAATTTCCTGGTGTCCATATGCAAACCCCAGCAGTGCAGCATTAAATGTGAGGGTAGAGGCCAGGGCAGGCACCTAGAAGCAACACAGGAGCAGGGTCCCAGAGCTTTCAGCCCAGCTGGTTTGTTCTAGTCTGAGTGGTTTGCTCCAGGCTGATGTCCACAGAAGGTGTCCTATCTTCCTCTGGGAATAATTTCTACCTCAAAGATCTGAGTGCAATTACCAAAATCAGCACTTTCCACAGCTTCCTTCTGGAACAAGACTACAGCACTGGGAGATGACATGTAGCACAATGTCAAGAATTCCTCTGAACAAAAGCATTCCATCTGACAATGGAGGAGGAAAAAAGTAACCAATACTATAATAAATACCGTCTTCAGCCTGACTTTGTGTATGCTGCAAGGATTTTCCAACACCCTGTCCAGACAATGGGATCAAACATGCAGCAACCAAAGCAAGCTGACAGCCCTTAGCCTTTCCAGGCTGGAAATGTAGCCCTGGTAGCAATTGATGCCTTAGGATTTTAGCTTTTATTTTCCATATATTTGTAATCCTGCAGTTCTTTAGTGTATAACTCTAAACTCCATACACAGTGTGAGCTGCTGCTTTCCCATTTTGGGCAGACACAACAATTCCTCTCCAGGCCTGGCAATCAAGGACACCTCACTGCCTCAGGCCCCAGAGATGGAAACAAAAGTGAGTTGGGGGAGCAAACTGAGGGTACATGACTTCATTACCTGAAGCTGTAATTGGAAGATGATTAACCAAACTGGAAGATGGAGCAAACTTCTAGAAGTATGAAACCCAGTGAGCAATGGTCCATTTTTGGGTGCACCCCCTGGGAGGCTTTGTCTGCCTGAAATATACCTGAAGGCCCTTCAATAAACAGAACTGCTTTTTATTCCCTTGATTTTTTTTTGGCCTCTGTTTTTAGGTAGCCCAAAAATGTATCACACTGACACCCAGGTGAAGGCAGTCAGAAAACCAAAGTCTAATTAACCCCTGTTCCCACCTGCTGAGCCTCCTGCTCAGTTCATTCTCCACCTTTGCCCCAAGTGTGGAGCCCGCAGCACACAGATCTGGATCTGTCCCCAGCACTGAGGCAGCTGTGACCCAGCTCAGTTCCAGGTGCCAGAATTCAGCTTCATGCTGTTCTCACTGCTTGCTACATCCTGAGCAGCCTCCCCTCAGACCCCCTTCCTGCTCTGCTCCCTCTCTGAGAGTGACAAAGGGACTCTGGGCTGCTGGGGGACAGCTGGATGCTGCCAGTGTCCACTTTTTGGACACTGTGTGCCTGCAGGGGTTAAATTCCTGGGCAAGGGACATGCTCAAACCAAGTAAAGCACTCAGGCTGTGAGCAGGGGCCAACCATGAGCAATGAAACACCTCCTTGCAGTGCCAGCAGAGGCTGTGGGGTGGCAGGAGGCACAGCTGAGGCTTCGGAGGTGTAGGAGCAGCGGGGCTAGGATGGTCAGGATGGTCTGAGATCTCTGAGGCCAGGTCTTGGAACTCGTGGTTTATTGCAAAGGGTGCAGGGGCCCTGCAGCCACAGCTCTGAGCAGGCCCCAAGGAGAGAAAGACAGGTAAAGAGACTGGTAAAGAGAAGGAAGGCAAGAGCGTGGTAAAGAGGATGAGAGAGAGCACGAAAGAGTAAAAGAGAGCAAAAGAGAATGAAGTTCCTGTTACAATACACTAAATCTTCTGTGTTGAATATTCTAATTCTCACTAACCAGTCTAATACAAGATACAAATCCTATGGCATTTATATACAGCCTAAAAGAATCATTCCATTACCATACTGTGTTACATTTTAAACCCTAAAACCTACTCTTTGGACCCCTTCTGCCAAGCCAGTAGGGTCTGCTCTGACCCTTGGATCTGTCTGCAGCACAGGGTATTGTTCCATCAAAAGGGGATTACCTTCAGCCAGCCATACCATTGTTTTCCAGTTTTTCAGTAACTAAGGTATCTCAAAGCTTGCTTTCATTTCAATCTCGCTTATAGTTTCCATATTCTCAAGATCTTTTGCCAGGCAATCATATTTATAAGCCTTTCCTGTTTCATCGTCCCCAACACTTGGGGACAGTGTGGGATGAGCTCCAAAAGGGAAAGCTGGGACAGGTGTGCTGTAGCCATCATAAGTACAATCACAGCAGCCCTGTGCTGCCCAAAGCATTGGCTCCTGCTGGGCACTGGCAGTGGCACCTCTAATTTGGCCTTAAATGGGGACTCCCTGTTTGCTGTCCTGCACCGTGGCACCGAGGCAGTGCCCAGGGGGCTGACAGGGGCCTGTTTGCTTGTTGGTTTTCCCAGCTTTTATAGTGACAGGGTAATTGAGAGGTGTTTTACAAGATTTTATTCCATTATCAGTCTTGATGAAGAGTGAGACATAAGAGATGTAAAACTCAACACCATTTTATCAGAAGCCAGCCCCTTTCCTTGTTACAATCACTTACAAATATTTTTCCGCTTATTAGCTCTTCCCCCACAATGCTACTATTACTTCTAACACTAATCACTTATGTTTTTACCCCATGTAATTTTACTATATCTCTCACAATTTAAATTCTCTAAAATATTTAGTCTTCTTACAAAGCCATATTTTAAAACTTATTAAAACTTATTTCTAGTTCAATTTCTCTCACAACAATATCATCTCTATTTCCTAAATCAACACACCTTATGTCAGTATTCACATACAAATATACAAAACTATGTAAGCTTTCTATTAAATTTTAAGAATTTTTACAATTCCATTTCTCACATTTGCTGTCCTGCACCGTGTCACCAAGGCAGTGTCCAAGGGGTTACAGGGGCTGCTGTGCTGCCCTGTTGTGCACCTGGGAGACAACTGCTGGCTGAAGTGTCAGTGAGGATGGACAGAGAAAGCCCCAGTTTAAAGACCAGTGTAATAAATAACCAACCCTCAGGTCAGGATTGAAGAGAAAGAGAGAAATGCATCTCTGATTACGTCTGAGTAGTTTGAAAGTTTCTCTCTGCACATGCTCTTCAAAATAAAGCATTTCTGAATAGGCCTTGTGTATTCTGGGGGTGAGGGATGGAAGAGAGGAGGGAAACCAGGTGGAAGAGAAAAATGCCTCAGATGACAGTGACTGAGAGGGAGAGAATTGCACAGTAACATGCCATCCATCTACTGGGCAAGATTCATTATTCACAGCTCAGTCATCTGGTTCTAAATTTTAAATGTCATCTAAAGTGCTTTTTGAAGTCATCAGTTTAAAAGATATTTACTAAGAAGCAAAAGTGTTGTGCTATTGCTCAGAGGCACTGGGGGCTGTTTTACAACAGGCAGTGTGTCGGGTGGTGCAGAGAGCAGCCAGCCAAGCTGGAAATCTCTCATCTGCCATCTGAGGTGGATGCAGGCACGGTGCTGGCTGGTCTTCAGCTGCCCATGTCTCCATCCTACACAGTGCTCATCCTTTCTGGAAGGTATCTCACAGATTTCAGACTGGCAGGAGTGAAGAAGGACCTCGTACACCTCATTTGCAGCCTCTACACCATCACTGCCAGAACCACCAGTGCCCTCAGGGCACCTCACACACCCTCTGCCACACAGGGCTATGAACTGATGAGCAGATTTTTACATCTGCAGGGCTCTCTTAGACAATAATAAAATCTCAGCCACAGAATGTGGTTAGCAATTAGAAATCAGGCCTGAAAGAAGACACAGTACTGTTCCCTACCCCCAAATGGTGAGGTCCCCCTGGCACAGTTCCCATAGCATGATCACTCCCACTCTAATGTCTTCTGCTCTCACAGTCATTTCTTCACTAGCAATCCCATGCATATCCTCAGGATATTTAAGCTATGCATTGTGTGGTAATAGCTTTGTAATGGTGTTCATCTATCACCCATTTTAAATATCCTTGCTCTGCCTACTGACCCATCTCCAGTGGCTGCACTGCTCTGCAAACAAACATGGCTGATAAGTTTTAGAGAGGCACAGTTAGGAAGAAAAAGGAGTGCAGGGAAAGAACCAAAATGAAAACTTCCTAGCCCATTCTCAGGGCCGCATGACTCAGGTAAACTTTGAGCTGACTCAGAGCTGAGATGCAATGCCTAGCTCAGAGAATAGCATCAGTACTTTTGTGGGAATTACATTATTCCCTTCCTATGTCCATGGAGATTGTCAAATACAAAAAATAGCAAGAAGCTTTAAAGAAATCTGGGCATAGTGAACACTGTGTTGGAGACTTGGAATTAGCATCCTAGGGATTCCTCCTCCATTTTGTCTGGCTTTCCTGTCTCTGCTGAACCTATTTAAAGCACACTGGCATAAAGAAAGATCCCCACAGACTGGATAACTCAAAAACCCCAAAATATCCTACAGCTGAGCTTAATTTCTTCCACTATTTACAGATACAAAATTTTGGTTCTGCTTTGGTTCTGGGTCAGCATAAAAGATCCTTCCAATTTTATTTGAATCACTTCACTCATGGAATAATAGAATTATAAGGATTATAAAGCAATAATCCTCAGCACTCCACAGGATCAAAGCCGTATTGAAATATTAAGAAACACTCACAGAAGATAGGTCAGGTATTATCCTCATTTTCCAGAAGAAAGATGGGAAGACATTACTTTTAAGCACAGGACTTCTTCCAGGTGGATTTGTGTTGGGAATCATGTGCCCCAGGCCAGCTGGAGGAGGGAGTCCCTCCATCCTGAATGCTGTGCTCAGAGCCTCAGCCCTGCCTGGTCCCTCCTCACCTCCAGGGCACTGCTCCTTAGAGCTCTTCCTTCCCTGCCAACTGCAGCATTCACCAGTGCTCCTGCCTGTGACAGATGAGAAATGCCATGGCTGGCTCTCACAATTAAAAGGCAAATATCATGTATATATGTTGAGAGAAGTTTTACAGACTTACAGTTATGTTTTACCCTTTTGTGTTGCTCTCAGGGGGTGGCCTGGGTTTGGGACATTTGGGAGGGTGGGATTGTTACTGAGGCAGCACCTGACCTCCAGTCAAGATGTCAGGAAGTGATCTCCACCACTGGACAGTGAAGAAGGAGATGGACAGAACTTTGGGAGACGCTAAAGGGTTAAAAGGCCAAACCTCCATTGTGTGGGTGAGCACACAGTGGGACAGATCCTCTGTTCTCAGTGCTATAACATTTTCTCTATTCAGTCCTCTGCTGTATTTTTGATAAGGTTTTAATAAACCTTTTACATTTTTGGAAGTGAGTAGCATTTCTCACAAGCCTTTTTCACTAACAACTGAAATATGAAATATCAGCATCCCAGAGCCTGCAGTCCCTCTCCCACCCACTCCCCCAGCACGAAGCTCTCCCAGCCCTGCCAAGCCCAGCTGAGCTCCTGTGCCAGGAGCAGATGTGACCAACGCCTGCAGCTGCCAATGCCACCAGGCAAAGGGGCCCCAGGCCACACCATGACCACAGAGAATAGCATCAGTACTTTTGACCACAAACATGCGCCAGGGTGGGAGCTCAGCTGTCCTGCTGTGCCCAGGCCCCACGTTTCCCCTTTGTCACTGGTTTAATGAGTTCTGTGTGCCCAAGGCACCTGCACAGGAGCCCCACGCTGCTGCTCAGGGGCCTCAGGTGATGCTGCTGAAGTAAACAAGTGATGATCACAAGGAGGAGGGAGAAAATAGAAGCTGGCCACGGTGCTGCACTGTGTTTACTTAAATAGAACTCTTGAATAAACAAGTTCCAGGAACCAGAGAGCAAGGACTATCCAATTTTCCGCACTGAAGTGCACAAGATCATATGCATTAAGGAAGATAAAGAAATACAGCTAAAAGCCAAATACAGGTTACAGTGGCTGGAGATCATCTTCAGGAGATGAAATATTCCTTAAATGATGAAGACAATAATTCACAAGAATGAGACTCTCCAGTGAATTATGGGAGTCCTCTTCCAGTAAGTTAGAAGAAATGCAATTCTAAGATTTAAACACACTCATTCATCACTGATTGTGCTTAAATAGATTTATGGAGATATACATATTTTACTATTTTTTATATTTTTATATGTGTGATATTTTAGTTCACCTGTAGGTGATACTGGGACATGAAATGCACCAAAAACTTCACTCCACCCCTCATGTATTATAGGCATGGAGAACATTTTTAAGCTCAAGGACCACTAGAGCTGACAAAACCATAAAACAAGTTACAAAGGAAGTTTGAAGTTCTTGTGTCACTTTGGGGATGGGAGAAAAGACGGATACTGGCAGATTAACCTTGGAGCCCTGTAAAAACTTTCTGTGACCAAATCCAAGCAGCAGACATTTGAAGTTGACACAATGGACTCCAATTGAGCAAGGTACCTAAAATCAAGTCCCTCACTTTAAAAGCAATGTGATTTACTTCAGTGGTGAAAATTCATGTGCACAAAGTTACAAGGTCTTACTAGAGCACTTTACAGACAAATGCACTTCTTCTTACACTGGATAAATTCCTGGCCTTAACATTTTGCTCAGATATAAATACACATCAGATGTCCAAATATTCGGTCTTTTGACCTAAATTGAGGGGACCTTTTCTGTTTTTTTTCTAATATTTTCTCTGATTTGCTATTTTATCTTATCCAGTGATTGCATGTAATATCTAGTTTGCAAGGAAAAGGAAGGAAGGAAGCAAGCCAAGCCTGGAATGGCAGCCTGGGTCCCAGTGCACAGCCATCTGTGTTGGTACGTGCACCTGCACAGGGAATTACCCACTGTGCCCCAGGGGCCAGAGATGGTATTTCACTGGTGAGTAAAAATCTCTGAGCATGGATGTACCTGTAATTTGAGTCTAGGGCATTGGCTAGAGAGCCATGTTAATGTACAGAAGGCTGCCACGTGGCTTTGTGCTCCATTTGACACTGGAGCTGCATTCCCTGTTTAGGCTACAGCTCTGGATTTCACTGCAGCCAGTCTAGGGGCTGCTCTCCCTTCTCTCCTGCTTTGGCAGCCCCCCTCACCCCAGGTTGTGAAGTATGTGGTGCATGATCCATCTCACTGAGAGAAACCTCACCAAAATAAAAATGGCATTTTGTGCTGGATCAGCAAGCTGACCCTGTGTGTGTGGTCACAGCACTGCTGGGCAGGGCAGAGGCAGAGCATGGAGTGGGAAGCTCAGACACTCTTCCCCCTCACCTGCTGCAGCCTTCTTCACATCTGATCCAACCTAGCAAATGCCCTAAAGTAGGGAGACCTTCATCCAGAAATCACACCCCTGACACACAAATGTCAAACCTATCAGCCAGCTGCAGAGCACTGAGCACATTTTTTAATATCTGAGTGCTTAATTTCATAACCTTTGTAAAATCTTTGGGGTTTCCTTTCCAGTGCAGGTGGTTTGCACATGGACTCAGCCAACTATGGGACAGTGGGCATAGGATCATAGGCACTTTTACACCCCCACACATCCCTCAGAAAAAGCTGGCACATCTTTCAGTGCAGGCCAATACCTCCCTCCACTTTCTCACCAAAGAGTTACCCTAACCCTTGCAAACACACACACAGCTGCCCAAACTGTGCCACCAGACACATCAAAACCCTGTATCCATCACTGCTTTCCACTGACAGCCTTTATTGCTAGATGCATTCTCAGCTAGAGCTCACAATCACAAGAAGATTTGTTTAGCTGTATCTGTATTGATATTTATGGAGCTTGAGGCACATTCTAAACCAGACCAAATGTATTATTTTATTCTTTATTGAATAGTTACTGGTAATGCAAGTTGTCAGGAGAATACATTGCCAAAAAAAAAAAAAAAAAAGCTCTCTTAATGTTAAATCAATGATTCATTTACTCACTTCATGATTAATTGCAAAGTATTTGGAACTCTAATGACTTTTGTGGATGCAATATCATTTAATCTAAAGGAAAAAAGATCCAATCTGCATGGCCATACTGATTTTTCTCCTATGTCAGTAAAACAAGGAACTATTTACTTCCACTGCTCCAGGTGCTAGGGAAAGCTGTCAGAATCAATATGGAAGCCTGGATACCTCAGTATGGGAAATCCAAAACTGTTTTTCTTTTGGAAAGGTGGATCATCAAAGGTGGTGCCTTTGATGCTGTACAAGTTAACACACGACCAAAACAATGGACTGATCCACACCAATGTGCTGGACAGAGCTGGAATCACAGATATTTAGCCAGGTAAAAACCAGACCACAATCTAGCCCTCAATAGTTTGCAGGCTGACATTGAGTTTAGCACCTCTTAAACTTCGGCTTAAGCCTAAGCTACAGCTGCTATTGTCCTCCTGTGGATCCTCATTTCCAAGGCTGGATCAGCCCCAAGCAAAGCACCAGCACGGCCAGATGTGACCTTCCAGTGCCAGGGAGCCCTTCCAGATGCAGAAAGATTTCAGAAGAAAAAAACAGGCCGTGCTTTAGCTGTCCCCAGGAGCACACTGACCCCCAGCACTGCTCGCCCCTCTGCTCCCTGTCCAGCACTGCTCTGCTGTGTGCAGTGTGTGATCCCTGTGAGCTCAGCAGGGCTGCTCCCCCTGCAGCAGCCAGCTGTGGGATAGCACAGCACCCCCACTCCTGCCCACACCCACACAGGATTGCTGAGGAGTGCACCTGACTCCCACCTGGCATCATACTATTATTAATGACGGAATGAGACTATTGTGGGGCTAAAACCAGTTTATTGCTCAAATAAACATCAGTCTCAGACGCCATGAGGTTTGAGAGAGCGGCATTCAGACACAGCTCAAAGTGGCCACAAGTTCTTTGTAACAAGGCAATATAGAATTTTCTGATCCAATGGATGCCACAAAGTTTATTTTGCTTTTCTAACCTATCACCTTCACTTAATTTTACTGTACTGTGGACACTTTTGTCCAATGGGCTTTTGTCATATGTACACACAGATGCTTCTAACTCCTAAACTCTTAGTTTACCCTCTCCAATTACATTACTATAATTTAAACCCTTCACCATCTTATCAATGCAGTTTCTCACTTCACTTACTTAAGGCATATTCTTACTTACAACTATAGAAACATAAGTTTATGATTTTTCTGCCTAATGTCTGTGTACTTTATATTTACATCAATCCAACCTTCTTCCAAGGCTGCAGCTCAAACCCTCCTATGTCTGCAGATCAAACCCTTCAGTGTTTTATCGATTCCCACATCGGGATGGCCACACAGGGAAGTTTCCTTTACAGCATCCTCACTGCCCCTGCTGAGCTGGTGGGCATTGCAGAGGCATGCCCATGGCCCAGCGCAGCTGCTGTGGGCAGTGTGGCAGTGCCAGGCCCTGGCAGCCACACACTCTGTCCCTCCTGCTCGCCCCGAGCTGGCAGCAGGACTGGCAGCTCCTCACAGGCAAAGCCCTGGCCATGCTTCAAGGAGAAGAGGGGAAAGCACGGAGTTTAAGGCATGTCCAAAGGACATTTAGGCTGGCTTTTCGTGCCAATTTAACCCTTAATATGTAAATGAGAAGTTAATCCACTATAGAATCACAGGTTGGAAGGGACCTGCAAGATCATCGAGTCCAACCCAGCCCCAACACCTCAACTAAACCCTGGCACCCAGTGCCACATCCAGGCTTTGTTAAACACACCCAGGGATGGTGACTGCACCACCTCCCTGGGCAGACAATCCAGAACTTTATCACTTTTTCTGTGAAAAACTTTTTCCTAATATCCAACTTATATTTCCCTTGGCACAGCTTGAGGCTGTGTGCTCTGGCTGTGTCAGTGCTGCCTGGAGACAGAGCCCAGCCCCAGCTGAGCACAGGCACCTTTCAGGAGCTGTGCAGGGTGATGAGGGCACCCCTGAGTCTCTTTTTCTCCAGGGGAGCACCCCCAGCTCCCTCAGGGCTTCCTCTCAGGGTTTGTGTTCCCAGCCCCTCTCCCGCTTCGTTGCCCCCTCTGGACATGTTCATTAATGTGTTGTCTGCCCTTCTGCAGTCTGATCACACCACCAGGCATCACAGAAAGCATCCATGGTGCTGCTCCTTGTTAGCAATGGTTTTATCTCCTGGCAGATCCTGGGGTGGTCACAGCTGCTCCCCAGGGGTGACCTCCCATGGTGCTCCCCAGCAGTGCATGTGGTCAGCAGCATTTCTGCAGGGAGTGCAGAGCTGGAGAGCTGCTTGGAGATTGGTCCCTGCCCTACTGTGGCAGCTGAAAGGTTTCTGTCCACCCACCATTTATGTGGCACCACGTGTCCAAGAGGAGACCTTTGCTAACGTAACATAGCATGGAATAAAAATGCTGGTAAAAAAAAAAAAAAAAAAGTAATACGGGACAAGAAAAGCTGCTTTCAGCAGCAAGGGACTTGACTGCCTCAGTCCAGTCCCAACGAGAGTGGAGAGAGGACACAAAAACACTTGGCAAACTGCAAAGCTTGAGACTGGGACAGGAGCTCCAGCCTTGGGTAACACTCCCCTCACATTAAATATTTGGCTTTTCTCCTTGTTTTTCTTCCTTCTGGGATTTCTCCTGTGTGTTTCCAAAATGTAAAGCCCTGGTGTGGTGCTGCCCAGGGAGCCGAGCAGGGGGAGGCAGCAGGCCCAGAGTGCAGGGAGGGAGCTGAAATAGGGGACAGGGGAGGCTGAGGGCTCTCAGCTGGCCAGGGTGGCTACAGCCCACAGCTTTCCTCAGACCTAAAGACCAGCTAGCCCAGGTGAGGAACAGGGATCAGAGATCTCTTGCACGCAGAACATCCTGCACAGCCATGCCTGTACATATTCCATGCCACTTTACTTCAGGCAGGGCTTGCTGGGACTTTTCACTGCCTGCCCAGCTCCAGTGATGCCTCAGGTTTCAGCTTTTATATTTTTCAGATTCTGTGCTGCTTTAGTGTGTACTTCTGAGCTTCACATTAGGGGATTGTATGCTCTTTTCACAGAGCAGGGAGACAAAACAATTCCTGCTCTAGCTGGGGACCAAGGACAAATGATCCAAATCTCAGGCCCAAGAGCACAAACAACGTGGGCTGAAGAGAGAAAAACAAGAGGGATGGGACTGCATGGGCTAAAGCTGGAACTGGACAATGAACTGAAATCTGCAAAAGGAGCAGAACTGATCACAGTGAGAGACCCTGTGAGCACTTGTGCATTTTGTGACCATTTTGGTTCATCTTGGGTGCAGCCCTGGTTGGGCTCTTGACAAGGCATCACCAGGATGGATCCTGTCCTGTGTGCTGCAGCAAACACACCTGGGGGAGGCTGCCAGAGCCTCCACTGAGGTGTCAGACATTCTGCCCAGGGTGCATGAGCACAGGAGACCAGATTCCTTCTCAGTCTTGCAGCCTCCTGAAGTTCTGGGGCTCTCCAGGACACAGCTCAGAACTCTGCCTGCTCTGTGTTTAAACAGAATAGTCCCAACACACATTGCAGATTGCTCCAGGAAGGCATGAGATGAGCAATGTTCTGTTTATAAATAGCTCTGTCCCATGTTTGCCCACTGCCAGCCCATGCTGGCAGGTGAGAGGAGCAGCAAGTGAGGACTTCATCTGCTGCTGGAGCCCTGAGCTTGGCACTGCACCCTCTGGCAGTGTGGTGCCACTTGCAAAAAGCAGCTGAAAAAATGCCAGACATCTGTGCCCTCACTGTGTGAACTAAAATGGAAAAGAACCAAATACTTTTCTTCACACTGTGATTTATAAAAAACCCCTGTGTGATCTAAACTGACACACAAAATGACTGTCTCCTATTGATTATTTTTAACCTAATTTAGCTGACACTAATTGTACTGGACCTCTATAATTGTGCACAGCACTTGGATAGAATTATCATCAGCTTCCTGGGGCTGATGTTATGCCAATATCATATTTGACCCATGTTTCCAAGACAGTCAGGCATTCACTGAGAATCAGAATACAGGCATTTCCTTTTCTTGGGAGCTTATTTTTTCCTTTCCTTTCACATTTCCTTCCACTTTAGATACATCACACACAGCTGAAAGTATCACAGGTTCTGCCTGCCCACCTGGCAGCTCTTCCCAGAGCAGTGATCCCATCAGCTTTGGTCAGCTGTCCCCAACACTCAAGTTCTGCTCCTGGCAGCCTTGACCAAGCTCACCCCATCCCTTCTCCAGACATGTAAGAAGGGAAGGGAGTTTTCTTACACCAGGAGGATGAAAACACTGAAGTTTGGGTTTGAGAGGGGGCAGAATCTCTTACTCCTCGTAGCAGATTGATCACAAAGGTCTCAGTAACTTCCGGAATGTGGCACTGTGTGGCATTCACATCCTCTGAAATGATTCCCTCACCCAGGGTTTTTCTCCTGGGAAGCTGAAAGGCAGAGAGAAGCCTCAAAGAAAAGGAAAACAATTCTTATCTCATTTGCTTCTCCTGTGTTGTGCTCATGTGGAATGTGGTTGGAGATTGTTTACCCACAGGTGATTGTTCCACTGGATTCTGCTGGGAGTTGTTTTCACTCTTTGGCCAATCAGGGCCAGGCTGTGCTGGGACTCTGGAGAGAGTCACAAGTTTTCATTATTATCTTGTTAGCATTCAGTAAGTATCCTTTCTGTATTCTTTAGTATAGTATAGTATTCTTTAATATAATATAGTACCATAGAATAATAAATTAGCCTTCTGAGAACATGGACTCCTCCTCATCATTCTCTCCGCTCCTTGGGGTTATCTGAATTTACAATAGCACTGAGGTCTCACGTGCCTCATGATGGTACCACAAGGCAGGATAGTCAAACACAGCCCAAACATTTAGGGCTTAATGAAGCAGAGTTAAACTCCATCTGGCAAGCACCAGCAGGAGAGCAGAGACCAGTGAGTCCAAGTGGAAAAGCAGCACTAAATAAATGATGGATACGCTGGGCTGGAGCTGAGGGGTGCAGATGGTGGTCCCAGGTTGGACTCCTTGTTAGGAGCTGTGCATTGCTCTAAAAGCATCAAATGCACAGAAACAGTGCTGCCCCTCTGCATTTTGGTGCATTTCTAATTAGAAAGAATTATCTTAGCTGTACCTGCTGTTTCCACAGCATTTAGAGTATTTTAGAGCCTAGCAGGTCTCTGCACTATGCAGTGGAATAATAAACACTAAGTCCTTGCTCTGACCAGACCTGTGTAACCTCCACCACCTCTCCCCGCAGAATCTCCCAGTGTACCCAGCCCCCTCCTCCTCTCCAGGTCCACTTCAAAGAGATCAATCTTCTCCTTCCCCCACCAGCCCAGAATTTTCAATTACAGCTGTGCTCAACAAGCTGGGCTGCAATGTATCTTAAGGGCCTTAACTCAATTTCTTACACTGTGAAGTTAGAAAAATGGGGAGACTGTGACGAAACAGAGGAGGGGAAATGTCTCTATTTCAGTGATTCTTTCAACCCTGTGTGCTGGGTACTTTTTCATTCCAGTGTTTTAAATACATCTGTCTGTTGCAGTCATCTGTGAATTGCCATTTACAGGCAATGCAGTGAGGGAAACCAGTGACTGCTGCTCAGACTGAACATGGGGAAGCTTTATTTGGGCAGCTTGACCACTTCTCAGTGCACAGCCTGCCATAGGAGAGCTCCTTTATTCAATATAACTTTGTACCACCAGGATATTTCTCTAGGATTCGTAAAAATAGGATCAGTTATATTAAAAAAAAACAAAACACAAACAAAAAACAAAAAAAACCCCAAACAAAACAACAAAAAAAACCACCCAAAAACCAAAAAACCCAAAAGCCCCCCAAAACAAAACCAGCAAAAATAAATTGAAATAAAATAAATAACCAAAATAACCGCAAGAGCAAAACAAAACACAAAACAAAATAAAACCCCCAAGCTGTTAAATTGAGTCAATCTTAAAAATGTGAAGAAGTGAATCTTCTGTGCTGTGCCAGGAACTCAGTGTGGGGGTCTTGAGCAAGGGGTTTGCTGCCTGTGGGCATCACTACACACTGACTTAGGGTCGCCAGGAGCACTGGAATTCAAAGTCACCACCAGGTCACACACCAGTAGTGACAGAATGTCCAGAAGGGCAGAGCCAGGAAGAGAGAAAGATGCCCTTTTCCCCATTTACTATTAATTATTTATTTTCATTCGAGACCACTTTTTAGGACAGCATGTTATGCTTCACAAAACCCTCTAAACCCAGATTTAATCCAAATTTTTGCCATCAGAGGAGGAGATTTCCTTGCCAGGGCTGCAGAGCCTGCAGGGTGAGGCCTTTGGTGAGCTGGGGAGGGGGCACTCATACCCTGGGCTTCCACAAATTGCTTGTTAATGAACAGTTAATTGCTTGCTATATTTAGTGAACCTAAGATTCTGGATTAGAGGAGCAGTAATTATGCCAAAAGTATTATTAGACTTCAGAAATCCAAAGTTAACAACACATCCATCCAGCTGACCACTTCTGGACTACCTCAGCACTTTAGTAGGAGTGTCTCCTCTTCATGAGATTATGGCCATAAAGGATCATTACAGGAAAAAAATGAACCACATCACATCACAAGATACATGTTCTCACAGTGCTGCATGAAGCCTTGTCAGCCCCTCTGCAGTCTTGTGTCAGAGGAAAGTTAGAAAACCCCTAAGAATGAGAGCCTGTCCAGTTCTCCTTTCTGGAAATAAAAATTGTGCTTATTTTGAAATAGTATTTTCTTTTAATTTTATATTAAAAGGTAGATTATGATATAATTTCCATCCTCTGCAAAGTTGTGAAGAACCATTTCACTGGCTATGGAAACCAGCTTATGAATATAGATGTATTTAATGAAAATGTGACAATCCTTTTGTAAGGACAACCTCAGCTGATGCTCCTGCATTCTGGTTGGTGGAAGCAATGCCTGCATTTGACTGCAAGAGTGATATAAAGGAATTTTAAAGAGAGCAAATAAATTAAGTGATATTTATGTTAGTATTTACTTAAGTCCTGAAGATGACTTACTCAGAATGTATTCACATAAATTTTTTGAGAAGGTAGCAAAGATTAATTGAAATATTAAATCAATTTTATGACTATAGGGGAGAATGCAGTTCATCCCCATTTGTCACTGTATTCAATAAAGAACTACAGCTTAAGACTTTGATTTACAAATAGTGGAGCAAAAAACCTGAACACTAGAATACTGCTGGGTGTCTCTAAATTAAAGGATCTGTGTAAAGAAAAAAGTAATTCTTATCTACTGCTCTTAGAGTGGCACTGTATGATATATGTAGAAGATGTAAATAATAAAAAGGACATTCATAATGAGATTTTCAGGAACTTTCAGCCTCAGCCTGACTCTGTTCCCATCGTACTTCCAGCACAAGCAGAGCTAAGTCATGCTCACCACATTTCTACAGCTCACATTTTATTTTCCTGCATCTCTCATGTTTTATTCTGCTCATCTGCTGCCCTCTGAAATAGCCTGCCAGGCTGAGCCCAGGCTCCAGCTGTGTGTCCTCCTTTGTGTTCAGTTCCAGCCTTTGCAGAGGAGTGAGGAATCCTCTCCAGGATGTGAAGGCAAGGCTCACGCTGGACTCAGCCTTCACAGAGATGACAGAATGGTTTAAACAACAAGCTGTGGGCACACTTGTGTTTTATTGCACTGTGCTCTCTAAGTCTTGATGGTGTCTCATGTCTCAGTGCCACCCTACAGAGCAGTTTTGTGTGAAACCATTTCAAAAATTTCCATTAACCTTCAGCCACTTTGGGGCCAACCTGTGGCTGCAGTTTGCTTGCTTTTCCCCTGGGCTTTTCCCTCATCTTTCCCCATTTTGCTAAATGTGTATTTAGCTGCTTTACTTGAGCCTTGCTGCAATCCATGAGTTTTCCTGGCACCTAACAAGATTGGGATTGCTATGGATCCTAGCAAGAATTAATGCATCCAAGACCAGTGGCAAAAGCACATAAATCAAGGTCAGAGATAAAATCTACCTAATATTACAAATAGCTGTTAACTTTTATTAATTTGGGTGCTCTTTAATAAAAGACAGTTGTCCAGTATGTCACTGATTGACCTCACATTCAGAAGAGCTGTTTAAGATGTACTGAACGTACTGAAACACAGCCAGGGATGAAATTTGTGATAAAACAATGAAGTTCCCCAAGACCAACACAGCACAAATGCCTTGGCAGAGAACACTGAGCTTGAATCTGGATTCAAACCAGGTTTTCAGACAAAACAGAAGCACCCTGAAAGGTGCACAGAACAGAAGCACAGAAATTGATCTTACTTATCAAACACATATTTCCCTGCTCTTGCCACATTTTCCTAATAAATGTCTCTAAGTCTGGCCCTGGTGGGCAATGTTTGTTTTGAAGGGTTAGGCAGAGCAGTGGGTGCAGTTTTTCAAACACCTCTGCTTAGTTTAAAGCACCTTGGCTGAGCCTGGCCGTGCACTGCTGGGGCAGTCTGCAGCTGGGGTGGGTCATGCAGCTCCATGGATTCCAGACTTTCTTACAGGAATGGACCTGGCCCTTGATTATATCCATGGTCTAAGCTCTAAATGCCTGAGTGAACTTTCCTGACAGCACTGAGGAAGTCAGGGGGAAAGTCTTTGATGGCAGAAGATCGCTTAACTTCAGTGCAAACCGCTAGACCTAGAAATGCAGTTGAAACAAATAATTCCTGTATTCTGCCTGCCGTGTGATGGTGTTGGCTAATGCAGGTATGAGTTAGGCTGGTGGAGCTGTGTGCTCTCAGAAGGGGCTGCTGTCAGAGACTGAGCAACTTCTGTGACATGCTTAAACTCATATTTGTTAGCCAGGCTGTGCAGGCAGGTATTACAGATCAGAAACCCTCTGCAGGGTCAGGAGCTGCCTAGCTGGCCATACACCAGGGATTTTTGCTGAAATGTGGGCTGGAGGGAGATCTGCCTCCTGAGCAGGCAGCATGTGGGTTTGTGCTTTCCTGGCAAGCCAGGAACAGAAGCTTTGGCCAGGCTGATGATCAGCTCAGTCTGCAAGCCCTTATCACAAAGGACACGTTTCCAAGGTTCTTGGTAATTTCAACACCTGGATGTTGAAGAGCTGATAGTATAGGAGAGTGTATTTATTTTAGATCTAATCTTCAGACAGGCATCCTGCCACAAACATCTCTCCTTCAGTCATACACAGATCAGCTTTGAATGGGGGCAGGCTGACAGCAGGCTGACAATTCCGTGCACTTGGAAAAGACTCACATTTCATTTCTAATGACCTGACTGCAAAGAGCTTCTGGCTGGCATTATTTTGCTATCAGACTCAATGAGCAAACAGGTTTTTGGTCAGCTGTTTTCCATACCCAAGTATATGAGTAGCTTATGAGGAGAGAATAGAGAGGTCCCAGTACTTGTTTCTATCTTAGCTAGACAAATAGATTCTTAGAATCCTGTTTCTACTTGAATATTCAGAACTACAACATTTCATAGTCAATACTCTTCAGCAGACCTCAAGAACACCCCTTGAGTGATTACAAATTTTATATAAAAACATTGTAAACAAAACTATTGTAAAGTCTTGCTTATTTATACAGCTCACCTGAACACATTACTGGTGATCATGCAGCTGTAACATGGACATCACTTTCATAAGGTGTTCTACAAACAAAGGGCAATATGCTTCAATTTTTGAATGAACTTTTTGTGTATTTCACTGCCTCAGGTCCTTATCACTCCTCATGGTCTGTATTTATTTCAGTATGATTGCCTCTTGCATGAGCTGCTAATTACATGGCAGTGAATTACTTTTTGGCCAAGCAAGTGCTGTTGCATTACCTTGGAGATCTCAGGGAAAGACAGTAACTTTTATTAGAAGGCATTATTCTGAAAATCTGAACTCATAAATGGGCCTTGAAAGCTTAAAGCCTGAATGATTAACTCATGGGATAAAGTATAGTCTAGGTTTTTTCAAAAAGGAAAAAAAAATAGTTGATTAGGGTGAGAGGGCTCAGGGGACCCTAAAACTCTCCTGACTGCATTTAGGAGCAGAACCCAATAGTTTCTGTTTAGTGGGAATCTCTCAGGCAGAGATGGGAGTCAGTTTTCCTGCTCTGTCCCAGATGCACTCTCACACATCAGGCTGCACCAGGAGGAGCCACCCCTCTGCCAGCAGCTTGGAGGCAGCAGCCCCAGCAGGAACAGGCAGCTCTCTGGGACATTATGCTCCTCCACAGGAGGGAAAAGACAACCTCAAATCTCTTCAATAAATATAAGCAGCTGGCACTCCTGCTGCTGGTGCTCTACCAGAAAGCTCCAGGTCTCACTCAGGGGAGTGAGGTCAAGGTGACACCATGACCTTGGTGTGCACAGAGCCCCTGGGCACAAACACAGCCCAGGGGAGCCCCAAAGCACCTGAGAAGAGCCCCAAACCACCCCAGAACACCCCCCAGAACACCGCCAAAGCACTTCCAGAACAGCACCCCCAGAACAGCCCCAAAGCAGCCCCAGAAGAGCCCCACCACCCTCAGAGCAGCCCCAGCCTCCCAGAAGAGCCCCAGTGCCCCAGAACAGCCCCAGCACGCCAGAACAGCCTCAGCACCCCAGAACAGCCCCAAAGAGCAGCCCCAGCACCCCAGAATGGCCCCATCCCCCCAGAACAGCCCTCCAGAACAGGTCTGTCCCCCAGAACAGCCACAGTACCCCAGAACAGCACCCCTAGAACAGCCTCTCAAGCAGTCCCAGCCCCCCAGAAGAGCCCCAGTACCCCAGAACAGCCTCAGCACCCCAGAATGGCCCCATCCCCCCAGAACAGCCCCCCCAGAACAGGTCTATCCTCCAGAACAACTCCAGTACCCAGAACAGCCCCAGTACCCCAGAACAGCCCCCCAGAACAGCCCTATCCCCCTGATCAATCCCAGCACCCCCAGAACAGCCCTTCAGAACAGCCCCAGCCCCCCAGAGCAGCCCCATTTCCCCAGCACAGCCCCCCAGAACAGCCCTATCCCCCTGATCAGCCCCATTCCATCAGCCCAGCCCAGCCCCCAGCAGAGCAGCTGTCCTGGCTGTCCTGGCCCTGCACTGCCCCGTGGGGTGGGCAGGGCACAGGAGAGGCCTCCAGGGCTGGGCAGCTCAGGGACATTTCTGGAGAGCTGTGCTGATGCTTAGCTCTTGGAGAAATCCTGCTTTAAATCTCTTCTTTGCTGCTGCTCTCTGGGCTGGGTGTGTAAATCCCTTAGTCTAGATCTAAGATATTTGAAATCCTTACTGATTATTCTCCCTTGAGATATTAAGCAAGGTTGAAGTAGACTTGAAAGTGACCATTAATCGTCAGGTTTGGGTACCAGCCCAGCAATAATGTCACTGTGATGCTCCTGCAGAACAATTCCCATCCATGCCAGCTGAGAATTCAGGACAGCACAAATGTTTATGACACTAACAGAACCCTGTGGGGACACAGCCCACATGTAAACACACACAAGTTTTTTGGTCTTCATGCATCTACATGTAGCACTATTCTATGTTAACAGTATTTCAACTAAAAATGGAGTAGAAATTTTCATGGAGCATGTCCAGCAGAGTTAGAAAGAAAAATGAAAATCTCTTCCCTGTCTTTGGCTTAAAGCAGCTCCAACTACATTTTAAAATAATAGCTTGAGATGTAATGCATGGAGAGTATGAGAAATGCTCCTCAGTGAAGTGATCTATCAGAGGGAAACCTTGAATGAAAAGGAGGGAAAACAATAAATCCCCAGAATAAATATTGAAAGGGGAGAAAGAAGGAAAGAGATTTCATTTTATTACATCATTTGATGTCATGAGCATGAACCAGGGAAAAGATTTATTTATTTATGTTTCCCTGAGGGTCTGGTTCTGTAAACAGATGGAAGGAGGGCTGGAAAATCCAAATTCCAAACAGAAAAGGTCAAGGCACAATGGAGCTGTATTTTCAGATACAGTGATATAGTGGCCATAGCTGACACTGGGCTTGATTCCTTATTAGATTTGCAGTGGTTTATGGGGATATATGCAGGGGTTATGCAAATCCCCAATCTCCTGGAAACATGCATGCAAAGCCTCAGGGTTGCTGCAAAGTGCTCCCCAGGCACAGTGGCACAGCTGCAATTGCCCTGCAGATCTGGCACCTGCATTTGAAATCCCCATGGTCGGTCACCTACAGTCTCTCAAGAGAGAGAAGAGTCCAGAATCTGGACTTTTAGATTTCTAATCTAACTGTTATATAATATTACACACGTGTTTCCAGAATTGGGATGCCAGAATGGATCTATCCATGCTCTTTTCGCTGTCCTATATTTGCTTTTCAGTTCAGAAGTCTACTGCAGCAAAATGTGGTTTTGAAATGCAGACTTAGGTTTCCTTGGGTTTTGCTCAGAAGAGATGGGCACAAGGCGTGTTCAGTCAGAGCATCAGGCTCTGCTCAGGGCACAGAGATTTTACAGCCTCTGAATTTGTTGCAGCAGCACCTGGAGATGCAATCAAACACCACACACAGTGGAATTGTCTCTTCAACACCAGTGACACAGAGACTGCTTTGCCATTTTCCCAGCTTTGCTCTGTTTTTTCCCTACATTTCAGCCTGGTTACCTGCATCTCCTCTGTTTAAATGTTAAATTCCCTTCAGGAATCTCCCAGTTCAGTAAAATGCTAAGCACAGCAGAGCCATAGTGTCAGCCAGCATTAGCCATGATCCTAAATGGTAAAGAGTGAGCATTCACAGTGCTGGGTTAATCCATGGGCACTGAACCATCCCTCAGTTTTGAGGATGTTGCATGATCAGAACATAAGTACAAGGGTACATGAATTCAGTCTGTTCTGCTGTGGATATATCTTAAATTTCACAGTCCAAATCAAAGAGAACAAAACCATAGAGAAAATGTTTATTAGCAGCTGTTTTCTCTGATCCTAATGCTATTGTGAAGTGCTTCTATTAATAAAATAGATAATAAAGGACATATTGTATAGGAATATATAATGCCAATAGATAACACTTCCATTAGTATTTTATTAGATTTTTAGTCATTGTGGTGTCTTATATCAGAGGATATATTTGTTCTCTTGCTGAGTTATTACTGAAGCTCATCTTGCAGAATATGCTGGAGTTTAAACAACCTTTGCTCCCAGAGCTGCTTGTTGAATTTCTGCTATTATTTTTGTACACAATGCTATGTTAGGGTCCCTCACTTTAATTACACAGCTAACAAAACAGGCAGTTTGCCCTGGATTAGCCCAGTGGCAAAGCAATGCTCTGGAAAAGGCTCCAAGGCCATGCATCACCCTCTGCTGGGCTGCCCAGAGAGGAGCTGAGGGGGCTCTGAGGGACTTGTGGAGAGCAGCAGGACAGGGCAGCTGCTCCTCTGTGCAGAGGGAGAGAGCAGGGCCCCTGGGCTGCACATCCTGGCTCCCAGCTCCTGCCTGCCCTCACATTTTCAGCTGTTCTTTCAGTCCAAAGCTTAACTGCTGGGGCTGCAGGAGTTTCAAAGGCCTTTGGACTTGGAGAGCTGTTGCCAGCCTCGTTAGGCCTTATTTATTAGCAGGGAAGTATCCAAGGGCTTGATCCAAAGCATTCTGTGTTCAATGGAAGGCTCTCAATGTGGCTTTCAGCAACTGTGGGCTCTCGGTACTAAAAATTGAATAGTAATAAAAAGAGGAAAATGGCTTTTGCTATTACTACACCAGTCACATAGACACAGATCATCTTTCACAGGGCTGTCAGGTAAAGTCAAACTACTTCTCTGGGAGATTAGGGATTGATTAAAGTCCTTGCTCTCAGGGATATATACCTGTATTAATCTTGGAATTATTTGTCAAACACCCAAGATCTCTGCTCTGATTTGTGGAATATATTCTGAAAGTCAACACTTCAAATGAGTCAAGATTTTAAAAATTATTTTTATGTTTTTAAAGCAAATGCAGGAGCTGCTTCTTTCCCTGAAAGCAAGCACTGCTATTTTTAACATGGTGCTCTTTTTGCTTTGAAATGTGTTGCAGATAGTAGAGAATGCAGCTGGGAAGCTGGAAAATAGGAGATAATACACTCTCAGACAAGTCCATAGAGCACAAACCACTGCCTCAAACCATGAGGTTTGAGGTCTGACAAGTTAGCACTGACAGCTTCTGCTGTCCAGCCAAGAAAGTCAGGGATGATGGTGAAGCCAGCACTAAATCCACTTCTCCAACTTCTCCCAGTGCACTGAAACAGTTGATCCTGGTCAGGGAGGCTTTTAAAATTCAGCTTTGGGTTCTATCAGAAGCACCAAAATTGGACTTTGCTGTGCCTGGAGTCTGGTGTTCAGAGGGTTCTCCACACACCATTCCCCAGACCCCTGGGGATGCTGTGTGCCCTGGGCTCTGGAGCAGGGACTGTTTGTGCCTTTTTGTCCTGATTGAAAGACCACAGGGACCAGGGCATGTTCTGGCTCTGACAGGGTTGGGATTTTTTTGTTTGTACTATTACATTTGTATTTTTAGTTTTCCTAAATAGTAAAAAACTATTCCCATATTTTTGCCTAAGAGCCTTTTAATTTCAAAATTATAACAATTCAGAAGGAGGGGGTTTTCATTTTCCATTTCAGGGGAGGCTCCTGCCTTCCCTAGCAGACACCTGGCTTTTCAAACCAAGACACTTTTGCATTGCATAAGGCAGTGAGGGGATGCAGGGGATACAGCTGTGCATCCCTGTGCCAGTGGCACAGCCCCTGAGAAGGAAGCAGAGCTGGAAGGGTGTGGAATCACAGCGTGCAGTACAGTACAGATCTCTCCAAGCCATGCCTAATAACAGAGGTCAGATTTAATTTGGCCTCAGCCTCTATCTGAGATGAGATAAAGAACCACACTATGATTATTTTTCCCAACTTGCCATGCCCGAAAGCAGTCATTCTCTCTCACATATAACAGAAAAATGTTCTGGATAAAGTGGCTGCAGTTCAGTAAATAAGTTGTGATACACGCTTTCATTTGAGAGATCCAAATTTTCTGGTTTAGCAACCCCTGGCAGAACAATCAATAACTTACACTCTGAGAGTGATGGGAAGAGGGAAACAATGAAGATAACAGACTGCAGCAGTGCATCAGGACCTGCAGGGGGTCTGCTAACTTGCTGGGATAAGGATGTTCTGGCCTCTTGCCATTGGAATATTAGGGCTCATTGGCAAGGCAGGAAATGTTTGGGGGGAGTTTGCTGAGACAGAGAAAATCACCAGGGCACAGCTCAGCACAGCTCTCAGTCTGGTCAGGAAAAAACTCAGATCTGGAGCACCAAGTAGTGATTAGGTTCAGCCTGCCTCCAATCCAATCCTGTGCAGGAGTGAAGAGAGTGTGAGCCCTTCAGAAATGATAAATTACATCCCAGATGAGAACCACAGACCAGAAAGCCCCAGCACAGGGGGAGACGGCTGGAAAAAAAAAAGGAAAATTCACAGAGCCTTGTCATCAGCCACAAGTGCCCAATTTCCCCCCAGGTTTCCACCTTGCTGCATGAATCAGGACAGTTGTGTTTAATAAGCAGGGGAGGAAGGCTGCCATCACAGCATCTCCATCTCCTGCCTGTTAGGTGCTCTCCAGGCTGTGGGACCGAGGCTGGGAGGATTCAGGCTCTGCTTAGGGCTGGGGTCATACTGAAGAGGCTGCCAGTGAAGAGGCCAGGGGAAAGTCAGGGTGCTTTGTTTTCCATTTTGTCTCCAAAACCATAATTCAGAGTAAGTTTGAAAGCAATTACTTTTAATATCTTTTCTACAGTTCCACACTGGCTAATAGCCCATATAGCCTCCCAGCCAAATTCTGTGAGCTGCTGGGACTCTGCAACTCAAGCAGAAGTGATCTGGGGGCACAGACACAGAAGAGTTGGTATTTATGATCTTGCCTTAAGGTTCACAGCAGGGCTGAATGTGGCCTGCTGACTTGGACTGTCCAACTGTAAACCAAAGGAGAGCCTGAGGAACAATAATGAAAAAGCCAATTAGTTGATACAGTAGGTAATGGACTCCCTGGAAATAACTGTTGGAATCAACTTTCTTTAAAAGAAAAAAGAAAAAATCTGGGGCAAACTGATGCCTTGTGAAGGCTGACCAAGAACAGAGACAGGACAGAGTTAAAGAATAAAGTAGGGATTTATTAAAAGGCCTCAATGGATCCACCTTGGGCAGCACAAGAGCCCAGCCAGGACTGCACCCAAGGTGAACCAAATTGGTCACAAAAAAAACTGCTTGTGGGGTCTCTCATTTTGATCAGTTCTGCTCCATTTGCAATCTGGAGTTCATTGTCCAGTTCCAGCTTTAGCCCATGCAGTCCCATCCTGCTTGTTTTTCTCTCTTCAGCCCACGTTGTTTGTGCTCTTGTGCCTGAGATTTGGATCATTTGTCCTTGGTCCCCAGCTAGAGCAGGAATTGTTTTGTCTCCCTGCTCTGTGCAGAGAGCTCACCATCCCCTAATGTGAAGCTCAGACCCTCACACTAAAGCAGCTCAGAATCTGAAAAATACAAAAGCTAAAACCTGAGGCATCAAAACCAGAAAGTTCCTAATTTCACACGTTGCTAAGTTAAAATAATATATATGCAGAGTCTGCTATATAAGAGTGTGATCAGCAGCCCTGATGTGAACAGGGAAGGGTGAGGATGTGCAGGGAGCCTGGCTGGTGTTTGGGAGAAGCCAGTGCAGCCCCAGCCTTCCCCTGGCCCTGCTCTATCTGTGCCTGCCCACAGGAGCTCTGAGCCTGAAGACATTTCTGTCTTGCTGAAACAGATGAGACCATCAGGGAGCTTGGCTCTTGTGCATGAGCCACATTTACCCAGGCTGATTTCCCTGAAGTTACAGAATCCTGTCAGAATACAGTGGTTTAAATGACTGAATTCTTGTTTTTTACCCAGATTAGCTACATGGTTGGGTTATGCATCTTGTGCTTTCCAGAAGGGCTGATGGCTGCTACAGAAAACAAGGAATTTTGACAAGATGTTGATAAATTATTAAAACACCAGCAACTCCACTCGCTCTCAGGTTTAGAAGGCTTGAAAAATGTTTCCTTCCTGATAAGTTTAAACTGCAGCAATTGTTTTTAATGAAGTGATACAACCAGAGGGCCAGAATTTTACTGAGCAGAAGGGGAATCATTCCAGCCCCTCTGCACCAGTGAAAAGCTGCTCTGACAGGACTAAGGCTCCTTGTCAGACAAACTTTTTTTAGCAATCACCTCAGTAAAGCTCCTGCCTGCTGCCAGAGGCCTGGACAAAGGGCAGGGACTTATCTAAACCCACACATCCATCTGTAAAAGTGAGTCCCAGCTCACCCCAGCTCACCATGCAGCCAGTACCACTCTGCCCATCTGGCACCTGCAAGGGCAGAAAACCCACCCAGCACTGCCTTACCCTGGCCAGAAGGCACTTCTCTCACCATTTGGGTGCAGGTATTTTGAATCAGTTTCATTAACATTCTCTCCCTGAGAAAACCTTGGCTTCAGAGGAGAGATCCCTCTGGAGTGGGAAATGGCTCCAGGTGTCAGTGCTGGCCCTGGCTGTGCTGCTAGCAGCGTGGCAAGGACAGCAGGACAGTGACCAGCTCCTTCCCCCAGCCTTGCTCACTCCCTGCCCGCCTGCTACTGATGAGAAAATGGCTGTGAAGCCTGGGTCACCTGTTTTCAGCTGCAAGAACTGCTCCAAATATGCAGGAATCTCCAAATATGCAGGAATCTGTCACCAGTGAGGAAGAAGACACTATCTAGACAGCTCTGCAAGGCACAGGAAACCTGATTCTAGGCAGCCTCCTTGCAACTGCCTCACTTATAATTGATATTTTATTGTTTGCTTTGCAGGCTGGCGTTTATCAATGACACTTTGCTGCACGAAACAGCTGGAAGGTTTCTACCTCCTTTTCCAAATCCTGGGGCAAACTGTGGTGATAAATGAGCCCTGAAACAGCATGATTTATAGCTCTGTAGCCTCAAGGTGCACTGCACATTCTTTTGTACAAATTAAATCCTGCTTAAGTCTCCTTAAATTTTTCAGGGTGACCTCTTCTTCCCTGTCACAATTCTTGTTATGAATCACTGAATGTCTACCTTCCTTTTTAAAATGTTATTTTAACTAAGGGTCATATATTTCCATTTATTTTCCCTTCAAGTTGCATTGGGGCTCAACCACTATCAGCTCAAAGGGGACAGGCAATGTCTGGTCAAAGAAAACACTGATTGTAAAGAGGAGAAGGCTGATGCCATCGTGGCAAGTGCACCCCCATTTGGGGTTCACTTGGCTTCATTTTGGTTTCATCTTGGGTGCAGCCCTGGCTGGGCTCTTGTGCTGCCCAAGGTGGATTCATGGAGGCCTTTTAATAAATCCCTGCTTTATTCTTTAATAGGTCAGCCGGCACAAGGCATCAGTCTGGTCACAAAATGGTCACAAAATGCACGATGGCTCACGGGGTCTCTCCCTGGGATCAGTTCTGCTCCATTTGCAGATTGCAGTTCATTGTCCAATTCCAGCTTTAGCCCATGCAGTCCCATCCTGCTTGTTTTTCTCTCTTCAGCCCACGTTGTTTGTGCTCTTGGGCCTGAGATTTGGATCATTTGTCCTTGGTCCCCAGCTAGAGCAGGAATTGTTTTGTCTCCCTGCTCTGTGCAGAGAGCTCACCATCCCCTCATGTGAAGCTCAGACCCTCATACTAAAGCAGCACAGAATCTGAGAAATATAAAAGCTGAAACCTTGTGGCATCAATACCATAGTAATTCTTTTGTAATAAACAACTGTCCCCATAACCAACAGTTCCACAGACTGTCCCACGCCCTGAGTGGTGCTTGTTGGCTGCATTGTGCAGGTAGTACAGTACAGGGTATGTCACAACTCCACTCCCCTGGGCCAGAATGTGCACTCTGCTCAATTCCAGCTCTTTCTGTGGCCACCCTTCTCAGGGGGTCTCTTCCCCAGGTTGAGGAACCTGAGCAGCTTCAGTCTAAATGGTCTTCTGCTCTGGGATTGCCCATCATGAGTGTGCAGAAACCTTATGACTGTTAGGAAGTGTTAAATATCTCAAATGTAGAAAATGTGGGGCTATACAAGACACACCCCACTGAATCCCTGTAGGATATTCCAGAAAAAAAGGTGGAAAGGGAGATGAAAGAGAAACAAGGTTTTTGAGACTGCCAGTTCCCCAGTTTCTGTGTGGGGCTGAAGATGACAAATAGAAATTTGGCTGATACCATTTGTACATTTAATGCAAAGCTGGCTCTGCAACTCAGGGCCTCTGGCCATGACATGGGAAAAAGAAGGTGGTGAGTGAAACTGCCCAGTGAAATCAGGAGCCACCTTGTCAGCAGGACTTGGACACTCAGCAAGAATGAAGCTGAAGGATGCTGTAATGTTTGTTTTAAAGGAAGATCCAAAAGTTTTGGCTGTTGTAAACTTAAAGGATGCTCAGTAATGTCAGGATTTGGTCCATGGGAAGAAAAGTGATCCTTTTAGATCTATCAGAAATGCAGAGAATCTCAGTTAATGAGAGCTAGACATTCCACAGTGATATGTAAAACTGGGAGACTCCTAACTAGAACATGTGGAGCACATATGGAGCACATGATGGGAACTACAGATTTTAGGAGGAACTCACCAGAGTTCTCATACATTTGAGATACACATATAACACTCTGAAAACAGATTTTGAGGTAGAGGCAAAAAATGTTGAAGAGTCATTGAGCTTGATGTCCTTACAAAATTGTCCCAGCACTGTATGCTTTGTTTTTCTCACATAAGAAGTGTTTGGTTTCTTTGCCATAAGGAAAGGTTGTTACTGATGAGTAGCAGAAGTAAAGGGCCTATTCCAAATTTAAATCCAAGCAATCCCATTAGCAGGTGTTTAGCAGGACACTGGTGAATTATGGGCAGCAGCAGTGCATGACTGTGCTGTGGCACTGCTGAAGATAAGGTGTTGAACTGCAATACACCACTGGTATTAGAATAATAATGTTATCAGGAAAGATAGATGGGAAGCACTTGGATGCAGTGGCCAAATTCTCATCTAATTTCCACTGGGTACCCATGGTGCAAGTCATGATAAATGCTGCAGGCCTGCATTTCCCAAGGGAAGATTCTGGCCCAGCTCTGCAGACAGCTCAGAAGAGTGAATCCTCTGAGAGGAGGGAAGGGCATCCTTCTTTCCATGGTGCTGTTCCCATGTCCTTCTCAGACTAGAAAGTAAAGAGACAAATAAATGATGAACCCTTTCAGTGGATAATAGGTGAAATAAATCATACAGTGTTCTAGGCCATAAATATACAATCGGGGAATTTTGAATATTTAGCATTTTTTCCAGCAGCCCACAACACATTCTTATGACAGCATAAAATCTTCAACAGAAAGAGAGAAATGGGGTATTTATAGAAGGATAAGAACAACATCCAGTTGAATTTACCTCTTTGGTTAGTTAGTTACCTAATTATTTGTTTTAGAAATAATACTATTTTGATGACTTGGATGACATGGAATCTTTGATGATTTGGAGTTAGGGTGACTTTTCTTCTGGTAGATTCCTACCAGTGCCATGCTGGGTATGCAGTGACATGAAGCTTTAGCCCCTTTAGGAACTTGGAAGGATGTGTTGTGTTCTAATGAGATCCTGTTCTTTGGAGGGGGCTGCAATCCAGTGTGACTTGACCCTTCCCATTCCTGTTATTTTATTTTATGCTTTGTGTTAAAGTCCAAGCCAGCTGGCATCCTGATAGAAATTTCCAGAGCTCCACAGCACGTTGCACAGTCCTTTTTCCATTTAATTCTGCTGTTAAGAGAACACAGTGTGTGTGTGTGCCAAGTGTGGAGCTGTTCTCCAAAGCCAACCCTCCCAACTTTGGACTTCACATCCTCTGACTCCTTCCCCCCATTACAGAAACTTGTGGCTGCAGCCTCACAGAGCCAGCAGGGTTAAAATCTGGTGCACTGTGGTAAATATTTGGCAATGAACAGTGACTGCAGGGTGAGTTCTGCCTTAGCTCTGCCCTCCTGGAATGATGCACTGCCATGAAAGCTTTCCTGAGATTAATCCCTGGACACACACCTCGGGGAAGCAGGATTCAGAATACAAAGCAGGGAGAGCTCCAAGGTCTCCTTTTGTCTTAGGGTATTTTTGCAAAGAAAAAAAAAAAAAAAGAACTGTCAGAATGAATTTCTTGGGTAGTTACATGCACATCACACGGACACTCACTCCAGCCCAGTGCAATCTGGCATGAGTTAAATGTACCATTAAAGAAAAGCCTTAGCTAAAAGGCTCCTCAGTAACTCTCCACCCTTGAAAAGCATTTACCAAACCCATATTATGTTCTTGATTGCCTTGACTGTATTTTCTGTGCTGGTTTTTTTCTTTCAGCTGATTGGAATTCTGAGATATAACAAAACCTTCTTTGGAGTGTGACCTTGAGAGTTGAGCTCTTGTATGCTATAAATAATGGAAAATTAGCTATATAGGCTAAAACAGTGAGGAAAGTATTTTATATGACTTTCAAGGGCTGTAAGCCCAAGAAGACCTGATGTCTATCAGAGTGTTATATAAATAGTCTTGTAATGAGGAAGAGCATATAAGATCCAAGATAGATTTCTGCTTTTTAATGAGATGGGAGAATATATTACTTCAGAATTTAAAGGCTATTTTTCTTTTTGAAATTCAGATCTGGCTTTATGAATATTTTATTTTAAAAATCCAGATGATGGTAATAAGTTTTCTAATGCTAAGACATTTCTCTTTAACATGTAAGTATATTGTTGACAAGCCTAATTTTTCCAGAAAAATCACTTTAAAGTTACTAATATACATTTTAAAATTAAATTCAATCTCAGCCCATCCTCCAGTTTTTCCAGTACTGAAGCTTTCTGCCACTGTGAGGAGTTACAGTAGAAATTACTAATAGCTCTAAAAGAATAATTGCTCCTACAGTCTCTGCTGGAAACTTGTCACAAGGATAACCCTGCTCCAGACCTGTATTTTTGGAATAAGCTTTAAGCTTGTATCTGACTTGGCACTGGAGTTTCTTCAAAGAGGAAACACTAGCTCATTTAAAAGGTACCCTCAAATCTGTTCCATGATTGAGATAACATTTTATTGCTTTATCAAATAAGTTTTGCACTGTAAACTTACTAAAGCAGTAAGTTTTACTGCTTCATTGGAATTTCATTTCAAAAGGATTTCTCTGGTTAGAGCCTGATCAATACCTGCATTTTGCAGAATGTGAAGATTTCCTTTTTATTTTGAAATAGGAGAAATTGCCTCAAGATTAATTTCAGCTGCAGTGGAAGGAGGATGTTGGAACACAGAGGCACAGGATCAGCACCAGCCACTGTTTTTCCAGATGTAAGAAGAAGGAACATATTGAAGATATTTCCCCACTCCACTGATACATTGTGGGTAGATCAGTAAAAATGTTCTCAGCTGAGAGATGCACAGTTCAAAAACCATTGAGGACATACTCATGCACAGACACAAATAATCAGCCATTTTTCAGGACGTTCCTCCCCAGGAAGCCAGGCTCTAAATCCTGTGATTTTGCTAAAAGCTGGAACATCTTCTCAAAGCAAGTTAGAAGTTCCAGTTTTCATTTCAATATGCTGTCTCACCAAGTGCCCACACAAAGTAAATGTGATGTTTTGTTTCAGGTCAAATATTTCATAATGGATAATTTGCTTGGTCCCCTTTAGAAATGTTGATGTTGTAAGGGAAAAAGAATAATGAAAATTTATCTGAAAATAATTAGCCCTTTCCCTAGACAAACAGGAAAAACACCAAGGTGTTCTAATTGCTAAGCTGCTGTTTTCCAACTCTGGTTCTGGCCAGAGGCATCCTGGAATCAAAACTCACACTCTATCCCCCGTTCATCCACTGATTTATTATTTGCAGTTGGAAAATTGCTTTTTTGTAAGCCTCTCTTTCCTCATCTAAGAAAGAGAGATGATGTGATAAATCCTTGTGCAAAGCCTTGTAAGTGCTGTTGATGAGTCTTACTATATGAACAAAAGGCTTTTAATAAAATAATAATTATTATTATTATTATTATTCCTCCTCCTTCTCCTCCTCCCTCATAGTATTTTCTGCTTTTTCAGCCATTCACTAAAACACATCACATTTTAGGCTATTTACCCACATTCTGGAGGAGCTGTAGAGATCCTCTCTCCAAAACCACAGAGATTAAAAACTCCTTCAGAAATCTTGGATTTATATGATATACCAACACTGCTGCATTGCACATGAGCACCATCAACAATATGGAAGAGAACATAAAAAAACCCTATATTTTTAGGCTTTCAGCGTTGCTAACTAGACAAATTTGAGGTATAAATTACATTCTGTATCCCTGAAAATCTTCCCAGAGGAAAATCCCAGATTTTCTCTGTCCCCCATGGGAAGCAGGGCGTGTTCCTCTCTGCTGATGTGACACAGGGACTGTGCTCTCCTCCTCAGGGGTGTTTTACTGCCCCTCAGGGAAATCAGCTTTGCACCCACCCCTGCAGGGCTGACCTGCTCCACAAGGCAGCTCCAAAGCTTTTCTGTCTGGCCTCTCTTGCCATGGCAGCCTTGCCTTAAGTCAACTCATTAATGCTTCTCATAGTGAAAAAGTGCTTAATAACCTCTGTTCCAAGTCTGCAGCTCTTTCATTTCCACTTGTGCTCCTGGTACTATCATCTGGTAGAAATTATCTACAACAAATTAAGAATTTATGTACTTGAGGAAGACGCTGGCTGGAAGCTCATTGGGGGAGGCATTTTCATGGCTTTTTTCAAGGCTTTTTGAATGGGGGCTTTTTCATTAGACTTTTTCATTTCACCTAAAGATTGAAAAATGTATGAAACAGCTTCTCTGGGGAAGGAGAAATTTCTGACTCTTTAATAAGCACTATTTATCAAAGACAGACAATGTGAACTGCCTGCCAGATGTGGAGTGCATGGCCTGGAAATTCTTGTGTATGAGCTGCCTCAAGGCTTGGCTCCTCATTTCTCTGCGTGTTCTGTGTGCCACACTCACTTCCCACTGACACCCACTGGGGAAGCTGCTCACACACACAAGCACTGCCAAGGCCACCCCTGCCCTGCCCTCCCCAGAGCAGCCACAGTGTCCTCATTCCATCAGGAATGGCAATTCCATCAGGAATGGCAATTCCACGAGCCCATGGCAGAGGGAAACCAATGGCACTCAGTGGAAGGACACCACCTGCCAGGTGACCATTGATGCCTTAGGATTTTAGCTTTTATATTTTCCATATATTTGTAATCCTGCAGTTCTTTAGTGTGTAACTCTAAACCCCAGACACAGTGTGAGCTGCTGCTTTCCCATTTTGGGCAGACACAACAATTCCTCTCCAGGCCTGGCAATCAAGGACACCTCACTGCCTCAGAGCCCCAGAGATGGAAACAAAAGTGAGTTGGGGGGAGCAAACTGGGGGTAAATAACTTCATTGCTTGAAGCTGTAATTGGAATATTAACCTCCAATATGTAAATGGCTCAAACTTATAAAAGTGTGAAAACCTGTGAGCCATAGTTCATTTTTTTTGGGTGTAGCCCCTGGGTTAGTTTTGTCTGCCCAAACTGTACCTGAAGGCCCTTCAAGAAATACATCTGCCTTTTATTCCCTAAATTTTGTGTTTCTGTTTTTAGGTAGCTGAAAAAAGGCACTGCCATGATTAAAAATCACAAACATAAGCACACTGGATTCAGTCAACATGTTTTAAACCTAGTTTTGTTTAAATTTTTGTTTCTACTGGCTTTAGAAATCTGTTTCTATCTTTACAGCAGATATATTCATGGAGCTGACTTACAGTAGAGGAATGTAACTTTTCAGTATCCAGCCATGGTAAATATTTGTACAGCTCACTTATAATTAAATTGATCCATAAAAGTTTCATTATATTTTGAGAGCCAAGGTCTCACTGTAATGGAAAGCTCCTTCCATGACTATTACAGTCTAATCAGATTACTCATCTAATCCCTCCAATTTATCAAGTGCATCAGAATTGATCTGCACCACACAGGAGCTCTTAGTCATTTCTGAGTTTTTTTGGGGGAGTATTTCTGCCTGCTCTTCCCCATTTCTTTATTTACTGAGGCATAGAAAGAGCACTGGCTTTGTACAAATCTGATACCCACTGAAAGGGACTACGAGGCAGTCACTCTTAAGCATCACTGTCTTTCCAGACATTAAAGTTGGAAAATGGAACAATTATTTTTGCATTAGCTAGTCACACTGACAAATTCCCTCTGCACCCTCTTCCTGTCATGCCAAAATGAATCATCAGCATCTTATTAAGGTGCCCAGGCTATTCCATAACAGTAATAAAGTGTAAATGTATCCCAATTATTCATTTAATGACTTCATGAATATTCAGTACTAAGAAGCAGTAGCTGAGCTTACTACAGTAGGTTATTAAGGACACATGCTGCATATCCCTTATTATTTCTGAGATGTTTTAAGGTTTATTTTATTCAGATCTGCCCAGTGTTCATAAATGATAATTCACTGGGACAGCACCAATTCTGTGACAGGCACCAATCCGTACAATTTTAGTCCTTCATGTACATATTTCTTGGGGGAGAGTCTAATTTGATAATAAAAGCAGATTTCAGGGAAAATCCAATTTCTGTTTAAGCAGTGGATCATGGCCCAGAATGACACGAAGTTGGATGTTTACAGTGTTTTTCACCTGGATATCAAAGCAGCAGGTACCAAACACTTCCTTACACCCACAGGTGCTGCAGGGTCAAGGTTTGAAGACGGAGTTGGCACAAAAATGCTCAGAAATTCAGTTACCACAGAAAACTGCTGCTACGAAAGAGATGCTCCTCTTTAGGAATGCTTGCCAGGGCAGGAGTGCACAGTGACTGCACACTGATGCATGTGCATGCATTGCTGTCAGTCTGCGCTGCTTGGTGCTGTGCCTTGCCCTGTGCCCAGCCACCCTGGAGAGCAAAGCCTTCTCCACACCTCCACCAGAACCTCTGGAGACCCCTCTGGCCCTGGCAGAGATCCCTGGCAGTGTCAGGAGAGACTCCCCTCCTTGCAGAAGGCTCCCAGAGGAGGGCTGGACAGCCCTGATAAGCTTACAGCCACAAGGACACATTTCTGTTCAAAGAGCTGGCTGGTGCCCAGAGCAAGTCTAGGTAGGGGAGTGAGCAGCTAACTCCTGACAGAAAATGGAATTGCCAGGCTGGGAGGAGACAGCAAGAGAAGATTTTGACAGAGCAGACCCCTTCTCTTCACTAAAGGGTCTACTGCTGTTGTGGAGTCCTGAACCCAACCCCAAAACTGCACAGAAGGAAATGGGAGCAGAGAGGACATGTCCTGGTGTGCCTAAAGGATAAGGATCAACTGATGGATCTGAGTAAGGAGGAAACAGAGACAGGGGTTCACTCATAGTACCTGTGTTGTTTAAAACAGCTTCATGTGTTCTACTCAGCCTGTGGTTTGTTTTCTTCAAAACAACAAACTTGTGAACACGTGATCTGAAGGTAGCCTTAGGAAGGAAAGGAGCCAGTTTCTGCAGATTTGGCTAGAGAGACTGTTTGAACCCAAACTGAAGCTAAAATTAAACCTGAAGGCTTCAAGAGCAAGAGTGCACTGGCCAGTCCTGGAGAGATGAAAAGCCCAGGGTCTCACAGGTGTAGCAAAGCTGTTTGCCACCAAACCAGCCACAGTACACAGAGTACAAAGATGAATTTATAACCTGATTTATGGTAATTTATTGGTTTGACTTTGTCAGTCCTACAGATACACAAAAAGTAATGCTTCTGTAATGCTGTAATGCTCCTTCCAAACACATAAGTTGTCATCCTGTGAAATTGATGCTGGTTTTGGACGGGTTGTCCTTGGGTTTCTATTTTCTGGTCAACTGGAGAAAATGTTATTTTTACTAGGCATGCTCCCATGAGGATGCCTGAGAGTCTTTGAAAGCAAGGAGCAACAGGCTCTGGATGCATAGTTTGACTGCATTAGCTTTTATGAAATAATCTTGCAACTTGAGACATGCCAAGGAAAACTTCAAAGAAAATATTTATTTTAAACTCAACTAAATCAGGGAAAAAGGCTTTCCCTACCCCAGCCACATATTCAAAGCACATAAAGCTCAGCTTCTACTTTCCTTCTCTTCATGAGAAGTGATTTGCTTTGCTTTAGGCCTCTGTGTTAAGGACTGACCCCAACTAAAGAGCTTTGGTGGCAATCTAATTCCATCAAGGTTGCATTGACAATGATTCCATCATCCACCTCCTTGTGCAGACCTCCTGGGGCTCTTTTGTTGAGGAGGAAAATTATTAACTACACTGTGGGAATCATCACGACATCACCAGTGCAAATGGGTTCAAAATGAGAAACTGAACTTTAGGGCCATGCCTTTGCAATATGGATGTTTTGTATCCACAAATGGGGTTTGGCCTTCTAGGATTTATGTTGCACAGAAATCAGTGACAGGTTTGGGACTTAAGGAAGCAGGAAAATCTGCTGTTAGGTGCTTAACTGCCATTGTCTTGGTATGCAAATCCAGCTCTTAGGAGTGAATTATCCTACCTAAATTTAGCCATGTAAAAGCAAGCACTTAGTCTAAGTAGTTCTTTAGGTTTATGAGATTGTCAGAGAAAGATAATTCAAGAATTCGATGGCTTTTCCTGTTGGAGGCATTAGAGTTCCAGTGAAGAACACATTTTCATGTTTATTCTTTTACATAGATGCATGAATAAATGTATGTGTGCATATGTATTTTTATATGTTTAAAGCACAAATTCTATCTTTTACTCTTCAGTTTTAATTAGGAATGTGCAAAAAAAGCAGGATTAAATCTGAGAAAGTCATCTACTTGCTTGGATGCCATGATACACTGTCATTCAAGGGGCTGCTCATTTCTAACCATCCTGTCCATGACATCTCTCTCTTTTAAAATCATTATGAAGACTGAAAGATTCTGTTCTCTGAGGATGTGCTCTAGTTTTTCGGTAGTTGGGATGTTTGTCATGAGCAAGCTTAAAAGTCAAAGGGTTTAGGTTTTACTGAAAATACTTTACGCTCCTATAAGCTTTCCCTGTAATTTATGTGCAAGTGGCTCCAAACACACAGCTGAGGATGTCGTCTGGGAATAGACTGAAATGTGATTTCTGGGATATTGCATCAATGACTTGAGTCTTAACCTACGGGAAAAGGGATGAAGAAGGAGCATGATAAAAGCTATCACTGTGATCAGTTTGGACACTCTGCTCCTACCAGAGATATTTCTTCTCTTTCTGTGCCATTGCAACCAAGTCATGTTTGCTCCCTGATATATTTGTGCACAACAGCATGAGGAGCATAATTCAAATGAAACATTTCCTAATTATTGTTCCAGCTCAGTAATAAATATGTATGGCTGGCTTTTGTGCACACACAGACGCCCTGGGAGAAGGCTGAGATGCAGAAGTCAGATGTATTTATTACTGAGCTGTTGTCTTAGGTTGGAAATGGGGGTGTGTGTTCTGTCCGTTCAAACCAAGACACCTGTGCAACACACTGAGGGTCTGTGCCACATCACCAGCCCTGCCTGGAACAGATTCTCTGCACAGAAACTGCTGGGGAGATGGGGGATTGGCTGGCACAGCCTCTGCCAAGGACAAGAGAAGGAGGTCTCAGCCTCACTGAGTGACAAAGCACTCTGGAATTAACCAAGGGAACGTAGCCATAAGAAGAAGTCTGGGGCACATTTGTTAGCCCCCAAAAGTGTATTTAATAGGAAACCAAATGAGTTCTAAGGCATTTTGCTGGTTTGAAGAAGTTTCTGGAGCTACAGAGAATCTTCTAATCTTTCTCAGAGCTTCTTTGAGACAAAATAAAGACAAGCTACTCCGTGGATTTTCCGTTTTCCCCAGATTTTTTGCTCTCATATCCATTCTGTCACTCCTTGGCTGAGACCTGTGCTGCTGCTGTTGGATCCTGACAGAGCTGCAGGGATTTACCAGCCACCCTCACTGAGAGTTGCTGATGAAGTACATGGTGCTTCAAAGCAGGGCTTTTTAATCACTTTCACCATCTTCTGTGTGTTGGCTCCGGGAGACAGTGCAAGCACTCCTTATAAATAACCCACAGAGGGCAGTTAAAAAATACTGCAAATGAAAGGAGATCTTTACCCACACTAACACCCTGCAGTGTCACAGAACCCTGCCCAGAGCTCACCCAGGAGATTCAAAGTTCTTTGCATCAAAAGTCCCTCCCCAGCCTCAGCATTTCCCACCAACCACTGCAGGCAAATATCACCAAATTTAAAACTGGAAATGATGTAAATGTGTGTGCTTCTCCATACCAGCCTTAGGACACACACTGTGGCCACATGGGTGTCAAGTTTTGGAAGCTAGGTCATAGAAAATTAAACAAATCTAATTATTAGAGAGGGCTAGGAGGACTGTAGTGCACATGAAAGTAAAACACAGCTCTGTCTGAGACTCAAGGCACCCAGGCAGGAGTTCCTTCAGGTATTACAGCAAGTTTCAAATAAATCCATCATCCAACAAACAGTTTTAATTATTTCCAGCCAAATGCCTGTAACCTTGGCAAAAAACAATTATTGAGCAGGCTATTGATCTAGTCAGTAAATAAATACACTTATGTCATCACTGAGCTAGAATCCTCCTGGGTATAAAACCAAAATCTTAAGGACGACTAGTTATCTGACATATGATTTTAATTAGGATTTATTGATTAAGGGTTTTTAAAAACAAATGGACTTTCTCAATAAAAGTCCTAGCACAGGATTTTCTGCAAAGTTAAATAATGTCTGGCTTGCTGTATAAGAACCTGTGACCCACATCCTAATTACTTTACTACAGAAATTTGCTTTTTATTTCAAGAGAAGAATGCAGACAACATTCATTCCAAACACCATGGAAGCTGAGAAGGCCTCAGCCATCAGAACCACACAGGGAATTGTTCTCAGTGCCTGGTCCTTGCCTGCTAACCAAGGTGTTCCAGTCTGGTAAAAAAGAGTGACAGGAAAGAGAAGAAAAGCACAAGAAGTTCTTAAATGCTCGTTCTTCCAACGAGCTGGACATGAGATCAACCATAACATCTCCTTGGACCTCCTAGAGTTCAGTGCTTAAGGACTCTCCAGAAAGTCCCACCATTCCCAGGAGGTGAAGTTGAAGGTCACAGGTTGTTGATGTGTGTGGGCTGAAGACAGTCTGGGATTGATTTTCCATGCTCGAGATCAACCTGAACCCTTGAGCAGACTCATTTCAGCCCTGGTGCTACTGTGGATGGCAAAAACACCTCTGGGTCCTGCAGGTGGCAAGGACAACTCCCTGTGGAGGAGAAGCTCCATCAGAAGAAGTTCCATTATATAATTTAATAACAATAATATATAACTATTAATAATAATACAAGTACAATATCAATATATTAATATAATATAATAGTATAATATATAATATACAATGGTAAATAATAATAATAATAATAATAATAATAATAATAATAATAATAATAATAATAGTCCCATTATTTTCCACTATATGATTGTTCAAATCAAAGTCCAGCTCAGGGTAAACTATATGCACTCACATTGCTCCTACTGTAAACTGTAACCACCACATTTCTGCAGCCAAGAAGCTGGCCCTATTCACCAGCAGCTGAGGCAATTTTCCACACCTCAGGTGAAAGCCACAGCATCCCTCCCCTGCTCTCCCTTTCCCACTTCCTGAGCAGCACGTAACATGATATACATACAGCTCTCCCCAGCTAAGAAATAGATTGCTAATTTGTTAGTGTTACATTGAAGTTTTATCCCCTGAGGAGGAGATATTTTCTTTAAAAGTAACCATTTGTGTAATAATCTTTTATCCACCCCAGTCAGGAAGAATCAGCATTTCCTGAGATGCCTGTGGGGAGCCTCATGACTCTGCCTTCCAGGTAAAACTAATCCTGTTTCTTTGTGTCACACAAAAAGCATATGAACACCCAAATCTCTCTGCAGCTCTATTAGAACTATTTAGTCCAGAAAATGTCACAGATATTTGATTTTTTTTGAAGTATTTAAGGAAAGGAAAAAAAAAAAAAAGAGAGAACAAAACTCCAAACCCCTCCAGAGTTCTCCTGATGCTTGAGTGACATAAATATTCACTAGACCATGGGAGACTGCAGTCTAGTTTGTTTAAATTCAATTATGTCATTGTCTGCACCAGAATGACAGGGGACTAATAAATGCAGGGCATACCTGGGTGAGGGAGGAGAGGAGCTGGCTGCCTCCCTGGCAGTGCTCTGCAGCATGAAATGGGGCTCTGTGAGCTGTGTGCCTGCCTGATTACTGTGCCTTTACCAAGTGTAACCCCACGACTGAATGTCACCAGGAGAGAGTGAAAACTTCACTGCTGTCACTTTAATTTCCTTCCCACTGGGTAATTACAAATGAGACTGTAGGCTGGTTTATTGTCTTTTTCTCAGTTCAGCTGAAGCTGTGTAAACATTCCTGACAGTCTCTCACAGGGGTACCTCCATCCCTCTGCACTGGGGAGCAGAAATGTGGAGCAGCAGCAGAGCAGTGACCACTCTGCAGCTCCAGAGAGGATCAGCCAGCTGCCTGAAAGCAGCAATGTCTCTTCAGTGTGAAGTCAAAACTGCTTTAAAACCAGAAAAATTATTTTCTTTCAGAACAAACCAGAAGCTTTGATCTCTCCCCCAGCAGAGAAAACCCAATAAATTTCACTTCCAAACCAATTTTTCAACTGGTTGAAAATGAAAGCACAACCCAAGACTTATCTGAGACCTGATTTCTGGATGTCAAAATCTGAGACAAGTCCAGCAGAAGAGTGGCTCCAATGCTTGATGGAAGTCAGTGAAGCCCAGGGTAGGTTTGGGATTTCAGAGGCTTGGCCCAGCTTGGAGGGGACAGCCAGCACAGCCCTCCCTGGGGTGACAGAGCCTCCAGAGCTTCTGGCCTGGGGGGCCAGGCAGGTGTGGGGACCACCAAGGCTCTGTCCCAAGCTGCACAGCCCCCAAGAGATTCCCTGATGGGATGCACACCTAGAGAACTGTGGAAGAGGTTTTACAGTCACTTCTGTGAGCCAGAGAGAAGCTTGATCAGAGGATCCATGTTTACCCCTAAAAGAATTTCCTACCAAGGTTGTTGACACAGAAACCAAGAAAGAAAGAAGGATAAATAAGAGAAACCTGCAACTGCCCTATCCTAATGAGCACTTTGTTTGTCTCTTGTGCCCAATGAGTAAAGTGTAAACCTATGAGTTTTGTAAGAATGTATAAAAAGCATGCATGCTGGAATAAAACCAGTTTGAAACCTCTGAAAATTGAGTGTGTTGCTTTGTATTGTCTCCATCTCAACTACAACAGAGAACAAGCCCAGTTCAGACAAACTTGTGCTTTCAAGTTCAGATGCTGTTTCATGGAACAGCTCCCATCTCTGGCTCTTCCCACTCCCACCTGCAGGCAGGAAGGGTCACTTGAAGACCCAGCAGTGACAATGGGACTTCCAGGATAAACAATCTGAATGTAGCAGAGGCAATTCCCAGCCTGGCCCAGAGCCTGCTGCTTTTCCAGGAGACCACGGTGATTGCTGACAGCTGCATGGTTTACAAATTACATTTACCCTGGTCATGGCAATCACAGCTCCTTAACTGCTGGCAAGTGGTGTGTGGGTGCCTGGACACTTTTCTCTCCAACAGGTTTGCCATTTTAAGCAATTTATATCTGTTTGCTTCAGAGAGAAAACAAACAGCAAATGATAATGCTGGGGAATGTTTGCTAATTCCCCACACCAATGAAATACACCTTTGAATGGTGTTGGCTTCCAAGCCATACATAAACCAGCAGCTGACTTATTTATTAGCTGTGAAAAGGAGCTGAGGATCAAAACACAATGATAATTCTTTTCATTCCCCGGGGCTGACTGCTGTGCAGGTGCTGAAAGATATTAAACACACTCCTGAACTAGAAATAGGAATGGGATTGGGAAGGAGTGACCCCAAACCCAGCCTTAACAGACTAAATTTAGCCCCAAAAATTTACACAAATTTTTTTAACCTCATTGCAAACCATAGCAGCTTCCCCAAATGTATCCTGCAGGAAATGATGGGGCAGAATTATTCCAGCAGAACCTCCTGGACCTCGTGCTGATGGCAAGAGCAGAGACACAGAGTCCATTCTCCTATTTGGCTTCTGTTTGTCACAGAAATTTATTAATACTTTAGATTGTCTTGCAAAGAAAAACCCAAATGGCATGTGACATTCCAGTTAAAAACCACTAAGCAGTGTGATTTTTGGTTCAAGAGGTGGAGAGAAGATGAAGAGGCAAAGAGGAGTCAGCTGAGAAATGTCAGCCACGACAAAATGGAGAGTGGCCTTGGTGGGTGGGGCAGCAGCCCTGCCAAGGCAGCAGAGCAATCCTGAGACATCCCTGCAGTGATCCTGCTGCTGGGGAGGAGGATAAAACCTTAAACTGCCTGGAGACTCCTGTCCTGGCTCCTGTCCTGGTGTACATCCACAGGGACAGCCCCTGCTCCCCCTGCAATCACCCACCTTCATCAGCACCTCCCCAAAATGAACCAGAACGGCAGAGGTGGCCACAGGGCATGACATTTAAAACAGAGAACAGGCAAAAAAAACCCCCCAAAAACCCAACAAAAAACCAAACAAAATAAAGATTTCTTTTTAAACTTGGTTCTGAATTAAGAACAGAATAGGTCTTTGATTATTACTAGTGCTAGGATTTCTATTCCAATGATTTCCCACAGCTCTGTTATGGGCAAGAGGCAGGAGAAAGAAGAAGAAAAAAAAGATAATAATAATAATAATAACAAAAAAAAAAAAGCCAGCACAGGCTGTTCTAGTCATTTCAAAGCACAAAGTAATCAGATGGCCATCTTTCTGAACAGGTGTGATTGGTGAGAGGAAACCAAATGTCTTTGCTTTTCCTTTTTAAATTGCAGGATATAAAATCATATCTTTTGTTGCATACAGGTGCTCCATCCCCTCTGCTTTAAATCACATATTTATGCTTCTTTCCAAATAGCTAAGGGACCAAGCCTTAAAATAAAAATCTGGACAGTCAGAGTGATTAATACACAAGGTTCCACAGGCTTTGGCACAGAACATTTGCATTACAAAAAGCTATAAAAAATAAAAATTTAGTTTTCTTTAAAGTACCAGAGCATCTTTATTGCAAACCTTTTTTTATTTCTTTTCTTTTTTTTTTTTTCTCAGTAGTCTTTCTATAAGTTACACATCATCTTTACCACTTTCTCTCCTTGTTTGTCTCTGGGTTGAACTAGGGGCTCAGACAGAGAGATTTTAATAGGAGTGAGACAGCAGGAAGACGCCCATGCAACATCAAGAGAAAGTTTGATGCTGTATGTAAATAATGAGCTTTCTTCTCTTTGAGACTGCAGTAAAGAGAACATTACAGAATTTCTGTTCCCATTTTGAATGGGTAAATGTGAGGATTATGGACTCCCATCCCTCCCTGAACAGGGGAGAGCACAGCCTGTGCCCAGGTGATGGGGATAACATTCAAATCACACAGAAGCCACAACCAGCCCTACGTGAGCTGCAATTCTGTTCAACCTTTGATTTTTAGATTTACAAGAATGTTGCCAAGTTATAATCAGGCAATGTGACTGACAGCAGTGCTGGCATTGTCACAAAGGTGTGCTAATGTTAAATTTCCTGAGGGAAATGGGCTGGGCAGGGGGCACAATGCTGGGTTGTGGTCTGTGACATCCCCAGTGGATTAATCCAGTGAGGTGTGCTAATGTTAAATTTCCTGAGGGAAATGGGCTGGGCAGGGGGCACAATGCTGGGCTGTGACATCCCCAGTGGATTAATCCAGTCCTGCAGCCCTTTGCCTGGGCTGTGAGGATGTGTGCCCAGCCCCAAATGACAGGATTTTACAGAAAAGGTGGGACTTGTGGATAAATGATGTCTGAGGAGAGAGATGTTCCTGCAGACATCCCCACAAGAATGAGGGTGACACAAACCCTTGCTCTCTGTGGCCCTGGTGCTCCCAAGCAGGGCTGGTGGACACTGCACAAGACCTGCAGGAACGTTTAGTCTCAGCTTTTCCCCCTCCTTTTTTGTTCAAGTACAAATTAAACACCAAAGCACACTTTGATGTTGAGCGAACTTTCCCTTTGTTTAATGATCTGTGAGTTTAACTGCTTGTTAACCAAGAGCAGCACTACTATTTAATTCTGCAGCTGCCAACCAAACTGGCCTCAATAACAACCTGCCATGGGCCTGTCTCTGTCCCTCCCTCCCATTAGAGGCTGTTCCCTACCAAGAACACACTTTCATCAGGTTGGCTAAAAATAACAGAGTTCACAGCCTGTTTTCTAAAAAAAGACATGATTTTAGAATATATGAAATTTCCATCCGTCTGCTTTCACCTCTCTTACTTTGTACATACTTCACATAAATCCTGATGGCCTCTGGTGGCTGTGGAACATGTGTTGCACCACAGGTGGGAAGGACATGGATTCCTCTTGTATTTTTGGGGTTCCCAGATGAAGGAAAGAATGATGAATCTGACTCCATGTCCTCAGAAGGCTAATTGTTTTATGATACTATATTATCTTAAAAAATACTAAACTAAACTATACTAAAGAATACAGAAAAGATAATAATGAAAACTGGTGACTCTCTCCAGAGTCCTGACACAGCCTGGCCCTGATTGGCCAAAGAGTGAAAACAACTCACATGAAACCAATAAAACAATCACAACAATCACCTGTTGGACAAACAATTTCCAAACACATTCCAAAGCAGCAAAACACAGGAGAAGCAAATAAGATAATACTGTTTTCCTTTTTCTCTGAGGTTTCTCAGCTTCCCAGGAGAAAAATCCTGGGCAGAGGGATTTTTCCAGAAAATATGACTGTGACAGAGTCCAGTCTATTCCTTAAATGGCACAGCCTGGTCAGAATTGCTTCTTGCCAAAGCCAAAGCTGAGTCTGAAGTGCTCCCACAATGACCCCCACACACACAGCCAGACTGTGGATGGAAGTTAATTAAATTCCACCACAACAAAATCCAGACTTAAGGTATATTTCCATCACTCTCTGATGTTAAGCTTAATATGAATGCGCTTCATTGCAAGAAAAGGTGAAAATAGGCTTGAAATCTGAGCCCTGGTTTTCAATGTTACCCACGTTTTCAGTGCTATCAGAATGACTTAAAGAAACCTAAAGAAGCCCACAAGGTGCCAGCTGTGCCAACAGATGCTATAAGCACTGCACAAAAGATGTATTTTCAGAGCTGTTGGGAGGTTTGCCATGTTCTAATCAAACTGGTTCTTTATTCCTTTAGAAAAGTTCAGCTTCCCCCTAACCTCAAATTACAAAATTGCTGCAGCAGCCTGCAGAGGCTTTTAAAATAAAATTGTACATTTGGATAAAGAAAGAGGAGATAGAGGAGGGAACCATTTCCATGGGATAGCTTGGCCTTAAAAACTTATTGAATGCTTTGGTTAGGCCAGAATGTTGTTCTTTTGTTACAAAAAGAACAGGTGAAAGGGTGGCATTCTGGTTTTGTTGAGCTCAGTGAGCAGTTTGCTGCCAGGATTCAGAGGGGCAGGCACTCCTGTCCACCCCTGAATCTTTTCAGGGAAATTTCTACATGAAGTTTAGTTGTTAAAAGAAAAAACCAAAAAGATGTTTTGGGTGTCCACCCCCATCCTGAGGTTTTAAGACCTTCCCAAGCAGTGGGAAAAAGCCTTCCCCATGCCTGCAGTCTCAACATGAGTAACAGGACAGGGTTCAGAGCTCTGCTCCCCTTCACAGGCACCCTGCACTAGCTGCTGGCTGGAAACGATGCCACAGGTGATACCTTATGACCCAAGCAGTGGGAAAAAGCCTGCCCCATGCCTGCAGTCCCAACATCAGTAACAGGACAGGGTTCAGAGCTCTGCTCCCCTTCACAGGCACCCTGCACTGGCTGCTGGCTGGAAACAATGCCACAGGTGATACCTTATCAAGGTTGACCTAGAACAGAGACTGGATAGAGATAAAGAATAAAGCAGGGATTTATTCAAAGGCCTCCATGGATGCACCTTGGGCAGCACAAGAATCCAGCCAGGGCTGCACCCAAGATGAACCAAAATGGTCACAAAAAAAACCCCAAAAACCTACTTTGAACTAAAAAAACTTTGATCAGTTCTGCTTCATTTGCAGATTGCAGTTCATTGTCCAATTCCAGCTTTAGCCCATGCAGTCCCATCCTGCTTGTTTTGCTCTCTTCAGCCCACGTTGTTTGTGCTCTTGGGCCTGAGATTTGGATCATTTGTCCTTGGTCCCCAGCTAGAGCAGGAATTGTTTTGTTTCCCTGCTCTGTGAAGAGAGCTCACCATCCTGTAATATGAAGCTCAGACCCACACACTAAATCTGAAAAATACCAAAGCTAAAACCTGAGGCATCACCACCAAATGGCTTGGGCTTTCCCAAGCTGCTGGATTTAGTAAATGGAGCTGGAAGGCCTCCCTGACCACCCTGGCCTGCCATGGCTGTGCTCCATCCCTATCCCTGCCTGCCAGTTTTCCTTGTGCTATTACTGCTCACGAACACCATTACTGTTGCTCAGCCTCCTCTCTTTTTTTTGGCTCCCTCTCCCAGGAAAGTCTTACTTATATTACTTAAACTTGTGACTAACAAAACCTAAAACCAGGAATACTGGTTCAAATACTGCTCCATGTTCTGCCAAGTGGTCCAAAGGAGCCTCCTGAAAACCTGAGATGCTACAGAATCACTGAGTGGGTTGATTTGGCAGGAGCCACAGTGGGTCACCTGGTGTCACCTGGTCTCACCTCCTGTTTTAACACCCTCTCCAAAGACCTGCCTGCCAGCTGCTTGCAGCCCTAACCCTGTCAGTGCACTTTGGTAACAGCACAGCTCACTGAACCATGGCAGCTCTGTGCTGGATTAAACTCCTCTGGGAACCCCTGGAGTGTTAAAGCCCATGAGGGACTGGCTCGTGTGCAGCCAGAATCCTATTCATTCCCAGGCTGTTACACCTGGACACCCCTGTTCTGAGCTCAGCACCTGGTGCTCAAAGGCACCACAGCTCAGAGCTGCAGAGTGCACAGCACCCCTCAGCAGACTGCCCCAGTGACTCATTCAAAAACCTTTTTCTACTGGATCTCATCTGACTTTAGCTTCCAACATTGCTTGTGCTCTGCTCTTTGCAAGACCAGAGGTCTCATCAGCTCATGGTTTTCTCCCTTGTTTTACCATACAATGTAATGAAATCTTTTCTCATGTTCTTTCTCTCAAGGTAGATTCACTTCTACCTTCTAAATTCAATCACATTTCAGTCTCCTGTACCAATGACTCTTTTCCTATTCCACTGGCACCTTTATATGGGTAAAACTGCATCCACATGGGAAATGGTCCTGGGAAAATTACCACAGGGAAGTTCAACCTCTCCCCTTCCATGCTGATTCACACTAGTCAAAAACTGGAAATAAAATTATTCCACACATAACTCAAATGTGGACTTCCCTCTAACTTTCACTAGAAATTGTAAAGCATTCAGGTATTTTGTGCTTGTTTTGTCTAGGAAAAAAAAGGACAGGGTTCCTTTTCACCCAGATGAGCATCCACTTTATAGATTACTTGAGTTCAAAATCAGATTTAAAATAACTCTCAGCTGTATAACCTACATAAAATTCTCCGATCTTATGCTCAAGGAAGGGAAATATCCTGCTAGAGCAGTTTCACAATTTTATTCAAAGGACTCTAAAATACATTTTTCAGCTTTCCAGAAGTACGTTTTGCTGCTGCTGCTGCAGCTTTCCAAGACTCAATGCAATTACTTGTTAATAAAATCACGGTTTAATAAGTTGGCAGAAAAATTGATACCACTTCCATTCTCTGCCTTAAAACAAATGAAAAGTAGGAAGGAATTGAGCTGTCTCATTTCTGAAATGGGAAGCAGATATTTTTTAAAGTTCAGATCATTACCAAGTGTAATATTCATATAACAAGTTTAACTGACCTTGTGCTATTACTTCTCTGGAGTTAACTTTGTGAAAAATGTATTACAAAACCTAAAAAGAGAAATACTGTTGCAAATTCTCCTGCCCTGCACACCAACTGAAGTGAAAAATAACTCTAGTAGGTCATATGTGTGCCATTCACATTCTCTGAACATGATTCCCTCACCCAGGATTTTCTCCCGGGAAGCTGAAAGGCAGAGAGAGGCCTCAGAGAAAAAGGAAAACAATTCTTATCTCATTTGCTTCTCCTGTGTTGTGCTCATGTGGAATGTGTTTGGAGATTGTTTACCCACAGGTGATTGTTCCATTGGATTCTGCTGGGAGTTGTTTTCACTCTTTGGCCAATCAGGGCCAGGCTGTGTCAGGACTCTGGAGAGAGTCACAACTTTTCATTATTATCTCTTTAGCATTCAGTAAGTATCCTTTCTGCATTCTTTAGTATAGTATAGTTAATATTCTTTAATATAATATGGTATCATAAAATAATAAATTAGCCTTCTGATAAGATGGAGTCCTCCTCATCATTCTCTCCCCTCATTGGGGATGCCTGATTTACAATAATTATGGACCCAATTTGTGTGGCAACAGGAAGCTGTGCCCACTGCAGGAATTCTCATTGTGGAATGAGAAACCTTGGACCACTGGAGCTGACTCCAGCTGGTGCCTTGGAGTGGCTCCCTAGAACAGAGGCTAGACAAGATTCAGAGACTAAAATGGGTATTGTATTTACTGGGACCCCTGTGGCAGGGAGGAATGATGTATCTGACTCCATGTTCTCAGAAGGCTAATTTATTATTTTATAATACTATATTATATTAATGAATACTATACAATACCAAAGAATACAGAAAGGATATTTACTCAATGCTAAAAAGATAATAATGAAAACTGGTGACTCTCTCCAGAGTCCTGACACAGCCTGGCCCTGATTGGCCAAAGAGTGAAAACAACTCACAGCAGAATCCAATGGAACAATCACCTGTGGGTAAACAATCTCCAAACACATTCCACATGAGCACAACACAGGAGAAGCAAATGAGATAAGAATTGTTTTCCTTTTTCTCTGAGGCTTCTCATCTTCCCAGGAGAAAAACCCTGGGCAGAGGGATTTTTCAGAAAATGTGAATATGACAAGTGGGTGTTTATTGAAGGCCTTCAACAGCCACACCTTGGGCAGCCAAAGCCTCCCAGAGGCTGCACCCAAGATGGACAATGGTCACCAGTTTTTCAGACAATTTTAAGTTTTGACCATTTACATATCAGGAGTTAATTCTCCAATTACAGCTTCAGGTAATGAAGTTATTTACTCCAAGTTTCCCCCCCAACTCACTTTTGTTTATACTTTCTGGGGCCTGAGGTTGTAGGGTGTTCTTGAGCTTCATGCCTAGAGAGGAATTGTTTTCTCTGAATAAAACAGTAGCTGACAGCTATGAAGTTCAGAGTTCTGCACTAAAAAGTACAGGATCTGAAAATATAAAAGCTGAATCCCAAGGCATCCCAGGCACTGCAGGCCCTGAAGCAACTGCACTGTCCCTGTCCCCCAGCAGGGATGGGAGGACAGGGTTTGTGCACAGCTTTGTGCAGACCCTCTTATCTGCACTTCATGGGATTGAGCAGCAAACCAGCAGAAAATCACCTGTCCCCTGTGGCTGTCAGGGGACAAAGAGCCAGGGAAGCAGAGATGGTCACTCTTCTTTTCCCACCTTTTCAGTCCCCAGTGCATCAGGCTAATGACCTTAAACAAAACCCAGTCCAGGCTGACCTGAAGCTGTTCAGTGCAGCCACTCAACTGCAGTTATTTATGCCATCAAACTGAGAAAAAGCTGTTTATTTGGATGCAGCACCTGCCTTTCCCTTGGAATAGGGAAAACTGAGTTAATTTCCTGCTTCTGCTTCAGGGAGAAGGAGGACACATGTACCAGGCAGCTCCCCAGGCAGCTCCAGGTTTGTGTCTTGCAGGGGGGAGAGGTGAGGCTCTCCTCAGTTATGGGAGCACTGACATGGGGAAGGAAAGAAAATGACTTTGCTGGTCCAGTGCTCGAGACTTGGGGCACTGCTATGGGATAGAGCCACTCCATTTTAACATTTGAGATCTACTGAGGGCAACAGAACCACTTACAGGTGACTGAAAATATAGCCAGGTCAGAATGCCTTGTGGCTAGGTGTCTGTCTGGAGTGGAATAGCTGCTGAGATTCAGAAGGGAGCTGACCTTGGGTCTCCTGCTAAAGGGAGTGCCTGGATGAGGAGCCACCTGAAACACCATTTCTGATCACCCGACCTGGGCAATGACCTATTCCAGCTGCAGGAGGTGTGCAGAAGGGCTCTCAGCATCCCAGGGGCTGGGGAGAGGTGAGCTGGTGAGAGAGTGCTCTTGTAGAGACACTGAGCAATATATCAAAGGCTTTTTTTATTGCTCCATGTTCTCCTTTTTGTACAGTTTTACAGACCTCATGTGTGACTCCAATTGGTCAGTAGCTTTCTTGCTAATTACTTTATTGGTTAGTAAAAGGTATTTTACTTGTTTATTAAATTTCTCTATTCTTAAATTGTTTACTTGTTTTCTTCACTGGTTCTCATGGGATAGATTTCATGTTTATGTAGGTGCCAGTTGTTTGTCACCCAGGAATAGACTGTTGTGTTAATGAACTGCTCACACCAGGATTGTTCTCACATGGGACAGAAATTATTCATTTTTCTGGCTTCACAGAGTTGTCAGCCCTGTGGGACAATGACTACTTCCTGTTCAATCTACACAGGGGACTCTGACCTTTCATGGGTCTGTTATCTCCCACTGTTATTTCAGTATAAAACATATATATGCATATATATTTAACTATATATACCCTAACAAATATTTCCTTTCCACAGGCATTCCTCTCATAGGGACAGAGGACAAAAATTAAAAAGAAAATTCAGATAAAGTGCCATAGAGGGAATTAAAATGGTGTTATTCAGCAGAGGATACATGGTGAGTCCCCTCATTGCCCTGCAGCTCACCTTCCTGCCACATTAGCCTTCACTTAATCTCAGGAAGTGGTTTTATGACAGTCAAAAAAGAATTCTGGACACTGCAGGTAAAATGTTTTGTCTCATCAATATTTATTTTTTCCTCCCAGTGAGTTCTGCCAGGTTTGATTTTTTTAATTTTTTTTTTTTATTTTTCTGCTTTACCTTGTAAGATCTCAATTATGAATGTGCAGAGCTTAAATGAGGAATTTGAAAAACTTCTTAATATTAAGCATTTCCAGGAAATAATTTCTAAAATCCTGTAATGCTGCACATGGATGATTCAGAAGAGAAGTAATCAACCAACTCCGTAAATGTCAAGGGGAAGATTAGCCTTTACTTCTGATGAACACAATTCAGCAGCAACATCAAAAGGTGCCTTTGCATGTGGAACTAAAAAGACTATTTCCTGCTTTTGCTTTGACTTTCCTGTAGCTGCAAGTTTATCTCATTCTCAGAACCAAACCCACCTTGATCTAAAAAGCTGAAACACCTTTAAAGCCCATTTAACCCCTTGCTGAAGTTGATAGAAGAGTGTTTTGGCTGAGTGTTTCAGATAAGCAATTGCAGAAAGGGGATTTTTACTTTGATTTTTGTTTGGATTACAAGATTAGCCCACCAACTTTGAAAACCATCCAGGAGGAGCCTGACTCTGAATGTCACTTACCTTGGTGTGGATATTACTTGCTGTTCAGGAACGTGAAGGGCCAAAGCAAAGCTTGGTGACCTTAAATGTTCCACCCAACTACAAACAGTAAGCAAACACTGCCAGTCACAAAGATACATTCCTCACCACTTGTGGAAACCCAGGGCACTGGGAATATTTCTGTGTCTGCTCTGGAGTGCCCTGACCCCCAGGGGAGCACTGACTTTAACCCTCATCCATGGAGAAAGTTTCCTACAAAGTTTCCTTCAGGATAGACTGGAATCCACAAAAGTGTGAAATAGATTATAGAGAGTGGTGTAGGTGTATCACCTGGAGAGAAATTTAGGGTTTGGGATTTTTAGTATGTTGTGGATGGAAGCAAGATGGAGGGCACAGGGTGTTGTCCTGGGTTTCTTCTTCATGCTTCTTCTTCCTTCTTCATGTCTTTGGGTGATGTTTTGTAATTGGGCAGAAAAGTCTGCATTGTGGGCTTCCAGGGATCAGTTATTGGGTTTAAAGGGAAAATAACCTAGGTATCCGTTCTTAATTGGACAGTTTAGTCTTAAAAGACCTTGTAACAAGAGATTGTTGGCCATTCTGTGCCTGCTAATGAAAAGCTGCCAAACTCATGGTTGTGAGACTGTTTTACTGATAAGAAATAATAAACACCTGAGTCCCAACATGAACTACTGTCTCAAGTGCCTTCAATCCATACCTAGAGAAACCAATAGCCACTTTTGGTCAAAAAGGAGCCTACACCTCCCTGTTTGGCAAGGGGCTGAGGAGCAGAAGTCCCCTAAGGGCTCCTCTGAAGCTGCAGGCACTGAAGTTCTGCCTTGGCTCAAGAGCAGAGCCTGGCAGTGCAGGACTGAGCCAGGTAGGACCCACGGTGCTCTGGAGCCAGCAGCCAGCTCCAGAGGCACAAGACAGCAAGAAGCAGGGCAGGCTGAGGCTGGCTACTGGTGCCTTAGCATTTTAGCTTTTATATTTTTCATGTATTTGTAATCCTGCAGTTCTTCAGTGTATAACTCTAAACTCCATACACAGTGTGAGCGGCTGCTTTCCCATTTTGGGCAGACACAACAATTCCTCTCCAGGCCTGGCAATCAAGGACACCTCACTGCCTCAGGCCCCAGAGATGGAAACAAAAGTGAGTTGGGGGAGCAAACTTGGGGTACATGGCTTCATTACCTGAAACTGTAATTGAAGATTAACCCCCAATATGCAAATGGATCAAATTTATAAAAGTGTGAAAACCCATGACCCATCATCCATTTTTGGGTGTAGCCCCTGGGAGGCTTTGTCTGCCTGAAATGTACCTGAAGGCCCTTCCATAAACAGAACTGCTTTTTATTCCCTTAATTTTGTCTGGCCTCTGTTTTTAGGTAGTCCCAAGAAGGCATTACTACCCTGGTGTGCACTGACATGTGTGCTGTTGAAAACAAAACATCTCCTTTCTGGGCTGAAATACTTGATTTACCACTTCTTTCAAATACAGATTTTATGCACAGAGCAAGATTTAAAAAATATTAGAGAATTTATTGAGAAAATATTAAAATATAAAAATAAACTATTTGAGTATAATTACACAATCCTAAGTGGTGTCAGTGGGCTGATCTGCCAAGATGAGCACCAAGATGGCACAGCCCTGGGGAGCCCAGGCAAGGAGGGCAGGGTGGGCTGGGTGCTGGCAACAAGGGTCAGCCATGAGCATCAGACAAGCCCAGAGTGATGAGGGAGGTCCAAAGTCACCCACAGCACATCAGGCCTGGTGGTGAGATGAGAAGGCAGAGCCAGGGCAGGAGAAGAGGATGCAGAGCCTGTGGCACAGGCAGTGTGTATCTGCAATGTGACTGCAGGTGCCTTCTCAAGATGGTGAATGTGCTGGTGGTTTCCTTATTCCAACATTCTGGTGGCATCCATGATGGAAATGAACTCAGCTGTAGCAGAAAGGATTGGGTGATCTGGGAAAAAAAAATTAACAATTGTCTAAGATTAAAATAATTTTGCTTTTTTTAAAAAAATAAAAATATTTTTTAAATGCCAGTAAATTAATATTACAGCTATTGGTTTTTCCCCCAGCCATGATGACACTTACATTTCTGGCACTTACAGGAAGCAGAGACACAAGAATCAAGTTTCTGTTTCCTGTTCATATGTAAAATCAAAGGAAAGGAAAAATGCAATTATGAGATTTATAAACTACTTGAGAGAGATATTTCCATGGTAAACTCTTGAAAATCTTTTGTAGCACAGATATTTCAAGGCACTCAAATAGTACTGAGCTCTTTATTTGCCCTATAAACAGCGAGACAGTAATTTCACAATCTGTCAAATGCAGAAGCAAACAAAACCAAACTGCTTGTTGAACCAACAGAGAAATTGACTGTGAACATCACTGATTTTTGGCCTCTTTATTCTGTCCTCAAGTGATCCAACACTGTCAGTGTGATCACTGTAATATGTGATCACTTATTGCCAAGCTGTTTTACAGCAAAACATAAAGAAATCCACGTTCTCCTGTCTGTGGGATAGCAGAAAGCTGTGCAGGATTCTGGGGAATAGTAAAAGTTGAGTTTGTGGAAGTAAATGAGCACATTAACAGTGCTCCACACACACAAAACACTCACAGACAGGGACAGGGGAGCACATTCACAAGCGCCTGCAGCAGACATACTGACAGCAATTGCTGCTTTGTTTTTAAAGCATTCCTGACCTGTTCCAGTCCCTGATTTGATAAATGCCTCTCCCTCCACATCCTCCACCAGTCCTGACCCCTGGGTGGGAAGATTGTTCCTTTCGGCAAATTAATTTTCCCAAGAACTTTCTATTTGCAGCCATGACTGGTTTTGGAATTGGCAGTTTGAGCCCTGAAAAGTGAGGGCTGCTTTCCCCTGGCATCAAGGCTCCCATGAAACCTTCATTCCTTTCCTAGCCTGAGGAAACATTCACTCACAATATGGAAGCTTATCAAAGAATGGGTTTGTGGCCACAACTCTCTCCCAGGATTTTTCCCACGGAAGGCAGTGAGAAGCTCAGAGAAGAAGAGAAAGCAATTCTTATCTCCATTCACTGCTCCTGTTTTGCACATGTGGAATGTGTTATGGAGATTGATTACCCAAAGTGATTTGTTGATTGAATTCTGCTGAAGGTTGTTTTGATTCCTTGGCCAATTGGGTCAAAGCTTTGTCCTGGCTGTCTCCAGACAGTCACTGGTTCTTCTTTAGTATATATATATTTTCTTTATATTTTTATATATATTTTATTTAGTATTATTTAGTGTTCTTTAGTGTAGTATCTCTTCAGTATGTAATTTAGTATAGTATCAGTGTAATATAATATAGCTTAATAAAGCATTTGTTCAGTCTTCTGAGTCATGGAGTCAAAGTACATTATTCCCTACACTGGGGTCTCCCTGCATCAATAAGGGTTAATTCCCCAAAATTATTTTTGTTTAAAGCAAGTCAGTCAAATGTAGAACTAACCCCTGACAGATTCAGAGTAGATTTATAACGCATGAAATTTAAATATAGAAATTTTTCTTTAAAAAAAATTCCCTTGAGCTAAGAGAGGTCTGTTGTCAGAAACTGTAACTAATGCAGCAAAATGGGAGAGCATCAGAGGGCGTGCATGGTCCTTGGCAGCTGTTCAGTGGTGCTCCTCTGCTGCTGCACTCAAGGCTGACCAGCACTGACTCTGCTCCTGATGTGTCACTGCCTCTGCTCTGTTGTGACTCAGCCCCTGACCCTGAGGCACAGCTAATTGTGATTCACTCACTGGTGCCCAGAAAACAGGCTGAAGAGTTAAATTTTGTAAAAATATTCAGCCTTAGCATGCAAGATCCTTTGAGGTGAAGTTCCTCCTTTGCTGTCCCTCTCTTTCCCCCTTTCAAAATGACAGCCACTGGGAAACAGAAGGCTAAGTGTCCTTTGGGACTCCCAAATCTAAACATGGTTAAATTAACTCTGGAATGAAGCATTGTTTTTCTCTGGACTCTGCCTTTTAATTTATATCTCCATAATTCATTCCTAATGTTTCTAGCCCCAGTGGTTTCTCACCCCAAATCTGATGAGCAGGATGATGTTTTATTCTATGTGTGCTGGCTGACCTGCAAGATGTGTGAGTGTTTTCCTGCTCAAGGCTTGCTTTGTTGGAATAGTTCCTTCCCTGGGTTATAACCACATTTCTTGGAATTTTTTAAAATTCATCAGGAGGATGGTTGAAGCTTGAGTTCTCTGCCCCTGCCCTGCCCCTGGCCATCAGGTCACAGCCTCCCTTCCCAGCTTGCAACAAACAGTCCCAGAGGGGAACAGACCTATTTGTAAATGGTGATAGGAGAGGGAAGAGGTGTCTTTTTTAGTCATCACTTTTTCTTCTACTGCAACTTTCAGAGATGATAAACAGGCCAATACCCCACCAAGGTGAAGGAATTTTTAGGCTGTCTGGGGTCTGGCTGTTTCTCAGTGGGATTGGGGTTGGTCTGGGAGTTTCTCAGTGGGTTTGGGGTTTCTCAGGGGTCTGGGAGTTTCTCAGTGGGTTTGGGGTTTCTCTGGGTCTGGCTGTTTCTCAGTGGGATTGGGGTTGGTCTGGGAGATTCTCAGTGGGTTTGGGGTTTCTCTGGGTCTGGCTGTTTCTTAAAGGCAGGAGTCCACAGCAGGGACATGGCCCAGTTCTGCAGGACATTGTCATATCCCCACTGCTGCTGTGCTGGAGGGGAGGAAGATTTTGGTGGTGTCAGTCACTTCCAGCTCTCTGATTGAATGTCCATCCTGTGTCTCAAGGCCACTAATAATCAGTTAAACCTTCCTCTTGCCTCTGGATCTCTCCCTCTCTCTGGTAACCACTACCATAAGTTGCCTTGCCAACCTTCATGCAACAGGAAAGCTTCACTCATCTAATCTCCTGAAATGACTCCCTGAGGCACTCATGAGAGCAGCAGCAGAGCCCTGATCCAGAGCAGGGAAAGGGCTCTGAGAGGCACAAAACAGAATGGCAAGGCAGGGCCAGGCTGCAGCCTCCTCTGCTCCCTCCCAGCCACCAGGAATGCTGGGCTCTGTGGCATTCACATTCTCTGGAAAAATCCCTTGGCCCAGGATTTTTCTTCTGGGAAGCTGAGAGGCCTCAGAGAAAAGGAAAACAATTCTTATCTCATTTGCTTCTCCTGTGTTGTGCTCATGTGGAATGTGTTTGGAGATTGTTTACCCACAGGTGATTGTTCCATTGGATTCTGCTGTGAGTTGTTTTCACTCTTTGGCCAATCAGGGCCAGGCTGTGTCAGAACTCTGGAGAGTCACGAGTTTTCATTATTATCTTTTTAGCCTTCTGTAAATATTCTTTCTGTATTCTTTAGTATAATGTAGTACAGTATTCTATAATATAATATAATATAGTACCATAAAGTAATAAATTTGCTTTCTGAGAGCATGGAGTCAGAGTCATCATTCCTCCCTGCCACGGGGGTCCCTGCAAATACAAGAGGTCTCAGCTGTGATCCCTTGTGGGGACCCACAGTGACACTGCCCCAGCCTCACACCTCAGGAAGGGTTTAAAGGTCCCAGGACAGCACACACCTGCTCCATCCTCTGTGGATATTTGTGGGAAATGGAAAGATAGAAACTTCCACAGACAGTGAAGGGTTTGATTTAGAGCCTTGGAAGAAGCTTGGGTTGATGTAAAAATACAACACACCATGATTAAGCAGAAAAATCATAAACTTATGTTTCTATAGTTGTAAGTAAGAATATGCCTTAAGTAAGTAAAAAAGGGTATTGATAAGATGGTGAAGGGTTTATAGTGTAGTAATGTAATTGTACAGAGTAAGCTGAGAGTTTAAATGTTATAATAGAAGCATTTGTGTGTATGTGATAGGAGCCCACTGGATAAAAGTATCTGCAGTGCAGTAGAAGTGAGTAAAGGTGATAGGTTAGAAAAGCAAAATTAACTTTGTGGCAACTGTCGATTGGATTAGAAAGCTCCGTATTGTCTTGTAAAGGAAGAACTTGTGACTACTTTGAGCTGTGGCTGAATGCTTGCTCTCTTAAACCTCACAGCCTCTGAGGCTGATGTTTACCTGAGCAATAAGTTGTTTTTATCCTGACTGTGGTCCCATCCCCTCAATTAAAGTGGAGATAATAATAAATATTAAAACCCACAATAGTTAATCCTAGTTGCCAGAGGACTTTGCTGTCAGCACTTCGGGAATTTAGAAGGGTCTGGGTGCCAAAATTCTTCAGGCTGCCTCAACAACTTGGTCAGTGTTTAAGCTGGCAGAGCACAGTTCAGACACAGAGCCAGGGGCAGTCCCCAGAGCACCTTGGCTTTGCAGGGCTGCCCCCTCCAGCCCTGTTCTCTGCTCCTGCTGCCACAGATAAACCCAGCTGGAACACTGGGGATATTGGCAACAAGAGCTGTTCAGGACAGCAAGCTGATTTGCTTGTCAAAAACACAACTGGAGCTCACAGTGTCTTAAAGGCCTGCTAAAAAAAAGTGCCATTTTTTGCCCCTCCATCTAATTTTTAACAGGGAATTCCCATTTTCTACCAAAGTTTCTTTATATCACATAGAACCTGAGGAAATGGGGTGCTTCTGGGTTGCAACTGATATTAACAAAAATGGAATCAGCAAAAGTGGGCACTGAATCTGCCAACATGAGCAGGATGGAGGGAATGCAACAGAGTAAGGCAACAGAAAGGGAATATCATGAGGAATGCAGATTATAAGTTTAGGAGTTTAATTTTGGTGCAATGGAAAAGGAGGAGGCATGAGGGAAATGCATTGAAAGGAGGTGGGATGATCTTTGGAGGCTGCTGAAAGATGCCAGCAGAGGGGAGGGAGCTGGGACAAGCAGAATTCCAGCTTTCAGCAATTTCAGCTACAGAAGAGGAAAAGACATCAATAGAGAAAAAGGAGATGCAGCTGCCCTGGCAGCACATTTCCTTATCATGATAGAAGAGCAGACTTCATACTTATTAAACAAACTTATATTCATAAAAATATCATAAGCCTTTCAATTTTTATTTTGCCAGTAGTATTTTTAAATCATGAGATCAAAGATTTGTTTCAATGGCAACAAAGAAAATTATTAAAGAAATATTAAGGACTGTGAATTAACAACAGAAGACATTTAAAAAAGCTGGCTATGGAAAACAGTCAAATAGGAATCAGAACAGCCTTTCAGCTGAGTTTAGATTATAGCAAGCAATTTCTTATAGCTCCTTTTTGCTCAACACACTCAAAGTCTGTGAATCAGGCATTTGCCAGCTCAGATCTGGGCTTTGCTCTGCAAAAGAGAGCACAAATTGCCAGCCCCACTTTCACAAGGAGTCTGGCAGCTTGCCACAGCACAGCAATGTGAGAACAGAATCACTCCTGGCATACTGTAATATTTCAGCTTTTATCACCACTACAAAAGCCTGTGAGTTTAACTACCCTTTATCAGAAAACACCAGTGTTTGAGACCAAGAATTGGACCTCAACAAACAGGCTTGGCCACTCTCATTTTTTGGTACCTTAATTCAAAACTCTCCCACTAAATCCCACACTAGAGGTGTCCCACAGTTCTTTTGCTTAGTGTAAATATCAGCGTGTTGTCCTAAATCAAAACCAGCACAGCACAGTATACAAATTATACAAATCTTTAGTCAGACAACTGCCTTTATATATTTTCATAAAATGTGCTTTAACACCTAGATGCCACGAATTATATTTCTTTTGCTTCATTGCAAATTGATGTTCCATGCTTAGAGCATTAGCTCCATTCTTAGCCTTATCTGTCTGAACAACCTCAACAGGCTTGTGTGTGTCAGTCTGCTTTCTGGAGTGCATTTTTGCTGGACACCTCTCTAGCCTTTTTGTCTGTTTGTAAAGCTCAGTACATCTCATTAAAAGCACTGGCACCTGATGTTTACTTCAAACACAGAGAGGCAACATGAGGTTTGTTCAGAGGTCTGCAGGAACTGGATTAAAGAGCCTCCTCTCCTCTCCTCTCCTCTCCTCTCACTTTGACTCATTTCTGAGCATTCAATGTACAAAAATGAAGCTTTTCTTTGCTACCTACAAATTCTTGAGGCTTTGATCCCTAGGAAACTTTCCTGAACCAAACCCATGGGAGAGTTGTTGGCCTCCTAACACAATGCTGCCACAAAGAACACCCAGCTAAGACAGCAGAGCAAGCTGTTGCTCTCTCTGCACTCCTGTGTTTCCCAGGCCCAAGTCTCCTTGCCCTTTTTACACATTTATTTGTTGCATTTCGTTTTGCTCCTGCTCTCTGGCCTGCTTGGGAGGCAGAGCAGCTGTAGCCTCAGAGCCACCTCAGGCACACTTTGTTCAGCAAGCACTGGCAGTCTGCCTTCACCTCCCATCTCCCAAAAAGAGCATAAAATCTGGGTTTTTTTCAAGGAGGTGAAATTGCAATAAACATAACGTGATGATGAGAGATGTGCCAACAGAGCCTTCTGGGCTGAAGTTGGACACTGAAAAATTAGGTGCATTAGAAGTTCATAAAGGAACATTAATGGACACAAAAGGGGGGGAAAAAAGGGGATTTCATTTTCTCTGGCTTGCTGAGCCAGTTCTCATCAGCACAGGTTTCTGTACTAGAGAGGTGTTTGGTACCAGAGTGATACCTTGGGATTTAAACTTTTATATTTTCCATATATTTGTAATCCTGCAGTTCTTTAGTGTATAACTCTAAACTCCACACACAGTGTGAGCTGCTGCTTTCCCATTTTGGGCAGACACAACAATTCCTCTCCAGGCCTGGCAATCAAGGACACCTCACTGCCTCAGGCCCCAGAGATGGAAACAAAAGTGAGTTGGGGGGGCAAACCTGGGGTACATGGCTTCATTACCTGAAGCTGTAATGGGAATATGAACCCCCAATACGCAAATGACCCAAACTTATAAAAGTGTGAAAACCTGTGACCCATGGTCCATTTTTGGGTGCAGCCCCTGGGAAGCATCATTTGCCCTTAAAGTACCTGAAGGCTCTTCACTAAATAGAACTGCTTTTATTCCCTTAGTTCTGTCTGTCTGTTTTTGGTACCAAAAAGGTATCTTAGATGCCAAAAAGGCATTAGAGGTAACAAAGTTACTGCATTCTGGCAAGTCAGATTTAATATGTGCTCAGAGATGGAAACAAAAGTGAGTTGGGGGAGCAAAATTGGGGTACATGGCTTCATTACCTGAAGCTGTAATGGGAATATGAACTCCCAATACGCAAATGACCCAAACTTATAAAAGTGTGAAAACCTGTGAGCCGTGGTCCATTTTTGGGTGTAGCCCCTGGGGGGCTTCATCTGCCCTTAGTGTACCTGAAGGCCCTTCAATAAACAGAACTGTTTTTTATTCCCTTAATTCTGCCTGTCTCTGTTTTTAGGTAGCCCAGAAGGAATGAGGAGTGCTGAGCCCAGCTCGGCTCCTGGCAGAGGGAAGGTGCCTGCCAGGGCTGCTCTGACACAGGCTCTGCAGCCCCCGTCAAAGCACTGCTTTCTCCAGAGTTACAACATGTGAAAAAGCAGAGATTTAACATGTCCGAAAAAGTTCTGACAGAATTGAACATCTCTAAGTATTTGAATACACTAAAAAGCTGCCATAAAAGCCCTGTAACTCAGGGACAATGTACCATGAACACAGTGGGTTTTCATGCAAATCCTTAAAACATTACATCTCAGTTTATGCATCATTACAGACAGCTTAAAAAGGTTTTACAGAAATATATTTCCATTTGGAAGTGCTAGTAGTCAGCTATCCAAAGAATGATGAGGTAGGAGAACTCTTGGCTGCCTTAGTATCATTTAGGGATGGCATAAATGACACTGAACCACAGAGGGGTTTTTTTAAAATAGTTAAATAGTTGGCATTAGCAGAAATAGTCTCTATGGTAAGCACAGACTTTTTTTACTTTATTTCTCCAAAAAGGAAGTTGTTGCTATTTCAGATTAGTCAAATTTACTTGCATTAAATGCAAAACAAAACAAAACAAAACAAAAAAACCCCAAAACAAAACAAAAGACCTATGAAAAAAAAATGAAAAAACCCATGCAGAAAATGGGAATTCTATTTGTTAAAGTGTCAGATATATATATAAATGAAAGGGAAAACACCAGCTCAGGAGGGCCAACAGAGTATGGGAGGCATTACTGAACAGACCAAAGGTGTCCCCATGCCAGTGCCTGTGCCAAGGATAGTGCCAGCATCTGGGGACACTTTCCATGGCATTTTCTGCAGCCCCAGTGAGGCCAGCACTGCCAACAGCCCACTGCTGCCAGGCCACCAGTGTGTTATTTGGGATGCATGGCAGCTAGAAAAGCCTCTGGAGGTGTGGGCGCACGGATTTGTGTTGGAGAGCGAGGGCAGGAGCAGTGAGCTCAGGAAGGAGGAAGGGATTCCTCCCCCCAGTGGGATTTCAGCAGCCCCTGCCCACTGATCTGAAGCACAGTTAACTCAGGTACCAAACACCAACCTCCTGACACCATCAGGGTGTTTTTTGTACAAAGCTTGTACAGATTTCTGAGAGATGTCTGACCCAACAGCAGAGTGGGGCAGTATTTAGGAGGTTTGACTGTTTCTTCTCTCTGGTATTCCATGACCTGCTCCAGACAGGAGTGCTACTGGTTCTACTTTCCCTCCCCAGCAAGGAAAACCCTCTTTTTTTCATATAATCAACCAGTGGCCCAAGTGCTAATGGAGCTAATGAAGCCTTGGATGTGACTGGGGGGATTAATGGTATTTTATTCCCCTCATCACTGCCACTACAACCTTTGTCCACTGTTGCTGGTTTGGAATATGCCTGGTTGACCACTTGCATTTAATTCTAATAAATTAATTCCATTAATTTTAATTATATGGCTTCTGGAAAAAAAACAATTGATGCAGAACTTTGGTCAACAGAGTTATGAATATACAAAGGTAGATGGCAAGACTGAAAGCCAGTCAGAATTTATCAAAGTGGAAGGTGAAACAAAAAGACTTCCCAACAAAATGCTGCTGACATTTATATTAAAGGGGGGAACAAAGCCCGGATCTGACATTTAAATATAATGCCACCTGTGTAAAACCTAAACCACATTTTTTACAGGCAGTGGGAAAGCTTCAAGGCAACTCTCCTTGTCCATTTGTTAACTGTGCAGCCTTTCATCATAAAAGGTTTTACTTTTTTCTGCCTTTTCACATTCTCTAAAAGGGATATTGAACAGTGACTATGCAAAAGGCAAGGCACGAATTAAGCGAGTTGAAGAGATCTCAGCACAGGTAGCAGAGCATCACATTTGATTATTTTCATGCCCATTTTAATAAAGTTTATCATGATGAACTCCTAAGTCATTACAGAGTATAAAATATGCAGTGCTGTGCTTTGCCATTTAACATATAATTTATCTCCTCGTTGCTGTGACGAAGACATTATTACTTTTTAAAAATAACTTCTTATCAGGCAGGTTCAGCCACATACCACTGGTTTTATTTCAAAACTCTGCACAACAGTCACAATCAGCAACTGATGCCCCATTTTTTTTCTCCACTACTAAGAAGAAACCCCAGGCCACTTGTCAGAGTCACTAATCACCGAAGTTACCTGGAGGTGAATGGTAGGGAAAGGAGATCTCACTTATCACAGACCTTGTTGCCAGGCTTTTTGTCTGTCCTCACCTGGTTAAATGCTTCACAGATCCACAGGGTGAAGTAGAAGGAACATTTCTCCAGGTCAGAAAGGCTGCTCCTCTGACAATGCATACAAGACAAAGAACTGCACCCTGCCACCTCCACATCAGACCTATCCATTTGTGATCAAACCTCAGTTCATTGTCCAGGTGGACGTCTCACCTTGCTCTGAAGTGACTGAGCACTTATTTAATCTCTGAATACATGGCTAATTTCTCTGCCTGTGCAGGTACCTTCACTTCCCTTTAATTTCCAGCTACTGGACTTTGCAGGGAGGGAACAGAGCCCTGGGTCAGAAATCTCCTAATGTGTACTTGCAGCTTTCTGCCTCTGAGCCCACCTTGGCAAGGGAACAAGAACTGATGTCCTTTAATGTGTCACTGAAAAGTTTGCTGGAAAGTCCTCTGCAGAGGATAGTGGAGAGTACTGCTTAATGTTCCTTAAACCACTGTAATCCCAAGATCCCTGTTTCTTGGTATTGCTTTCAGTGTGACTCGCCCAGGGGGAGCACCAAACATGGTCAGGAATGCTCTGTGCCTCAGCAGGCTTCCAATCCACTTCCACAGGGGGAAGCAGTGCTGGCAGCAGGGAACAATCAGACCAGAAAATGAAAGATGAGCAGGAGTCAGAGCTCATCAGCTGCTGTGACTTGAAGCATTTTATGGGCATTTTGAGAGAACTTAAGAGTTGAAAAGTGTAACAAACACAAGTTTGTTACAGAGTGGTGGTGTTATCATCATCATCATCATCACCATCATCATCATCATGTTTGTTCACAGATTGCTCCTTTACTAATTTTGATGATCACCTTTTCAGCAAAGTACAGGCTGAATGACGTGAGCTCCACAAGCACACTGACATGTTCTAAAACCAGGGGCAATGGCTCAGGAGAGCACAGGTGGCCAGTTCAGCACTGGGCTCAGAGGCAATTCATAAAAACATACTGTGCACATAAAAAATCATCAGGAAGCTACAGTTTAAATAGGCACCATGGACTTAATGTAATTGAACTGCCTGGCTGGAACTCTGAGTGTCTCATCCCGTGATGGAAAGTTGGGAAGTGCCTTGAGGACAAGGAGCCAGAGTCCAACTGCAAAGCAGAGAGGATTAGGATAACTGGGGCTAGACTAGACCAGACAGAATGGGGTTCCTCTCTACATCCTCATGGAGTTTAAGATTTCAAAATAATGGGGAAGAGCTTCTTGATTTCAGCTGTGCTGATTTTAGCCCCAGGTGGTGTAAAAGCATATAGATTTTGATGACTCAAAGTAGGCAGTTTGTGAGATAAACTAAAAGGCATCACCTTGCTCTCTACAGATAATTTGTTGAAACAGCTGAGAGGTTTCACTTTATGCATCAGGTTTGGATTTGCAGCAGAGCTGAATTACAAAACCTCAAGAACTCCATGTCTATTGGCTTGCTCAGCCTGGGAACAGCTCCAGAACCTTCTGGGGGTGCAAACTGCATTTATTCCTCTTCCCACTTCACACACAACAGGCTTTAAGCACTCCCTGCTTTACCAGCTTTTAACCCCCACACCTGACAGATATTTAAGAAACACAAACTTCAGTTGTATCTCCTTTTGGCAACTAAGTGGTTGGAAAAAAAAGTCTTCAGTATTAGCTTCCTTTTGCACACTGGCTCTCACCCAACGGTACTTGGGAAACTGTTCTGTTTGTCACAGTACAGTAACCCAGCATTTGGGAGTCATAATGTATCATTCCATAGCTTTGGTGGATAAATAGCTGTAATTTTCATTAGTCCTTCCTGAATAAGCTTTCATAGAGTGTGAGGTTTTAACTAAAAATATTTGACTTTGTTCTGCTAACTACTAAGAGACAGCGAAATAACAGAAATTATAAGAAAGGCAATCAATACATTACCCTGTATATGTACACAAATTATATAGAGCAGAGGAAGGACTTCATTGATAAGAGCTTGTGGGGTTTGGTCTCTGTGTGCCTGAAAAGAGAGGTCCCACCTCTGTCTCTGGGGACAGCACTGTGGGTCCCACCCTGGAGGGGCAGCCTGGCAGTCACAAATTTATTAGGGGAGGAGTGGAACTCTCCTTCCTGTGGATGTGAGTGATGGCCAGGTGACAGAGGTGCAGTTATGCAAGAAATGAAGCATCCAAAACTAAGGTGCAGGAAGGAGTAAAATGCTACTAAGCCTGTGTGCTGTGAACACATCTGTCAATTATGCTCTTTTCTGTAAAGCAGTAACAACTCTGAAAGAATTCCAGTGCCTCATTCACAGGAAAAATTTATAATGTCTTAATTGTTTTCATGGAAGGAGTGATAAAGTTCTGGAATGGCTGCCCAGGGAGGTGGTGGAGTCACCATCCCTGGGTGTGTTGAACAAAGTCTGGATGTGGCACTGGGTGCCAGGGTTTAGTTGAGGTGTTGGGGCTGGGCTGGACTCGATGACTTTGAAGGCCTCTTCCAACCCAATAATTCTGTGAATTCAAGTGCATTTTTCCTCAATTAAAAAGAAAATTAAAGTACACGGAAATGACATGGAAATGAAACACTGGTGAGATTATAAATTTCATTCTAATATGGTTGTTTATTCTCTTAACATAAGTTAGTCCTGCTCTCATGGGTTGGGTAGACCAGGCAACTAAAGTTATGCCATCCCTTTCTGAACCAGTATTGAAGGTTTACTTACAAGCATTTTCCTTGGCATCCTTTACTGATCCAGAAAACATCAATGTATGCCTATACAGTGCTGGTAAAACTTATCACCCGTCTGCCTCTACAAAACCACCTTGATGCTAAATGTAACCCAAAGCCCACAAATACAGGAAATATGGAAAAAAAAAAAGAAAAAGAAAAAAGTTAAGTAAAGGCATTTTCTTTCCAGACACGTTTGAAAGCACAGAAAATGGATCCTTCCCCAGCTGGAGCAGATTTCATCTCAAGCATTTGTTATCTGATAGAGCACTGTAATTGACAAATTATCATGGAATAATTTTTGCCACTAAATATATCTTTAGAGATTTCTCAAGTCTTGCTGTGTTTCTGAGGGAATTAATGCAATCTCTTAATATCTCAGCTATCTCTAAACAGAAGGCAGAAGCCCTTGATTAAGTAATTAGTTATGTCAGTAGAAGAAATCATCAGCAAAATCATACCTTCTTTTGGTATGAAAGAAACAAAAAACCCCAGAGAACAGATTTGTTGTGCAAATGAAAAAAAAAAAATCATTCATCAATAATTCACCTTGATTGTTTGTGCAGAGGGGGAATGGCTCAGAGCCCCTGGCACAGCAAGTGCTCCCAAAGTGGGGAAAAAGCCCACAAGCAGATGGCACCTGCACACAGATGCACACTGAGAGCTCCCCTGCTCCTTCTGTGGGAACAGGGGAAGTGTCCCTCCTCCCTCCCTGCACAGAGTGACAACCCAGAAACTCTGCAAGACTGTGTGGTCGTGTTTACCTAATTAACTTCTCCTGGGCCAGAAGGGAAGATGTGGTCTGGCCTCAGAATCTGCAACAAATGAATTCTCAGCAGGGTAACAAAGCCCTGGGAAGGCATTGATCAGCCAGCCCACACTCACAGACAGGGGGAATCACTCAGTGCTTCCCTCTGCTGAGGAATTCACCAGGAAGAAATGTAGCTAACCTTGGTGGTTTTCTCCATTTGCTTGTGGAAAGCACAATAACCACATCTTAAAGGCTGAATCACTGTGAGAGCAGTCTTGAGAACAAATAACATGAAAGGCATTATTGATGGGAGTGGGGTGAGAGAAGAGCTCTGCAGCTGCTCTTCCTGCAAGCACAGGGAGCAGCAAACCTGCTCATTTCCTTCCAGGCCAAAAAGGATGCTCAGGGGATACAAACTCCACCAATTCCAAACCAGGACCAGATCACATTGGTTTAGAATCCCTTCTGCTTTCAGAGTGAGTACTGCAGCAGTATCACTTCACTTCTTATGTAATGTCAGTTTTATTTCCAACCACTTCACAAAATAACAGTTGATAATTCATTGCATATTATTTTGACTCAGTTCATATGCTCCCACACTGTGAACATGCTGCAGAAGCAGATCCTCCCCTTCCCCTCTGCTTTGCGCTTTTCTTACCTAGCATTACCTAGGCTGTGAGGAAGTTGCTTTCTAAATGCACTTTCCAATGCAACATATTATTTTGACTCAGTTCATATGCTCCCACACTGTGAACATGCTGCAGAAGCAGATCTTCCCTTCTGCTTTGTGCTTTTCTTACCTAGCATTACTTAGGCTGTGAGGAAGTTGCTTTCTAAATTCACTTTCCAATGCAGTTTCTAATAATTCAGCTCCTGGCCCTGCACATGGATAAGGAATTTAACATGGCTGCTTCCAAATAAAGCCGTGGTTTGTCTGAGATCAGCTGCATCTGGTGATCTGTGCTGGTCACTGCTATTTTGTATTCTCAGAACACCTACTCAGTGTCACAGCTGAACAATGAATGTTCATAAATCTGATTGTGTTTCTCCCAGCATCATCCAGGAGAAAGTAATATAATAATAGGCAAAGGTGCTGATCTGAACCTCACAGTGTCCCTGAAGTTGGGGGGCTGTGTTCTCAAGCTTGGCTTTGCTGCCATCACCTCGTGGTGAGAGGGAACAGACCTCAGCCATGGGCCAGCCTGCCCTGCCCCACTGGGGCCAGCTGAGGAAACCTCAGAGCCCCATCAGCTCTGTGGTCTGGGAAACCTCTGCTGCTCCCCTTGACAAAGGAATTCCCAGTGAAGCGGAATCACCTGTGCCACAGCTGAAACTAAATGTGATTGACTCCATTGGGCTTTAAAACTTCACATTCTGTGAGTTTCCTTTCGTGTTTTTTTCTGGATTAATGCTGTGGGCAGCCTTTCACAGAGGTCACAGTGAGATGGTCAAGAGCACCTTGAGTTCTGCAAAGACCCCTTTTTATACTGTACAGCAGAAAAGAAAAAGAAGAGACAGAGCTGGAATAAATGTTTGTCTAAATTCTGTACTTGGGATATTTTCAGTATGGTTGTGGAATGGCTTTAGAATTGGTTTCAAAGGAACATAAAATGGCTTTGTAATTACAAAATAGATTTGGAATGATTGAAGTCAAGTACATGTTCTGAAAAGCATCCTAAAATCTTCTTGGCATTACAGAGCCTTAGATGTCTGTTTTATGTTCTATCTTGGGAGCAGATAAAAATCTGGTTTTTTTCTAGACATTAATGCTTGCTATAAATTGTAATGAGAAAGTTAGCAGGACACAGCAGAGGAAGCACCATCATGCTCATAAAGAAACATTCTGAGCAGCAGCAGGCTGCCTTCCTGCTTCAAGAGCTGCTGGGCAGGGAGTGCCACAGCAACTGAGGAGAAGCAGGAGCATGGGAATGCATCCCTGGGATACAGGGAGGCCAGGAAGCCATCACAGGACAGGCTGAGTTGGAAGGGACCCACGAGGATCACAGAGTCCCCTCCTGGCCCTGCACAGCTCACCCCAAGAGTCAGGAGTACTGTCAAATGAAGAATCATAAAAACAAATTTAGAAGTTATTTGTGTCACCTAACTTCTGTGACCTGAGCAACTCTCAGGTAGCATTCACCCCTCCACTGAGCCCAGAGGGGACATCATCTTCTTCACCAAGCAGAATTCAGTTTGATGTCTAAAGCTGATGGTAAAAACTGTGCTGCTGTTGGAATGCAGTCACTTCCTCACACCCCACAAATCTGCAGATGCACACCTTTGCTTCTCACTAATTAATTCCTGCCCTTGTTTGGCCAATGAGTTCTTTTCCCAGCTTAGGAGGAATTTGCAATATCCATGCCTTGGTCATTTGAAGCTGATTGCTTTGGACAGCTGATAGGAGAACTGGGGAAGCCCAAGCTCCAGGCCAGGAAATATTTCCATCTGTTTCAGCAGAGCCCATTGGATCTTGGTCTCAGTGATTTTATTAGTCAGACTCTGGGGGGCACTAGGATCTCATGATGAAAGGGAATCACTGCTGTTTCCCACACTCGTATTTGCAGCTATTTGGATTCTGAATGTAAAATCAGGGCCAACAGTGATTAAGTTTCAGATGAGTCTCATCACGCTTCAGAATTCCCCTGCTTCCAGTTCCACAAAGTCTCTCTGGACCTCTTCAGCTGGGAAACCAGCACAGACATCTCAGGAGAAAATTGCTTCTCTTCAGCTCTGAAACTGAACGTGCAACATGATTTTGTGATGTGTTAAATTCTTGAGAAGTCCTCCAGGGCCAGCTGGCATAGCAGGAGCAGGGACATGGGCTGAGGAACTGAATCCCAGAGCTGTGGACTGCTTTCCCCTTTTCCCTGCCCCTCACAGTACATTGGTTCAGCTCTGGATCCCAAACAAACCTAGGGAGCACAGGGAATGAGCAGGTTGCTGGTTTTCCCCCATGGCTCCTGCTCAGCAGTGACTTCTCTTCCCTCAGAGGCACAGGGTGGGGTTCATGTTCTCTTAAAATCCTCATCTTGCTCTTCTCCTTAATCATCACAGGACAAAGCAACATCCAAAACCTTGATTAACTGCAATGAGAAAATTGCTGCTAAAGAGAAGTTCAAAAGACAGGGGCAGAAAAAGTATGACTTGAGGTGGGTGCAGGGAAGCCTTCAAGGATGCCTGGAACACTCACACAGTCATCTCCCTGCTCACAACACTAACAAGGAGCCACTACCATGAAAATAGCAACAATAAACAGATCCAATTGCAAAATCCACATTTTAGCCTGCTACTTATATGGATTATGTGATACCATCTCCTCTCCCTGACTATCTGATATGGTTACCCAAAATGGCAGGAATGGCAAACATTAGCATCAAACATGTGACTTGCAATTTAAGCAATAAAACTATTTTCATGAAACTCCCTATTATGTAAGGCAAAAACAACACAGACTTTATGGAATTTGTCTATATATGGAGGATTTCAAATGACAATTGCCTGCAAGCAGTCTCAAGACCAAACAATTACAGTGAAATATGTTTAAATAAACCATCCTTATGGTTAAATGTACGGATTTTCAAAGAACACTGAAAACCTTGAAAATCTCTTCAAATTAATCACTGCAAATTATTCAGTCAGTTACAAATCTAGTAATCTGTGCTTGGGAGAGTAAAAAGCATGTAATTTATTTGTCTGACTCTCACAAAGTGTCCACCCATTCCTTTAAGCTCTATTTTTACCATGCTTTATGGAGACTGTTAGACAGCTCTACAAAGCATTTTAACATCAAACTGAGCTTCCCAACATACCCTGGGCAGAGACCAGCACTTCCAGGTGAAAGCCCCAAGAGGGAATATTATGTGGCATCTTTGATAATTGCAGTCCCTATTGTCTTTAATTTCCAGATTAAATGCAGAAGGAGGTGGGGAAAGAAAATCCTTTTTCACAGACTGGTATTGTCATCTGAGGATATTATCTAACCATAATTTATGCTTTAAAGCACTTCAGAAGGAACTGATATTTTTATAGATGCCTGAACTCTTATGATCTGTAAAGCTGCCAGCTGTTAATACTCTGGAGAAATAGAAATTCAGTTATTTAAAACCACAAAGAAACAAACCAGAAGTCTAACCTACAGAGCATACAAAGAGAATTCTAATTTGACCTTTGTCTTTAATCCAAAGTCAGAAACTGCTCGGCTAAAAATGGGGTAAGTGCAGGACTCAATTCAAACCCATTCAGAGGCTGAGAAAACTGATGTGTATGTGAACCTCAGCTAAGTGCACAAACACCCACTTTCACAAGCCTTGGAACAACCCTTATTGTGGAAAGGATCCCCAGCCTGTTGTTCTGCCACAGCTGGAGCACATCTGTACTGCCCCTGCCACCACTGAGGGCTCCAAGTGTTCAGTCTCTGCTTAGGATGCACAAGAAGGTGCCAAACTTTTGCTTGTACCTCTCTAGAACTATTTTGGGTACTGAAATAAAGTCAAATTATCAGGAGCTGGGTTTTACTGCCCTCCACTCCCCTGTGCAGCCCAGCCCACCACCAATTCTCGTGCAAACCAAAGGGGTTTCTCAGCAGGTGGGGTGTTAGTCAAAATGGGGAAGGGTGGCAGTGCTGTGCCCACAGAGGGGATCCCACACTGCACCCCCTGGCTGTGGCTGCAGGAAGACTTTGTCCCTTGTCCCATTCAGCTTTGATGGTGTCCAGATATATCTGATTTTTCCAAGGCTTTGTCTTGAGATTTATCCATCACCGCTGTTATTTTTGTGGGCGCAGCTGAAACTCCCAAAGAACAGCCCACTAAAGGAGCCCAAGCAAGCAAGCTCCTCTGCCTCTGTCCACCACACACCCATCCCATACCTGGTCCACATTTTCCTGTGCCTTCCTGTTGTTTCTACCTCCCAAGGATGATGCAAAAGCCAAGTACCACACCCATCTCAAAACCCCTCAGCTCGATGCCTCTTTTTCTCTCAAGGATAGGAGAGAAAAGCCCATATTTCTTACACTCAAATAGCATCACTGTTCAGTAAGCCCAAGTAGTAATTGCCAAGAGAAACAACATTCTCCCAGCAACTCCCACTCTCCATCCTGCACCCAGAACTCCGTGGGTCAGTGTAGCAGGAAACCTGACAGAAATGAAGTGCTCCTGCTTTCCCTGCGCAAGCTCCTGCCATCCAAAGGATCTTCCCATGAGCCACTGTCCTGGATTGCCAAGAAAATTTTATTCTATTTGCCATCTGGATGGCAGTTTTCTTCTGTTCAGTGGGCAGTTTTCCTGGTCTCTTCCACAACCGGGGGGAACATCTGCTGATAAGAGGTTATTGAGTGTCACTGCATGGCTGATGAGAACTGCAGCATCCCACTGGGAGATGTGAGCTCAGGGGGAGGAGCCAAGCATTCCCGCCTGGATATAATCTGAGATTCTGGAACACCAGCATGGCTTCTCCACTGGATTTCCCAGAGGAACAGCTGCCTCTTCTTCCACTGGATCTTCAGAGGAAGACTACACCTTTCTACAGGATCCCTGCTCCAGCAGAACCACACCTGACACTCCAGGACTGCAGCCACAATTCCAGCTGCTACCAACACCCTGACCAACAGGGTGTCAGGTTGTGTTCTGGTTCTCTCAGTGTTGTTTTAGTTTACTGCATTGTTTATTTTATCCTTTTATTTTCTTCCCTATTAAAGAACTGTTATTCTTGCTCCCATATTTTTGTCTGAGAGCCCCTTAATTTAAAATTTATAGCAATTCAGAGGGAGGGGGTTCACATTTTTAATTTCAGGGGAGACTCCTGCCTTCCTTAGCAAACACCTGTCTTTCCAAACCTAGACAGCCACCCAGCTGAGCTCTCCTCTCCCTCACAGCAGTGAAAACAGCAAATCACAAACCTTGCCCTGGTTGCCCACTGATTGCCAATGGTGCCTCAGGTTTAGATTTTATATTTTTCAGATTCTGTGCTGCTTTAGTGTGTGGGTCTGGGCTTCACCTTAGGGGATGGTGAGCTCTCTGCACAGAGCAGGGAGACAAAACAATTCCTTCTCTAGCTGGGGAACCTAGGACAAATGATCCAAATCTCAGGCCCAAGAGCACAAACACCGTGGGCTGAAGAGAGAAAAACAAGCAGGATGGGCTGCATGGGGTAGAGATGGAATTGGACAATGAACTCCAATGTGCAAATGGAGCAGAACTGATCAAAATGAGAGACCCTGTGAGCACTCGTGCATTTTGTGACCATTTTGGTTCATCTTGGGTGCAGCCCTGGCTGGGCTCGTGTGCTGCCCAAGGTGGATCCATTGAGGCCTTTGAATAAATCCCTGCTTTATTCTTTAATTCTGCCTAGCCTCTGTTCTTGGTCAGCCTTCACAAGGCATCACCACTGCGGCAGTATCACTTTGCTCGTGACCACGAGGAATTTGAGATAAACTCTGCAGAAGCAGACTGTCCTGCAGGGTCCCTCTGGAGATTCCCTTCTCCCCACCTTCCCCTGCTCCAGCTGCTGAGAAACAGCAGCCACAGCATTCCAGCTTTAATCATAGTTTTGTTCACTCTCCACAGAGCAGTAATAAAAAGTTCAACTGGAGGGGGGAAGAAATACCACAACTAGTCATTCCCACCAGCCATACATCTGGCCCTTAATTACCCCATGGTATTTACATAATCAACAAAATATTCAACTTGTATGACTGATCATGCTGGAGTAGTGGAACGCATTAGCAAATAAATAGCAAAACACACAAATTTGTCAACAGATGGATTACAACCCAACGTAATTAAATGCAAAATAGTTCTGCTTTTAAAGCAATTGCTCATAAATTAGCCTGTCAGCAAATGTATGCAACTAATTGCATGAAAAAAATTAGGCCATAAGACAATATTATCTGCACATAGTCTTTCCAAACAATGTAAAAATGATTGGGTACATTATTAATTGAAAAGAAGTCAAACTGCATTAGTTTAATTGCTCTTTTTTGTGCAAACCTATTAGAATAATTTATACCATATTTACTCCTCTTTACATTTGATGATAGGTATTTAAGTCTTGTTTGTAGACTAGCAATGATGATTTTACCTTTTTCTCAGCTTCATAAAGGCAACAAGAATTCTGTTTGTCCATGTCAACGGTGAACTAAGACTGTGTCCCAGGAGGGTGTAAGGAGAATGGCAGCTGAAGCTGTCCTCAGAGATTCAGCCCTTTTTAAATCAACCAGAGGCTGTCACAGAAATCAAAAGTGGCAAGCAAAGCTTGTTTGCAGAGAGAAAAGACTAAAGAACTGCAAAACACTTTCTAAAAAAGGTGAATCCATAATGACATTGACAGCCCTGAGAAAAGCCAATTCAGAGCTGTGAGCTTTCACATCCAGAGCCTGGCTCTGTGACACATAATTAAAGGTTTAATCTCATGATTTTCAGCCCAAGGTCTACCCGGGTTGGATCAGGATCCATGGAAAGGAGATACAAACAAGCCTGTTCCCTATAAATTGTCTAATTAAAAAATGACAAATTATTTGCACTTTTAACTCAACAACTAACCACCCACGGCCCATAATGTGGACTTTTTATCTAATTACACAATATTATTAAACTCATAAAGAAGGAGGTGAAGAAGGACTAGCTTCTGTTTCAAAACTTTTATCTTGTTTTATATATATTGTTATATTTTAAAACTTTAAGTTTCCCACCCTGTGATTAGATACTTCTTTTCAAACTCCACACCCATAATCTCAGTTCTGTCAATTTTGGAAGTTTTCTCCATGGCCTCAGGTCAAAGTCAATGTTCTCTTGGGGGTCAGTGCCTGTCAGCATAGGAAGTCTGAAATTCTCAGCAACCAGGGCTCCAACATTCCCTCACACCCTCTGTGCAGGAATTGTTCTCTCTGTTCTCCCAAATGGCGGAGAACCACTTGCAGCCCAAGGCTGACAGTCATGAACACAAAGATTGTGTTGATTTTAGGAAGCTTTGCTTAAGTTCTGTAACCAAGAAAGATCTGTGCTGGGTTAATTCAGGTCTAGTGCTGCTACAGATGGGGAGGGCTTCTGCTGGCATCAGAGGAACGACCCCAAAAGGAAGATCACAAGTATGATGCATTTCATGGACCGAATCAAAACACCTGCAATTTGAGCACAGGTAATGAACTGCTCATTAACAGCTGCTGAACTAACAATCATCCATGTAAATTATTCAGTGACTAATGAATACATTTGAGGGAGAAAAAAAAAAAAGCTATTTATTTATCTTGAGCATATTTCTCCCTCTTTCCTCAACATGAAGTAAAGCTGACAGAGAAGTAGGAAAAACCAGAATTGCATGGAGGAATTACCAGTTTGGAGACAGAAACACATATGTCCAAAAAACTCACAAATGAGCAAACTTGTGAACTGAACCAAAATGGAGATGCTGACAATCCAACAGCAATTCCCAAACTGGACACTTTTCCCAAAGCAATAGATCCAAGGGGCTTCCCAAGGATTTTATTTATCAGTTTGCTCATGACCATGAGGTGTTTGAGATAACTCTGCACAAGCAAACTGCAAGCAGGCCCTGGGCACAAAGCACTGCAGGATCCCATCTGGATATTCCCTTCTCCCCACCTTCCCCTGCTCCAGCTGCTGGGAAACAGCAGCCACGGCTTTCCAGCTTTAATCATAGTTTTATTCATGTTTCATCATAAAACCATGATGGCACAGCCAGAGGAGATGGAGAATCTGCCTTCAAATTCAGCACCTTGCTCTCAACAGAGAACGAAGCCTTATTCATTAGGCTACAGAATATTCACAGCAGAGTTGATCATCTCTGACTGATGGCACATCAACTGTGGAGCTGTTGGATGAGAAAAGCAGAGGAGGACAGGAGGGTTTGGTTGTAACCTCCAGCACAGCCTCCTGGCACCCTGTGCTCTACACACAGGGGTACATTCAATAATGTGGAGTGGAGGAACTCCCTTAAGCCAGCCCAAGAGCCCTGAGAGCCCCAGCAGAGGGGTTTGGCTCCTTACAGCAGTGCTGTCACCTAAAAGGGTGGAACCACACCCTTCATCTTCATATCTCACCATGAGCAAAGAGAAAATAACCTGTTGGGTCAGTATTTGCAGGTAGCTTGAGGGCACCACAAGCAACATTGTGGGTGTTGGAATGACCCTTCCCAACCTCCAGAGAATAAAACTTTCTCTTGACTGAGTGTTTTACCAGGTGATGTCCAGTGGAGCCTGGTATGGGTTGGTAAATGAGAAAGTTTATTTGGCATACATTTAAAAGCTGACATTTATGGATAACCCTCCAGAATAGACTGATAAAATAATCCCAGGTGAAAAAGGCTTGTAATTGCTTGGGTTGGTGATCTGGGAATCTTCTCTGAGATGTTCCTCCTCTGAAGGAAGGGGGCACACATGAAGCTGGAGGCCTGTTGGTGTCTGTGCTGTGGGGTTTGGTACGTGCCAACAAGGAACACTCGGTGGCCAAAGCTGCGGGACTCACTGAAGGTGGCTGTTGAAAATGGAGCTGCTGCTGTGCACAAGTGGCACCACAGGATCACTGAAAACACTTTTAGGTTTCCATATTCCCATCTAGAATCCAACAGAAGCAATTTTTGTGCTGCCTATAGCAAATCCAGGGGGATCTGGAGCTGTTACAAAACCATTTGCAGCCCAGCCATGTATGGTCCCATGTTGCCCTGTTTTTTGAGTTCTTCTAAGCCTTCTGATGTTTACGTTCTTGTAATGAACTTTCTCACGGATTTTATGTAAATAATTAATTGTTTTGCATTCTTTTGTGGAGGAGGAGAAATTTATGGACTGTTGGTTTGTCCAGTGTCATTGGGGAGGCGGCACTGTCACCCCCAAATGCACTGTCATTTTTGGAAATCTATAAATGTTTGAGTCAGAATTAAACTTCTCTCTTTTTTACCTTGGAGATTCCAGTGTCTGAATTGTTTTGTTTCATGTCCTAGAGTGACACTTCCAAATCCTCCTCCAGGTTTGTCATAAAAGAGAGGAAATTTCACTCAAAATTAGCTTTGGACTTCCCAGAAGGAAGTTCAGATTGCCTCCTCCTGCTCCGCAGATTTGGAAGATGCAGCTTGACAGTGATGGATCCAGATAATGGTAATAAATACAGAAGTACATTTAATCAGTCTTTGGTATTGCAAAGAATGTCTCTGCTTTTCCTGCGTTAAATTTCCAAAGTAGTTTTGGAAAGATACAAAATCAAGGCTATTAAGAATTCCTTGATTCAGACAATGCAGGGGAAATGGAGAAACTGAGCCAAATGAAAACTGAAAATAAGAGTAGCAGATTTAAACTCTTCACTCCTGGGCTTGTAAGCTTGGAGCATTATTGTCAGCAGAGGATTCACCTTAAAAATCTTTATTTCACTCCACTGGAATGATTGCTTACAGATTTTCCAAAGTGAGTGCTTTGCTCCTGAGAAATTTACATTACATGAAGCTTGGGAACATGATCAGAAATTTAACTTAGCAACTCAGCTGTTCTTTCAACCTCCTCCAGACGTGCAGTGTTAGGAAGAGCAGAGGTGGAGCTGGAGCAGTGTCCATCACCTCTGCCCTCTCAGACCTCTAGGGAAAGGCTACAGGGTGCTGGGTCCAGGGCCATCTGTGTGGTGTGCCCTGGTGGAACTCCCCAGAAATGCTCTGACTTTACCCATAATGGCAATGCTAAGAAGAGGAAAAAATTGAAATGCACCAAAGGGAGGCTTCTGTGAGCACTTGCAGTACACATTACCTTTCCAAAGATTTTTGCTTAGGGCATATCCTGTTGTGAGCTATTAAGGATTCCTCATGTCCTGAAGGAGGCTCTGGGGAACTCTTCAGAACTCTCCCATTACCCACCCAGGTGCTGCTGAGCAGAGGAGTCCCATTGATCCTGAGTCTTCAGAAAGTCTTTGCAAAGCCAGAACAGAAAGGGGATTTATGCTTTCCCTTTTCACATTACATCCAACCAAATGGCTGGACAGAAGCACAAACTTGCTTCTCAGATGGCAACTTCCAATTACTCTGGCAGATACCTCAGGATGCCTGTTGATGAGAGAGATGAGGAGCAGAACTGCAGACACCAAGAGCCGTGGCAAGCACCTGCATCTGAGACAGAGGAATTGCACTGCACATAAGGTGCCTGCTGAGGCAAAGTTAGGCCCTACTTAGAGAATTTTAATGTGCTCAGCAAGCAGAAGACAAATGAACACTCAATGTAGGACAGTGTTGAATTATTCCTGAATTGATAATCTGTCACCATGATATTTTCTGAAAAATCCTCTTTGCCCAGGGTTTTTCTCCTGAGAAGCTGAGAAGCCTCAGAGTATGTTTTGCTGCTTTGGAATGCAATATGGAGATTGTTTATCCAGCATGTGAATTGGTTTTTTTTCATGTTTTTTCTTCAATCACAGCCAGTTGTGTCAGACTCTCTGGTCAGTCACGGGTTTTTATTACTTATTCTCTTCTAGTCTTCTGATGTATCCCTTTCTCTATAGTTTAGTACAGTTCTAGGAGATAATTTCTTTTAATATAATATCATAATATAATAAATCAGCCTTCTAAGAATATGGAGTCAGATTCATCTCTTCCCTCGTCCTGGGGACCCTCACAACCATCACAATATTACACGTTTTTCCCACCCCAATTTCAAGCTTTGCTTCACAAGGCTTGCTAAGCTTTTACAAGAAATGCCACAGAGCTGACAAGCATTTCCAGGCAATGGGGAAAAGATGTGCTGGTAATTATTTGTATTGCTGTAGAGCCCAGGGGCTGTGGTGGGAGGCTTGGAACACTTGGAGCTGTGTGCTGCACACAACGGGCAGGGACAGGCTCTTCCCTGTGTGCTCACAGAGCAGCAGGACATGGAGCAGAGGGGCAGCCAAGCAAGCAAGGAGAGAACACAGCAGCAGCCAGAAATTGCATTTACAGTGTGGCAAAGCAGGATTTAAACAGGGGATGGCAGAGAGGAGAATGGCACATCCTGTGGGATGTGTGAGGCTGAGTGAGCACAGCTGCATCCCTGACTGGAAAGGGGACACTGCCCTGGCAGCATGAGAGAAGGGAAAATGGGGACATGGAGAGACAGGACAGAGCCTTTAAAGGTAAGACAAACAGCTAATGCTGGTGGTGGTAGGAAAAAAACCCCCAAAATCCCCAAAACAACAAAAGGGAGGAGCAGAAGAACACAGAGAGGACACAGAGAGGTTCCACAGCTGGCAAAAGGCACTGGAGGAAGCACTTCAGATAGCTGGGTGCAGGAACCTCTGTGAATGCTGGAGAAAACAATGGTGTAGGAATGCAGGAGAAACCCTGATGAGAGTCAGAGCTGTAGTGGAAAAAAGCCACCGCAAAGGTTTGAGTTTGAATCAGCTGTAGCATTGACATTAAAATTTAGAGAAAAGATGGCCAGAGACAGTGTCCATGATGGATCCAAGTGTGAACAATAGTGGGACTTCCCATGTCAGCTGCCAAAGGGAGACAGGAGAGTGCTTGTATTATTCTTGCTGTGACACTTCCTTCTGTGCTTTAAGACATGTAATCTGGATGCATGCACTCAAAAAAAAAAAATAATCAAGATTTGCCAGTGTGGGTGGATAAACCTGTCATTATTAAAATGAATCCATTAACTATGATGCTTTATAAACTCCAGATGATCTCTCTTCTATTATCCCATAAGGAGATTAAAATTTTTCATTGTTGCTTTTATGCAATTTCTTTGTAAAGGGAAATAGCTCAAGGTTAAATTGAAAAACCTTTTCCATCCAATAAAGAGGCCATATTAATTTTCCCTCATCTTAGAGAAAATATATGGCCTTGTGAGACACAAAGGCTCCAAGTGTGCTTCTTTCTAGGCTCCTAGCTGATCTGTTCAGTAATGGAGCAGTGCCTTGGCCAGCCAGCTGCTTTCCTGCACTGCTCTGCTGTCCCTTCCAATCAGTTCCATTCAATCCCAACAGATAAAAGTGTGCAAAATACATTTTAAATCCCAGGAACAAGCAGTTAAGCCCTTTCTTGCAAATTGGGTGCTCAGTGACTCTGCTCTCCCTTTGAATTTACTACCTCCAAGAAAGGAAATAGAAAATAAGAACAATGTTCCATTCCTGGCAGCAGTTTGGAGTATGAATACTGTACATGGCAGAAAGTTACATTTTGGCCTGTTGTGCACAAGCTCTGCATTGGATTTAAGCACAATATTTAATACACATATAATGTAGTAAAAAGTAAAATTTAAATAATGTAAAAACATATAAAAAGTAAATAATAATTTACATATAACATTTATAATAATAATAATATAATTTACATAAAACATTTTTTACATAAACAATAATTTACATGTAACATGTAAAAAGTAAATAATACATGTGTATTTACACACACACACCCTCCCACCTGATCTTACAGCTGCAATAGAAATCCTGACCTCTGTATCAGGTAACTGGTATGGCTTTACCCTGACCTGCACAGATAAACTCCAGGTTCTTCCATTATCCCTTCCCAAGAGCCCAAACAAGGCAGTGTTTCTCACTGCTGGCACAGTCTGCTGTGCTCCTGAGGTGTCGTTTGTGCACCCTCAGCATTCTCTGCTTTCTCTCAGCACGAGCCCAGCTCTCCCCTGCTGGTGCCCTCCCTTCAGAGGCTGCAGCCAGTTCCACTCCCATGGCTAGCACTGGGTGCTGCAAGCCTCTTCCACGAGCAAACTGATCAGTGTAGGACAATATATACCCATAATCAGAGCTGATTTTCAATTTTTTGTGTCTATAATATTGATTCTTATGGTAGAAATGCTGGCCAGACATCAGCTTGGAGCTCATGCAGCACACCCTGGCTGGGCAGCACACTCACAGCCCAGCAGGCTCACCCCAGATCCCACTGCAAAACCCATGGAGGGATGGAGTCTTGGAAAAGCTGCTCCTGCCCACCCCCACTAGCAGAGTTTGCTCATGAAACATCCACTGTGTTCAGGGCATTCATGGCATGTGGCTCTCCCTGGGGACAAAGCTTCCCTGCCAGAAAGCTTTTCCACCTGCCAGAGGGATGATTAGGGTTTATGCTGGAATGCAGGTTTCCATTAACAGCCAAGGTAAGTGAACATCAGGAAATTATACAAAGCATCAGTTTTATGAGCTGAAAGATTTGTTACTTCCACCCACACAACTGAAGGCATTATTTTAAGTGTTTAAATTCTTAAACCTTATTCTTCACCTGTCAAAAGAAATAATCCACTAGAAACTCCCCCCTCCCCCATTTCTTGTATGAACGTCCCTAGGTGCCTTTCAGAGGTTTTTGATGGATAGCTTAACTGCTAATTGTCTCTTCAAAGGCTCTTCTGGCTCTAAAATCTGTTGGATTGTCAGAGCTGCAGCCAGGTGTGCTGTGGTCAGGAAGGAATGCTGTCCCCAGGACTCTCAGGACACAAAATCTCCAGGCCAGGCAGACAGAGCAAGGATGGACCAGCACCCCAGACCAGACATGTCCCCCTGGCCACCACCTCCCAGGACCTCTGCTCCTGCCTTTGCCCTGATGCCTTAGCATTTTAGCTTTTCTATTTTCCATATATTTGTAATCCTGCAGTTCTTTAGTGTATAACTCTAAACTCCATACACAGTGTGAGCTGCTGCTTTCCCAGTTGGGGCAGACACAACAATTCCTCTCCAGGCCTGGCAATCAAGGACACCTCACTGTGTCAGACCCCAGAGATGGAAGCAAAAGTGAGTTGGGGGAGCAAACTTGGGGTAAATGCCTTCATTACCTGAAGCTGTAATTGAATATTAACCCCCAGTATGCAAATGGCACAAACTTATAAAAGTGTGAAAACCTGTGAGCCATGGCCCATTTTTGGGTGTAGCCCCTGGGGGGCTTCGTCTGCCCAAAATGTACCTGAAAGATCTTCACTAAATAAAACTGCTTTTTATTCCCTTAATTCTGTCTGGCCTCTGTTTTTAGGTAGTCCAAAAAGGCACCAGCCCTCTACCTGATGGGAGCAGGAACAGTCTGAGGAGTTGCTCAGGTTTTACAGGGCATGGTCACTTCAGATGGGGGTGGAGGAACAAACCCAGCAGAACACGAAGGCAAAAATGAAGATAAACATAGCCCTTCCCAATTTTCCTCTCCATCTTTCCCTCCTCCCCATGACTGCTGTAGAGTATTTTGAAACAGGTTTGCTATTCATACACACAACCACAAATAAACCACTCTTGCTCTGCTCACTTGCTAAAAGGTGTTTCCTTTTAAAATATAAAATCCCAAAGCAAAACTGCTGAGGACACCAAGTGAAATAACAGTTATGTGTCAAATGGTTTATAAACTTCAGACTCTGAAAAATAAAATTAGTAAAGACAAGGATTCTGATTCTTACCACAAGTCTCTGTAGAAGGCTGAGGGTGTTTTACTGAACTAAGTTTTTGTGAGAAATTGATCTGAAGACAAACCAGTTTGGGAGACATGAAAGAGTAACCTGCCATCTGAACTAGTTAGAAAAAAATCAATAGGCAAAAATTAAGTTGAAAGCCTTTGCATGGATTGCCAAATGTCATAAAAATATTCTTTTCCACCTAGAGATCAAATAAATATGAGAATCTTCTGCCTAGAGATATCTTTCAAGACTTGTATCTCTTCTGCTCAGAAGAATTCAGAGTCCAGCTCCTCCAGCCTACAAATTAAACTGCCCTGGAAGTAGCAGGAATGGGACCTGGGTCAGTCTGAAAAAAAAGAACCTACTTCAGCAACACAGACATGTCCTTTCCTCTCAGAAACACTTCCACAAGTATTGCAGTACGTGGGGCTGTTTTAAACCCAGACTTTTGTGACAGCCTTCCACAATTTCCTCTCATGGGTGTGAAGGAATGAGGGCAGTGAAGCTGTGCCCAGCCTGGCAGCCTGGCTGAGCACACAGTTACACAAGTAGGGCTTGATGCTAGCCTGGCATGAGTAAAATCAAATCTTCAATCATTTTTCACAATTGGAAGGTGAAATCCCCAATCAATAATAATCCCAGTCTTCCTTGAGCTACGACCAAAGAGCATATGCCAAAATCTCTGCTCCTTATTTTTTTTCCTCTTCTCCATAGCAATCTTTCTAAAAATTCCATCTTGCAGTTCAAGCTTAAATTTCTCACTTTGAGACAATCCAAACCTCTAGGAGCCCTGTCTGACTGAAGGATTTGTAGTAACTTTGATGTTTTTTAGCATCAATGCTCAGAGGCAATTAAAAAAAATTGTACAGACTCTATCTCATCATGTCTAAGCAACTGGACATTAATAATCTAGCAGTAAAATGTAAGGCATTTGCATAGTTTGGAAAATAATGAGGCTTGTATTTAAGATATCTGTCCCTCTGTAAGTTATTAGAGTACAAGGATACATGCACAAAAATCAATCTTAATTGTGCAGAACCAGCTTTCAGCTGGATTTAAGAATACATCATTCTAATTCATTGCAAGCAACAGACACACAGCAAGTGACAAATACCCTGACCAAAAGCACATTTGATGTTCTGCTCCCAAGCTGTTATTTTTTTGGAATCAGACACACTTTTTAATGAGATGCTCTGCATGTGGGATGTAAGAATGTCTGACCCTCACTCAGCAAAGGACTTGTTCCCAATCCAATTAATGTCTGTGCTTAAGAGTAACCTTGAACTTGGAGGGGATACAGAATTCCCACTGACTTCTTCAGGCAGGAAAGCTGTGGCAAGAGGAAGCAAAATCATCCCAGAGCCCACAGAGCCTCGTAAGGGAAGCACAGCTCTCCATGAATATTGTATTTGCAGGGTGCCTCATGGCAGGGAGGAATGATGAATCTGACTCCATGCTCTCAGAAGGCTAATTCATTACGTTATGGTACTATATTATATTAAAGAATACTATACTATACTAAAGAATACAGAAAGGATACTTACACAATGCTAAAAAGATAATAATGAAACTCGTGACTCTGGAGAGAGTCCTGACACAGCCTGGCCCTGACTGGCCAAAGAGTGAAAACAACTCACAGCAGAATCCAATGGAACAATCACCTGTGGGTAAACAATCTCCAAACACATTCCACATGAGCACAACACAGGAGAAGCAAATGAGATAAGAATTGTTTTCCTTTTTCTCTGAGGCTTCTCATCTTCCCAGGAGAAAAATCCTGGATGAAGGGATTTTTCAGAGAATGTGAATGCCACACATTAATCTGCCTCAGATGCCTCAGAGTCTCTAGCTCCATTTGCACCATGCTTTGCCCACTGATGCTGTAATTCTCCTCCTCTCCCCTTGGGACACCAATGCCCCAAGTCTGGGCATTCACTTTTGAGGTCACAATTCCCTTTCTAAGTGTGATTTCTGCAGGGGATTTTTCACCCCACTTCCTTGTGATGCCATCTTGATTTTTGCCTTTTTTTCTTTTCTATCTTCTCTGTATTCTTTGCACATATATTTGGAGCTCTGTACCTATTAATTCCAGCTAGTTTTCCCAGTACTTTTCCATGCCTTTCCCATGGCAGGAAGACAAAACAATTTCCAGAGCTCCAAGCCCATGGGGTACAAGGCCCCTATCCTAAACTGCTTCTTCCTGCAAAGCAAGGTTGAGAACAGCTCTTCAAGATGGACATTTTCCTGGACAAAGTACAGTTATTACCAAGGAGAGTGGCTCCAGAGAAGGGGCTTGACCTTGAGGGGAATTCCATTACCACTTGTCCTCCTAATCAGTGTTTTTTATCAATTATGCTAATTTCTTAAAACCTATAAAAACTGCATTCACCCTGTGTGGGTGGACTTTTGTGGACATCCTTCCATAACTGTCCCTCCAAATAAAGATCCACTTTTATATTTTCTTTTATACTAAAGTTTCTCTCGACTTTCCTTTCCAGGTTGAAAAAGACAACACTGGCACTGTGACCCTGCCACAGCCCTGTCAGTGGTTCCCACTGCCCACATCTGCAAAAGAACAAAGGAAACCAAGCCTCACACACTGCCAAGTGCTCAGGACAGAGCCACAGGCTGAAAAACAAGCCTCAGAGATGTAGCTGACACCTGGGCCAATATTATCTCTATTTTCTAAGCATCCCAGTACAGCCAGGTCTCTGGATGATGCTGCAAGGCAATTCCCACAGGCCTACTGTTATTTCAGTTCAGACCACTGGTCTGGGATGGAGTGGGAATTCCAGTGCTGTTACTAGTCACCAATGAAAACAAGCCCTGACCTATTTTTTTTCCACCATTCTGGGTTGACAAGTAAGGGCATAAGGAAATAATTCCGGGAAAAGACAGGAGCCTTTTTCTATTGGAGGAGCTGCTTCAGTTCCTGGAGGAAAATGTCAATTACTCAACATTTTCTACAGCTGCCTTTATCAAGTCCTCTCTTGTTTTTGTGGCACCAGCAACTTCACTGTCTAGAGGGCCTCAAGTCTAAAGCCAGGACTGGGAATTCCTCTGTGATAGCACAGGATCTTAAGACAGACCACATAATACAAATCCTCTAGAAAAAAATCTATGTACTCAAAAAGAAAAGTTCTCTCAGTTTTGAAAATGCAACAAATTCCTGTTTTCAATTTACTAATAAAATAAAATAAAATATTTCTGATTGTTCTCAGGTTAATTATATGCAATAAATTTTCTGAGGGACAGCTATATTTATTAAGTATATCAGGTCACTAAGTAGATGACATTACTTCGTTGTCTGAGGTCCCAGGAATGTGGAATTACCCCTGATTACTCTTAGCTCTGTCCTGTGAGGTGCTAAACAATTTTGACTTTCATTTCAGTAGTAGCCAAAACTGTTTTGCCATTCTTAGGAATAAGCAACATGAAAGATCCTTCTCTAAGTTACCTGAAAAACAGTTTAATGCAAAATTTTACATTTTAAATTTTTAATTTAAATTTAATTTAATTTAAATTTTAAATTTTTTAATAAGAAAGATAATTTCTTTAGTTAATTCTTTAACTCTTATATCTCCTGTGTGTTTAGCCCAAAGTGTTTTGACAAGGAGGGAACAGTCTTCAACATATGCTTAAAGCCAAGTACATGCTTCAGTGGGCTACAAATAGAGCTCTTTAAGTTTGAAATAACACATTTTGCAAAGCTCTGCTCCAGAAAACACACTGCAAGGTTTTACACATAAATACTGCACAGATCACCAGCAGCTCTAACATTCCCATATGCTCCTGTGCACATTTCATTAATTTCCTCTGCTATTGGTCATTTATATACAGGCACTCCTATCTCACAAAATCATGTGCAGAGCTTTTCTTTACATCACACTCCATTTTTGGCTTTAGCTGGTGGGGGGATATCAGAGAGTCAAACTGGTAAATAATGAAAAGGTTCAGGATTATTAATTATTTTAAATTAAGATAATAATTTCCAAAATCTATGAAAAGAGAGTTCCCCTTGGAAGACACAAGCACAGGTGGTTGCTCCCACCCTGACACAACACCCTGTGGAGGGCTATTTCTTGCTCCAAAAGATACAATCTTAAATTACTTATACTTTACTTGCTCCTGAAAAGACCTTTTGCATCTGTCTGAATACTCTTTCCTAGAAATACCTGCCATCTTACAAAACTCTGCTTTGATGCTGAGATTAAGTGTATCAGCTTTCTTAGGAGAGCACTCAGGTTGATTTCTGAGCATTCCTAACGAAAGCTCATTTTCCTCTGTTCTCCTCATAGTTCATTAATTTTATATTTCCAAGTCTGGTCCAAGGCTTTGCTGAAATGAGCAGGAGCATTTGAGATTGCAGACATGGTTAAAGCCAGCGCCAGCTCACGCTTAACGTCTTTTAATTTTTAACAGTCCTTGCCCTGCAGGTATAAAAAGGGAATTAAAGCCATAAGGCACTGCTTCAGATTTGTTCTCTTAATTAGCTCCTGCCATGGTGGATTAATTCCATCTGCAATGTGTTGCCATCTCTGCAGAAGTTTATTGCAGTGGAATGGGGATTAATGAGGAGAGTGGGTGCCCTGGCAGCCCAGCTGCCCGTGAGCTGGCTGTAGTGGGATCAGGGCAGATGGTACCAAGGCTCTCCCTGAGTCTCTCTGGAGGTGAGGAATTCATGTCCCATAAATCTGCCACATGCACTTACCCATCCACTGCAGAAAACAAACTGCCAGGGCTGCACATCTGACTTAAAAACAGTGGGCAGTGGATCTGATCATCTCAAAGGACTCTTCTCAAGAAATGGGGGGGGGGGGGGTTTAGCCTTTGAATTTTAAGATGAATTAGAAAGAATAACTGTATTTTCTCCTCTTGTATTTTGAGTAACTAAATGTAAATACATTTAAAGACTGGAGGATTTCTTTTAAAGCTGGGAAAGCTGCTGCTGGGAACCAGACAGTCCAGCAGTGAGCTCTACACTGGGGTCTTATCCCTAATGAATGAGTCTCTGGGGCAATATAGAATTTTAATTTAAAATTTAATTTTTTCAATTTTAATTTTTAATTTTTTAATTTAAAATTTTAAAATTTTTATTTAAAATTTTAGTTTAAAACCCAAATACCTCCAGTAAATCCAGGGAACACCAGAGGCATGAAAGCAGTGAAGGACAATGAAGTATCTTTCTATTTTAATTATAGGTTGCACTTTCCCCCCATGTTTAAAATGAAAAAATTATATACTTCCTTCTTAATATCTGCTCCTGTGAAACCTCCCCATGAAGTTATATCTGAACACATCACCTTTCAGTCTCAATACCTGCATTACTTCATTTTACATCTTGATCATTAACAGACATAAATTTTTTTGAAGACAGCAGCAGTTATTCTCTTTAAAAAACAGAGGTTTGCAACTCTCTAGTTAGAGGTTCAGTAACTATGACCATTATAGACTGTGTGCAACTTCATTTATCCCATGGCCTTACCTATAAATGGAGATAGTACATCTTTTAGTGCCTGTTTTAGACAGTCTGTTACCTGGGGCAGGTGCTGCCATTCTCATGCTCACTTAGTGTCTCATATGATGGAGTTCCCATCTCTGTTGATGTCTCTGTGTGTTATTAAAATACAAAGGATGTCAAACAGAAAAAGACATTTGAGTGCTCAGGTGCCATGGGAACAATGCAGGTGTGCAGGCATTTATCTTTATCCCTACAAACCTGCTGCTAAATATAAAAAAAGCTCTCTGTAGCTGTTCTATTACTATACATAAACCAGAGGCACACCAGACACAGTCACAATGCTGGATAATGCATGCTGGCCACCTTCCAGAAGAGCTACCCTGAAATGGCAGCAGTAACTCTGATCCCTGGTTGCTAAAGGACAAGAATAATTTGAAACATAATAATAATAACAACAACAATAACAACAACAACAACGATTATTATTATTACTATATTATTTTCTTATGCATCATCTGATATTTTTTAATTGCAAAATGCAGTTCTGCTCTATTCCTGTGGCTTCACCTCTTATTCCTTACCAATGTCTCTTATTTGAGAGCTTACAGCATTATGTAAAAATCTTTCCTCTAGTACTACAGAAAGGAGGAAGGGAGGGAGGACCCCATGTATTCTGGAATCTTAAGATGAAAACACTTCAAAAGAAAGCTCTAAGGTCCCATTACTCCACTGGGTTTGTGAAAAAGAGCTGGAGAGACAAAGGAGAAGGAAGAGCTAATATTTCAAGGAGAGTGCCCAAATCCCAGGGGATGTGGGATGAGCACAAAAAGAAGCAGCACTGGGTCAGAATGAGGACATCAGAAATCCTGGGAGAAAGGTCTTTGAGCAAAGGAGACATGGCTGTGGACAAATCCCTCCTGGCACCCATCCTCTGCGGGAGGGGAGGACAGGAGGAGGAGTCCAGAAGGGCTCATGGCACACAGCAGCTGAAGCTGTTCTGGCTCTGTGCAAAGCTGGCAGCTCATGCATGGCACTGGGGCAAAAGCTGTCACTGTACTCACTGCAGCATCTCTTGGATTGTCACTCCACTGCCAGGGCTGCTGCCCTGCTCCAGCACCCCAGGGGCTCCCAGCAGAGCCAGCTTTTATAAGAGCCTTTGTCATAGTTGAGGCAGTCACAACAGAGCAACTCCATTTTCAGAGGGTTTCAAACTGGTTTTAGTCTAGCATGCATGCTTTTTGTACATTCTTACAAAATTCATAAATTTACACTTTACTCATTGGCTAGGAGAGACAAACGAAGTGCTCATTGGGATAGGCAGTTGCAGATTTCTCTTATCCTTCTTTCTTTCTTGGTTTCTGTGTCAACAACCTTGGTAGGAAATTCTTTCAGGGGTAAAGATGGATCCTCTGATCAAACTTCTCTCTGGCTCACAGAGTCACTGTAAAACCTCTTCCACAAGCCCTGGGACATGGCTGGGGTGTTCCACTCTGCCTTAGGGAGCTGAACAGCAAAGGACCTTACATCAGCTGCAGCCCCCCAGCACTCCTGTGTCTCATATCCAGAGTGGCACAGAAGGGGTTAAACAAACCACATGGACTCTGCATGTCTGCACCCAAAGCTCAGCAGTAGGAACACGGTGCAGGGTTTTGGAACAGGGCTCTGGGGTCTGTACAGGCACAGAATGACAGCAGATATTCCCATTTTCTGTCAATGTCAGCAGATGGAAAGGCCTCTCTGGGCTCTGGTCACATCTGGTTTGGTGAGTCCCTGTCACTCACACAGAGGGACATCTCTGCTGGCCCTGTGACTGAAAGGCTCTCAGCTGGGGCTGCCCTGCTGCCCGTGGGGCCAGCCAGGTGCCAGATCTGTTCCAGAATGCAGGGATGTGCCTTCACACAGCCTTTTATTCCATTCAGTCTGTGACAAAGGAGCAGCCCTCAGCACGGCAACTCTGCTCTGCTGACAGTGGCCTCTGCCTTTCAAAGGGAAATCTCTCAGATTTTTCTCCTTTTTTTCAGATTTTTCTGAGAAATTGCACTTGAGTGACATAAAAAATATCCCAGCTGTAAAAGATCCTATGGCCAATGTCAGTCTAACTTCTCTGTATGGAAATCCAAACTCAGACAGCCTTGTCCAAGACTTTGAGAAGGGTGAAAATCAGTCCCCAGATGTCTCATTCAACATACACATCTTGTCCAACTAGCAATCAGTTAGTCACAATTTCCTATCACCAAATTACCACGTGGAATCATTAAGGGTAAAATCCTGCTGGCAGCCTAAACCTGGTCTGATTGCTGTGTGGCTCTCAGCTTATTGTGTCCTGCAAAGATGGTTTTCATCCTGCTCCCACTGCTCCCCACCCCTTTCTGTTGAGCCTGAGCAATTATTTTGGGCTCAGGGTGAGATCCCAGCCCACACACCCCCTCCACAACTGACTGAATTAATGGCATATGGGGTCAGGAATGAAAACTGGAGGGAAACCTCTCAACAGCTTTGAGATGAGTTGAGAGGTTCTTCATACAGACAGACCCTGAAAATTCATGTAATTTCATTACAGTGAAATGAAGATTTCCATTTTTGTACAGTGAGGCTTTGGGATGGCTTCTTTTTAACATTTAATCCTTAACTGTAATAACACAGTGAATGAAAAGGAATAGTTTAAATCAAGTCCTGTCATTAAGGTGAAGAATAATGGTTCTCAAGTTGAAAGAGGTGAAATCCAATTTGGTGATTAAGAAAACTGGCAGAAAAGTTTGATCAAGAACTGTCTCCTTAATGAGGTGGCTATAGCTAGCTTGTTAGGAAAAATGAAGTTGGCAGGAAGGACTCTGCAGTTTTTTGTAACCCCTTCCATAAGGTTTTGAAAATCCAAGACTGATCTAAAGGTACGTGTTCTTGTGCAATTTTATACCCTAAATCTCTACTTTAATAAACAAGCTGTTTTAAAGATTAGACAAATCATTTACCTACTTCTAGTCTACATCTATAACAATATGTGATTACAGCTTTGGGGGAACCCAAGCCTTCTGCCTTGATCAATAGAGTTCAGAGCTTCTGGTCTGAAGCCTGTGTGAGTATCCCACTCCTCCGGGGAAATTCCAAGAGTTGCTTCAGTGCTTTAATTTATTTACTTTTACTTTATGAAAAAAACAGCCAAACACAACCAAAAGAAAAACCCCAGGCTACAGAACAATAAATTTGTTTGAATTTAATAATCTCTTTTTCACTCAGTTCTACAAATTACATGACAACAAGCTCTGAAATAATAAATTGTTTGCCTTGCTATTGTGCATTAATCTTTGCTAGAAATCATAAACAAATTTTAAGTCATCAAGCATTGGTTTAATTAAAAATTTCCAACTCAGTACTATTTTACTACCCTTTCCTATCTCAGGCAATAAACCATGGAGTTTTATATGAAGTAATTTTATTTTTCCCCTTAAGTGGCTCATGTGAAGGGTAACTTCCTTGAAGCAGTTGTGCTTTCCTATTTGTCAGTGTACTGCTTCAGCTGCCTTCTACCCATTAAGGTAAAACAGGAAAAGCTGGATTTGATCAGAGCTGGGAGAGGGAGAAGCAGGTAAAAGTATCCATTATTGCTTGAGGAATTATTTGAACTCTGTTTAGTTCAGTGGCTCTTAATTGATGGTTTTCAGATCCATGGAGAGCCTGTTTCCAGTGGTCCTGCACAGACCCAACAGCTGTGCCAGCTGTCAGTGGGCCTAAAGCAATTTTTAGAGGTTCTAACAGAATAAGGTAATCCTCCAGTCTGAGCTGAGCTGTACAAACCAAAATTCACTGAAAAAGTGGAGAGACTAACAGGCTTTGGATCCATTATTATATTATAATAATATAATTATCACAATAAATGCTCAATGTCAAAGTTGCTCAATATCTTAAAGAAGGGTGAGGACAGGGAAGGACAGACCTGACTCCCAGGGGCCCCCTGTTAAACACAAACCTGAAATTCTGGAAAACAAAACCAGCCTAGTATCTAGCACCAGAACTGGTTTGAAAATATAGATCAGTTTCTCAAGCTAAGAAAGAAATTGTCTCTGATAAAACCACTTGAAAACATTTCTGCTTTACTCACCTTTATTCACCCATGTCTTGTGGCATTCACATTCTTTGGAAAAATCCCTTCATCCAGGATTTTTCTCCTGGGAAGCTGGGAAGCCTCAGAGAAAAAGGAAAACAATTCTTATCTCATTTGCTTCTCCTGTGTTGTGCTCATGTGGAATGTGGTTGGAGATTGTTTACCCACAGGTGATTGTTCCATTGGATTCTGCTGGGAGTTGTTTTCACTCTTTGGCCAATCAGGGCCAGGCGGTGCTGGGACTCTGGAGAGAGTCACCAGTTTTCATTATTATCTTTTTAGCATTCAGTGAGTATCCTTTCTGCATTCTTTAGTATAGTATAGTATTCTTTAATATAATATAGTACCATAAAGTAATAAATTAGCCTTCTGAGAACATGGAGTCAGATTCATCATTCCTCCCTGCCACGGGGGTCCCTGCAAATACAATAATGTCTCTAATAACCAGGACGGCTCATTTTGGTGCAACTTTTACCTTAACTCAAGCTGTGCCTCCAGCACAATGTCCCAGTGAATTCAGTTTATTCAAAGGGAGTTCTGCATTTGCTTTTGAAAGACTGCAGCACCAGTAGCTCAGTGAGTAGACAGAAAGCAGGTAAGGTTAAATTGTGCACACACAGTGCTCCCAGATGGAGTTCTTGCACTGTGCCCTTCCCTTGGGGCACTCCCCAGCATGGAGGCAGCTTTTCCACCCAGCCTCTCACAGGTTTTCCCATAGTACTGCCTCAGTTCCTTCCTCCTTGCTCTACACCCCTGTCCTGCCCAGCCCAGGTTGGGGCAGATCTGCAACCTCCATATAAAAATTTCCGAGGTTTCCAGACAAACTCAGGCACAGAAACAGGTTCTTCACAGGAGCCTTGCAGCAGCTCAAGCTTTGGCTGCTGCTAAGTGTGGAAGCACAAGAACAGGAGCTGGCCAGCAGACAGGAACACAAATCCAAAATAAAACTGTGATAGCTTTCTGAGGGTTGTGTTTTCTGTGCAGCTAAACCCAGAATTTGGCCTCTTCTCTAGGTCCCTTGCTCCTAAAAGGCTGTATTTACTTTTAGGGGCAATGCAGTATCAAAACAGGCACTGTAATAACCACTGAAAAAGGATTTTTCTGAAAATTAGTTTTACTTGACTGGTATGTCAGAACACAGTGGTTTGGGGTTATGTTTGATTGATTTACAGTCCATAAAAGTACACAAATAATAAATTTTACCTGGAGAGAAAGAAATCCTCATCCTTCAGATCTGATGAGCAAAAAGGCTCCTTTCACTTGCCCCCTTCCCTTCTGTGCTTTAGGTGGGAGAAATCCCTGTAGCCCCATGGGAAGGCTGCATTTACATTTAAATAGAGATGTTCTCAGGTGAGTCTTAAGAGGCAAACTGTAGCTACTGGTGGGCTCTGATGAGAGTGTTAATTTATATAGTTTCTGATGTGTAGCCCTGATAAAGGAACATCCTTGAAAGCACTTGTAAAATGCAAATTCTCAAAGTAGTCTTCTGGGACTGCTCTAAAAGGGAAGCAAGTCTCCCCAGGAGAATCAGTCAGGGCTGAGTGGCACCTGCCTGGGGCACTGCCAGGAATGGCCCTCTTTCTTTACCTTCCTGGAATAGCAAACATCACTCTTCTCATTTATTTTCTTCCCTTTGTCTTGTTCCTCCCTTATCCTCCTGCTTCCCATAAAATCAAGAGCTAAAAAATGGAAGACAAAGGCAACAAGGTTTATGACAGTTTTTCAAACACGGCCAAAAAAGTCATCTGCAGAGAAATGTGGGTTATAGCCACACCTGCAGTCTAATAACTGTCACCCTCGAGAGACCAGTGCTGTAATTGAGCAGCATTGAAATGCCAGTGCTACTTAATTACTTTTAATATATGCCTCCCTTCTGTAAACCAACACATCAAAATCACAAGCATTACGAGCAACACTCAATTTCCAAATGAGCCTTCTTTCAACTAAGAGTGCAAAAAGTCAGAGTTGTGTCTCTTGGGTGTTTCTGAAATACCACTATGCTCAATACAGTGTAAAATCACCTGGGGAAAGCCCTCCTAATTTTAGTTTTCTCTCTTTTTCTTTAGTTTTCAGCTGTTATTGCACTATATGGATCCACCTCCTATATCTTGCTCACACCCTCCAAAATTAGCAGCAGCAGCAGCACTTCACTCCATTGTCTGGAGTAGATGCCTGCTGCTGACCTTTGCAGAAGAGGCTGCCCCACCTCCCAGGCTCACCCCACAGCACAACAGAAGCGTTGGGAGTTTCCCTTTCTTGTCCTTCAGCCTTGCCCACTTACATATAATATAATGTGCATTTAACCTGTGTTGCCAAAAGTCCCTCTAACTCATGCACAAGGTTTCCTCAGGCCCTCAAGTCTCTAGTGCAGAAGGTCAAAGCTGTCTGACAGAAGCTGCTGCACTATTTTGGGCTCTCCCTTTGTCCACCTTCAGATTAACCTGTAATATTGTGCTCTGGAAGTGTCCAATTACATTAAAGCTGAACATAAGCAAGTAGGAAATCAACTCACTCTGCAATATTTCTGTTTAACAAAAAAAGGCAGCTCATTGATCAGCTGGGGTACAAAATAATTCAAAAAATAAGGATTTTAAATTTAAATAAAAATTAAAAATCTAATTTTCTCATAAGTCGATAAAATACACTTCAGCCTTTTTCTCTTTTCTTCCTCCCCTGGACTTTCCCTGCTCTCCACTCCTGTGTGCATTTCCTCCCCCTGATCTGCTGAATTAAACTCAGTAAATGTGTACCAGTAACACAACAACCAGGAAAACCCTTCCTTGTTGAGCAGCTGAGAGATGGGACTCCAGAGAAAGGCAGAGGGGCTGAAAGTAATCCAAGCACAAAAAGCCAAAGCCCCAGAAGAAGTCACACATGAATTTTTTTGTTGAAGCCAGAGCATAGAGGTACAGGGTGCTGAAGTCATTGAAGTCCCAGTATTGTTTTCACAGTGCAGTTTTATACTGTTACACCTCTAGCAGTCACAACCACTGTGAGAAACGACTGCTCACTTTTTAAAATTTTATTAAACTTTAATAAAAACTGCAACAAAAGGACTAAATAAGGAGAAATTACAGCACTGGGAGTTCCTGTGATAACCAGCCACATGCTCAAAGTGGATGTTCTGCCTTTTATCCTAGCTCCTGCTAAAGTCTTGCCATTGGCTCCTTTCTTGCTGTCCAGGGGTGGAGATCTCTTTCTTACACCTTGGATGGAGTTCAGGTGTTGCCATAGTAACAAGCCAACCCTCCCAAATGCCCTGAGTACCAAGGCCATCCCATGATAACAATGCAAGGGAGAGGACATATCACAGTAACATAACTGTACATCTACAAAACTTCTCTTAACATAGATATAATGTTCACCCCTTGATTGTGAGAGCCAACTCGCAACTCGTTACTCATCTGTAACAACCACCAGTTACAGAACCAGCTTATTGTTTGTGCTCCTTGGCAGCCTTACAAAACTACAGCTTCAAACCTCTGGTGTCTGCATGGGCTGTGCTTGCTCAGTCTCATATCTGTGGTCACTCATCTTACAGCCTGTACCTGACCAAGGCTGGAATATCCTGATCTGTTGTGCTCCCTGTTCCATCTCCTGTTTGTTTTCCCACACTTCCTGAATTACTGGTGGTTTCAAACCCCTCAGGTCTCTGGTTGTCCCTGCAAAGTACCAGAATTGTGTAGAAGATGTTTTACAGTGATTTCTGTGAGCCAGAGAGAAGTTTGATAAGAGGATCCATGTTTACCCCTGAAAAAATTTTCTACTAAGGTCATTGACACAGAAACCAAGAAAGAAACAAAGATAAATAAGAGAAACCTGCAGCTGCCCATTCCAATGAGCATTTTGTTTGTCTCTTGTGACCAATGAGTACAGTGTAAACTTATGAGTTTTGTAAGAATGTATAAAAAGCATTCATGCTAGATTAAAACCAGTTTGAAGCCTTCTGAAAATAGAGTGTACTGCTTTGTGTTGTCTCCATCTCAACTATGACAGAATTGAGCATCATGGTGCTCACAAGCCAAAATAGCAAAAGACACTGAGCAGTGACAGCAAAAGCCTGGGTGAAACAGCAATGACTGCAGCACAGAGCAGGCACAGGCTCCTCTCTGTGGGGTGTTCACTTCTGTGTGAGCAGGGATTCTGTCTGCACTCACAGCACCCAGCCCTGCCAACCCTTTCCTGCTGTCACTGCTGGGACCTGTCAGCTCCTGGACTGTCCTGCAGCAGCATTCCCCTCTGTCTTATTAAAGCCATCATTTCTAAATGCTGTGGACCTGCCAGAAGTGAGCCTTCACCCCTCCAGCCTCCCCCTAACCCCTGGCAGGGTGCAACCCCAGGTGATCACAGCCTCCTGTGAGTTACACTGCTGAGAGCAGCTCACACAGAAGGCACTGCCAGCTATAAACCCATTTAATGCAACAGCAGCTGCAAATGGGCTTTTAATTCACACCAGCAAATGGTGTAAATATTAAAAGCAGAATATTAAAAGCACAAATGTGCTGTTGAAGAGAGTAAGAGGCAAATTAAAGTCAGAGCAACACCAAATTCTGGGAAGGAAGCCAGTAAGAAGAGAGAAGGAAGGAAATTCACTGCATCCTTTGGCCTCATTTGTCATGAGAGGCGATGAAGTTAAAGCTTGTAGGAGAGCCAGGGATGAGCTTTTCTATTGGAAAGATACCTGCAGAGAAGCTCCTCTTCCATCCCATCCTCTCAACACAGAAGTTTAACAACCTAAATCTAAATGCTTTAAAGATTGCTTAACAAATCCAGGCTGGGGAGAGAGTGGATCCAGGGCAGCCCTGAGGGGGAGGATTTGGGGGTGTTGATTGATGAGATGCTCACCATGACAGCCTCAAAATCCAGCTGTGTCCTGGACTGCATCAAAAGCAGCAGCACCAGGAGCAGATCAAGGGAAGTGATTCTGCCCCTGTGCTCTGCTGAGACCCCCCTGCAGTGCTGCACCCACCCCTGGGACCCCCAATAGCAGAAGGATGCAGATCTGCTGGAGAGGGTCCAGAGGAGTCCACAAAGATGACCAGAGCTGGCCTCTGCTGTGCAGACAGGCTGAGAGTCAGGGTTGTTCAGCCTGCAGCAGAGAAGGCTTTGGGGAGACCTTAGAGTGCCTTCCAGCACCTGAAGGGAGCTGGGGAGGGACTTTTCAAACAGCCATGGAGCAACGGGACATGGGAAAATGGCTTTAAACTGACAGAGGGCAGGATAAATTGGGTAATAGGAAGAAATTCTTCCCTTTCAGAGTGGTGAGGTGTTGCAGTAAGGTAGAGAAATCATAAAGAAAGGCTTCATAAAATCAAGCCTGCTCTCCTAAAATCATTGACTAGTCCTTTCGAAGTTCCCACATGAAAGCAATCCTGGTGTGAGCAGTTCCTTAACATAGCAATCTATTCCTGGATAGAAAACAACCAGCACCTGCATAAACTGTTTTTAAACTTTTAGATAGGAAAATGAAAACTATCTCTGACAACTTTTCCTGCACCGGGGGTTTGAGTGACCAATCAATACAGGCTAATAACTTGTTACTGACCAATAGAGAAAGAAAGAAATAAACAAGAAAACATATACAATATGTTAAAAAAACAATATATACAATAAACACAAACAATGGCAAGAAAGCTCCTCACCAACTGGAGTCCCACATGAGGTCTGTAAAACTGTGTAAAAAGGAGTGATGTGACTAAAGAATGGCCTTTTTCCACCATGAAGAAACAGAATCCTGTGTGATTTACCCCCATAGTGAGGCCCTGGCACAGGTTCCCCCAGAGAAGGTGTGGTTGAAAATGTTCAAGGCCAAGCTTTGAGCAGCCTTGATTAGTGGAAGAAACTATTTAATGAGCTTTGCCAAAGTTAAATATGCTAGTGCTTGGGCCAAAGTGTTTCTTTTGGTAACTGCCATGAATTTACCAGCCCCTGGACCCCACCCTGTGATGCAGCACAAGGCAAGGCAGGGCAGTGCCAAATCCCTGGTGCTCCTGTTGGGAAGGATGAGCTCACAGGGAGTGCATCCAATTCCTTACAGCAGCATTTTTTGTCACACTAACAACCTCCACAGTCTGAAGTTGCTACATTGCTTTAGGGAATTAGCTGCTGTTTTTACTTTACATTACTAAATTAAAATTACTTTGAAATGTCAGTTTGCTTGTAAAACCACAAAATGTAATTTTACTTTTGGTTTCTTTGAAAAACTGTTTGGCTTTCCAGAGTCACATCATGGGATATGATCTAGCCATTGTTACCTTCACCCTCTTCAAGAGATAATACTGCCAAGCCCAAGGCTGTTTCCACCTGGCAGCACAGCAGTGTTATTATTTCAGCCCTGGATGGCTTTGTGTATTTTAGAAATTCTATTCAGATAGAAAAATCCATGAAAAGAAAAACCACTGAGGCACATACCACATTAGCAGGGATGGTAAAGAGTTCTCTAAGAGGATGGAGAGCACTGGGCTCTTGGGTGGTAGCCTGGAAACCCTGGGCCATGCCCAGCACAGACTCCAGAGTACTGGGGATGAGTGCTTTGCCAGCAACTCTTACCCCTGCTAAAGCCAGATGGAAAGAAAAAACCTCTGTGAATGAGGCTCTGAAAGGATTTGGGTTCAGTTACTTCCCCCCATATTTCGCTAGTACCAAAAGAAGGGGAATTCTAGAACATGTTGTTTTTCAACTTTTTTTTAATAATTTTTTTTTAATGAAAAGCTGCCTTAGTTTTAACTTTTAGATTAAAAAGCAGACTAGTGCTCACGAGTGCATAACTTGGTGCAGTTTTTCCTATCAAGAAGCAGGTTTCACAGCTTAGATTTTCAGTGAAAAAACCCAACCCTCCCATTACAGGGGACACCAGAAGGAAAGCCATTGCTAAGAAGCTATTAATAGCCAGTTTGAAGCCAGTTTTCTCAGTGGATTCTTAATTACAGAGAGACAAACCACACCAAATAATCCAAAAGGTTGGATTTGTATAAAAAGGAATCCTGCATTAACCCTGAAGAAGGAAGAAAGGAAATGTCCAGCCCCAAAAGACTGACTGCAGATCCAGCTCCTTCCACCTTTGCTGATGAACCTTTTAAGACCAAAGAGAACCTCAGTAAAACCAGGGATAAATCTAATTGTTTTTTAAGCATATGAGCTGGTTAGGCTTTGCCCAGAGCTTGTTAATGAATAATTTGACCTGCTGAAAGCCAAAAGAGAGTTTATTGCTTAACCCTGTAACTACATTAATTGTAATTAAGTGGTAGCCTGGGAAAGTCTCTTTCCAGCAACCTGCTGAGGCAAAGCAGAAACTTAATGTTTAAACAGATTATAACCTTGTCATAACTTCTGTCTTGTGCTCAGAGTACAATTTTAAGCAGTACTCAAGGTATTTTGCCAGCTGATGTTGGTTATTGGCACAGCACATTGCAGTGCACAGCGGTGCATTCTGTGCTGCACTGTTGTTTATTTATGCTGTGGAAGCACCTGGTGGCTCTGCTCAAGGTGAGACACTGCACTGTTGTAAATGCAGGGCCACCAACAAAGGAAGGAATGATGAGGAGGACTCCATCTTATCAGAAGGATAATTTATTACTTTATGGTATTATATTATATTAAAGGGTACGAAACTATACTATACTAAAGAATACAGAAAGGATACTTACTGAATGCTAACAAGATAATAATGAAAACTGGTGACTCTCTCCAGAGTCCTGACACAGCCTGGCCCTGATTGGCCAAAGAGTGAAAACAACTCCCAGCAGAATCCAATGGAACAATCACCTGTGGGTGAACAATCTCCAAACACATTCCACATGAGCACAACACAGGAGAAGCAAATGAGATAAGAATTGTTTTAATTTTCTCTGAGGTCTCTCTCGCTGCCTTTCAGCTTCCCAGGAGAAAAATCCTGGATGAGGGAATCATGTTCAGGGAATGTGAATGGCACACTGTACAAATTCACAGGTCTGACAGATGTGCAGTGTAAAACCCCCAGGGCAGGGGCAGGAGTGTCTCTCTAGGCCACACAGAACGTCCTGGGCAAGTATCCTCCAAACAGCTTCTGTCCACTCATCACATCCTGCCCTTGCAGTGCTGAGCCACAGACAGGCAGGAGGAAACCCAAATTCCAGCTTCTATTATGGTTTCCCTATTAAAAAAAAAATCTCTATTTAGAGCACAGTAATCAACACAGGCACAAACAGCCTTTGCCTGTGCTTCCATGGCTCCTTGAAAAATTTGGGTTAGTTGCTGTGACTTGTGAGGATTTGCCACAGAGCATTTCTCAACTGCTCCTAAAGGAAGGTGCTGGCCTCCACCTGATAAATACAGCTCCCTGCCTGACCTGGCAGCAGGAATTACCCACCTCACCTCCTGTTAGGAACTAGGAACAAGAAGGAAAAACTGTTTAGTGTAAATTTAAGGTCAGTGCAGCAAACTGGCTTTTAGGGGTCACAGGGTACCAGATAAGCACTCTCTTAAAATCAGTAGCAAACCCTAGGGTTGCAAGGAGGAGTAGAAATGTGTCCAGACAGTTTATTGAAGTTTTAAAAATTGCATGCTCTGAGGCTCTGACTCTAGCAACTGGTTGTTTTACAGATAGACCTTTGTGTCCCTGTCCTAAAGGGAAAAAAAGAAATTACATACAGTTCTGGCCACACAGACCAAATTTAGGTATGACTTGGATCCTACTCTTCCACTTGGTGTGATTAATCAAAAATGATGCAGTTAATCAATTTTTGTCTTCAACAATGTGAAACCAAACCCACAGATCCCAAAAACCAGATTATTCATCATGGCTACATGTGAGGACAATTCCCCAAGCCAGCAAAGCTGCGCAGGTATAAACCAACACAAAGGAACAGATGTTTTGGCACAGAAACAATTCCAGTGTTCTTTGTGACCATGTCTATTAATCACTGTATGCATAAATGGGCTTGGCTCCTACACATGACAGGGATGTCCACCTTCAGATAAACCTGCAATATTGTGCCCTGGAAGTGTCCAATTGCATATTTCATTAAAGCTGGACATAAGCAAATAGGAAATCAATTCACATTTCTGTTTAAGGAAAAAAAAAAAGGCAGCTTGTTGATCAGCTGGGGTACAAAAGAGTTAATTAAAAAAAAAAAAAGGAGGAGATAGAAAGAATAATCCTTTAAGATTATAAAGGGTTTGTGTCATGCTTAATTTTAATCAATATATAGGGCTAGACAAGGATCATCCTCACAAAGGATGACATAAAAGGATTAGTGACTTCCATCCAGCAGAAAACTGCTCAGAGACATGATTATCACAGTTTGGAATTGTTTCTTCTCCAAATAAGATTTTAAAATTCAAAGGAGATGATAAAGAGAGATACAGGTAGAAAAGGGGTGGCTTTTATTTTTCCTACTTTTCTCAAGATGCAAAGTTAAAGTGCAAGTCAAGAGATTTAAGAACATTAGTGTAGAGCTATAGAAAGGGTAAGACCCCACAAAATTTACAAGTCTGCTTCTTTTTCCCTTGTTCAACATAAATAATTGTGCCAACCTTCATTAAGACAATTTAAAATATGTTTTCTTTACCTTTCAGGCCTGAATTCTTAGAGTCCACTGCTCAAGTTTCCAACCAGGTTATGCCAGCTAGACTCTTTGAAATGAAAGCTGAGATTCACATGATCATACAGTTCTCTGGATGGGACTCGAAGGAAAAGGGATAAAAATACACCTGGAGCAATGATATTGTCCAACACACAGGCTGCACAGCAGTGAAGAGTGAGCAGAGACAGACAGTAACAAACTCTGCTAGCTCCTCTGTCATCATCTCTCTCCTCTGTGGAAAGTGAAATATCTTTCCTTATGCACAGCCGCTTCCCCAGACTTTCTTGTGTGCTGTAATCACTTCTCTTGTTCAGTCTCTCATCTCCACATCTTCTTGCCTCTTTTTAGCACTTTGATCCTCTCCCCTTCATTCCATCTTTCTGTTTCCGACCGTCTCTGTTCCCAAGTTCCATCCCCAGACTCCAGCAGAAGGGTATAATTTCTCAGTTTCCTGTTCTGCTATTAGTTAGTTATGCCACTGGTGAATCACCCTAATTGCAAAGAAAAACACTCTCCCCATCATTTGTGAATTTGGTTTACAAATCCGATGGAGTGCTAGGAACAAATATGACATAGACTGAATGTGTAGAAATTAGCTAGCCACTGTGAACAGCACCAAGGCTGCTCATTCAGACAGAGGTAGGAAATTACAGGGTGAATACCCCAGTGTGGGGTTTCACAGTGCCACTCACAGCTCACAGCCAAAATGGGATCTGGTTCTGCAGACAGCTAGTGAAGCTGTCTGCTCTTCCATAAATGCAGATACAAAAAGTCTCAACAGATCTGTGGGTGTTTAACAGAACAAAGAGAACTGCTGTGTTCAAGTGAAATGCTTGGCTAAAAAGAACAGCTCTCCCATACTCCAACTCAGTTAAACAGCTGTCAGAGAAGCAACATGTTAGATGATAAATATGGATGGACATTAGATAGAAACTTGTTAAAGTCCTCAGTAAGTTGAACATGGTGGCAGGAGTGGTAAACATGAATAAGTAAGAAAGAATGGTAAGTGTGGTGGCAGATGTCAGCACCAGACCCAGGAGTCCCACATCCCACTGAGCAACCTCTACTCACTCACTGGTAAAATCAGGAAAATGCCATTTGCTCTTCCTTCCAGGGATATTGTTAATTAATTAATTCTTAATTAAGTTTGCAAAATACAAATATCCTCAATTGAAAGAAACTGTAAAAGTGAAATTATGGTTAGGAGGATAAGAACTCTTGCCTGGAGAAAACCTTTGGGTGTAATTTCTCATTAACACTAATGGAAATTAACAGCTTAATGCAAACCAAGCTGAAAATAAGATAATTCACATTTGCATCTTAACTACATTTGGTTCATTGCTTATTTAGGATCACTGGTGTGTGTGGGAAGGTGAGTCTCAGGACTTCAAGCCATGGTTTTTGAGTGGTCCTATAGGCACCAATACATCCCAGTGAAATCTGTGCAGTTGCTGTGACAGCCCTCTCCTTCCAGCAGCACACCCAGCAGCATGCAGACCCTTTGCCAAAGGTGACACCAACGCAGCAGAGAACATGAGACAGCCATCAGAAGAGGCCAAAGACTCATCCAGAAAAGAAGGACAATGGGACAGAAGCACACGTGGTGTTTACATTGAACTCCAACCCAAAATCACAATTCTGAGAGCTTCTGCTGCACCCTGGACATGTCGAGGTGTGTTGGAGACCCCAGCTTTCCCTGGGCACAGACAGAATTTTCCTTCAGTTACATCCAGCTGCCTGTTCAGTGTTGGCAGACACAGAGCTGTGATTTTACACCCCAGCCCTGGTGGGGAGGCTGTCCCCCACACAGGGACACAGAAAGCAGCTGTGCCAACACCTCTGAACAAAAGCAGGGCAGGAGGAGCAGTTTTTGCAGTGGAAGGAGCTTCATTACCTCACAGGAGCTGTTCCTGGGAGATGCCCAATGCACTCCTCTAAGGGGATCAACCACCTCAGCCCACAAACATGAGGGTCCATCCTGCCATTTCCCACACCAAGCAGAGGAGGTGAGACATGGGGAACCTTCCCACCCCAAACCTCAGGTGAACATCCTAATGCTGGACTATGGTGGTGGTTTCTGTCTTGGCCTTTCCTGAAGCCCAAACAATATGTACTGCAAGAGCTTCAATAGAGAGGAGTCAAACACAGCCCCACACAGAGCCCCAGAGCCTTTCAGCTCCCACTCACAACATGAGACCACAAGATATGCAGAAGCTTTTACCAGACAGGCAGATGGGCGAGTGTGGGAACCCTGGCTGCTGAGAATTTCAGACTTTCTCTGCTGCCAGGCACTGACCCCCAGGAGAACACTGCATTTGACCCGAAACCGTGGAGAAGGCTTCCAAAATGTAATGACAGAACTGGGATTGTGGGTGTGGAGTTTGAATAGAAGTGTGTGATATCACAGGGTGGAAAACTTAGAATTTAAGGGTTTAGAATATAGCAATATACATAAAACAAGATGGAGGTTTTAGGCCAGAGCCTGGTCCTTCTTCTTCACTTCTTCTCCATGGGCTTGGGTGGTTTTGTGTAATTAGATAAAAGAGTCCACATTGCAGGGCATGGGTGGCTGGTTATTGGGTTAAAAGTAAAAATAATTTAGGTGCTATTTCTTAATTGGACAGTTTGTCCTTAAAAGGCCTTGTAAAGAGAGAGATGGGGCTCCATTGTTAGTTTGTTAGAGTGAAGTGGTGCAGAACTCAGGGTTTCTGACACTGTAACATGGATAAGAACTAATAAACATCTGAGTCCAAATGAGAAATTCTGTCTCACACATTTAATCCTGACCTTGGCAGAAAAGAAGTTAAGAACCCACAGGTTCTTAACACCAGCAGCTCAAAGCCTGAACTCCTCATGCCAGCCTGAGCTCTGTATTTCACACATGAAGCTACTCTGACCTTTAGGCAACCTCCTTTGCCCCGTGGTCAGGGGCATTCCCTGGTTCTCCCGTCACAGCAATCAGACACAGCTACACCAAGTACAGGTGTAAAGGAAACCAACTTTAAATATAAAGACACTAATTTCCCCTACATTAAGATGTTGCTTGTGTTCTGTAAGACCAGGGGCAGCAAAAAACCAACAAAATTTGCAGGAACATTGTGCTAAATACAAGGAACAAACCTGAAATTCCAAGGGAAGCCTCCAGAGATTCCCCCCTTAAATCAAACAATTTGAGAGAGTTACTTAGTGAAAACATATGAACAGGATTCAATTTTCAACCACTGACAGAGGCTATTATTTTTCCTTCTAAAATGCAGAAATTCAAAGCATATTTTTTGTTATCTGTGGCACACTTGCCATTCTATTTTAATTTCAAAGAATGAGGGGCCAAAATTGTGCACAACAGGAATCATGGGAATGTAGAAGAATGTGTGCCCTCTTTGCCTAATGACATCTGAGGGTACTCAAGAGTTAATAGCTTCTGCATTTTCAATTATGATAACAGCAATTGCTGCATAAGTCAGAGCAGCATGTATATTTACTAAAGTATTCCAGGAAAGTCACTTTTTTGTTAGAGTGATTTACCATACCAATTTATGCCTTTACCCTTAATTAATCTGTCTCAGAAAGATGTCATCTGTTTTGATGAATAAGACAATCACCAGATTTTGCAGGCCGTGATAGACTGATAATGGCAAAAATAACTACTTGTGCTGCCTCACCCAAACACAGTCACCTGTTCTTTGCTAAGAATATACACCTCAAGCAAGCTGTGTATAAAGCTGTGGAACAGAGACACTGCCAACACAAACTTCTGCCATGAACTATCTTCCACCCCCCTGAGCCCCTTGCTGGGCATGAGCCCATGGAAGCTGTCTTAGGTTGGAAATGGGGGTGTGTGTTCTGTCCCCATCTGTCAGAGCTGGGCAGTTCTCTGCTGTTCATGGGGCAGTTTTCTTTATCTCTCCCACAGCCAATCCTCCCTCCAGGAGATCTCTGCTGTCCATGGCCACTGAGTGTCCCTGCAGGGCTGATCAAATTCCAGCATCCCATGGGGAGATGCTGTGCCCAGGGCAGGAGCCAAGCATTCCTACCTGGATACAATCTGAGCCTGGAACAGCACAGCAGCCTTTGCCCACTGCATTCCCAGAGGGAGAGCAGGCCCATCTCCAGCAGCCTTGGAGCTGCAGAGGAAAACTGCAGCCTTGTGCAGGATCCCTGCTCCAGCAGAAGCACAGCTGGCACTGCAGGAGGGCTGAGCCCCCATGGGATGGGACTGTGCCACCACCCTGACCCACAGGGGCCAGGGCCTGTTCTGACTCTGGCAGGGTTGTTTTCTATTACTGCATTGTTTATTTAATTTTTTAATTTCTTCCCTAGTAAAGAACTGTTATTCCTATTCCTGTATCTTTGCCTGAGAGCCCCTTAATTTCAAAATCATAATAATTCAAAGGGAGGGGGTTTACGTTTTCCATTTCAGGGGAGGCTCCTGCCTTCCTTAGCAGACACCTGGCTTTTTAAACCTAGACTGAAGCATTCCTGCAGCATCCTGAGGGCCAGGTGGGCACCTGCAGGAGCAAACACTTCCCTGTGACACACTGCCATTGATATACTGCTTCTGGGCTTTGTCCTTCCCTCAGCACCCTCCTGCAACAGCAAACAGCTGCACAGCTCTAAGCAGAGTGAAATATCACCTGTCATCACGCTGACCTTTCGGTGCCTGCCCTCCTTGAATTAAATAATGCTCTGCAATTTTGTCCAGATTCTTTTGGGAAACATTTTTGTTCCTAAGCCAGTTCACAAGTTCACTTCCCACACTGGGACAGGGGCCCATATCCTGTGATAACACTGCCGTGAAATAGAGGAAATTTTCAAACTTCTTTGTCCTCTTCTGTGCCCAAAGAGGGGGAAAAACACCAGCTGTATTCCATGAAGCCACATTGGCTTCTGCCACTGGAAAGTTTGTCTTCTCTCTCCTTTCTGAGGAGTGCACAAGTTTGCAGTATCCAGGTGAGGTTTCCTCCCTCTTGGTTAAAAAAGCCAAAGCTCTGTTCAGACATCTCTCACTGCTTGCCTGTTTATACTGTTTTTCATCAGAAATGCGGTTTTAGGAACTGCTGTGGTATGGGTAGGAGAATGTACATTCAAATGAGTATTACCCACCGTCCTAAGTGTGAAGAAAATGTACTTATCCACCATTATGACTTTTAAAATCATGAAGTCTAGGTATATTATGCCTGGAATTGGTCTCAAGGAAATAATCTGGAGACAAGAAGAAACTTATCTTATGAGATGATGGGTGTTAAAAGAGGGTTATTTGTAAAAAGCCACTCAGCTTGCACTCCATAACATAAAGAATGATGAACAAAAAAACACCCAAAGGAAGGGCTACATAAATAAAAAGTTAACATTTGATACAGATTTACTTTACCAAGCTACATATTAATTTTGTGTGTTAAAACAACTCTTCTGCTATATTTTAAAGAAACACAACACAACAACCACACCCACAAAAAACCCAAACCCCACAACTCTCCAAGGTCAAGGATCAGCCGCCTTCCTACAATCACTCTGAAATCCAGATCACAAGCTGCTTTGGAGAGAATTCTTTCCTGAAAAATCACAGATTTATTGTTAAGTTGCTGCCCAAAACAGTCTCGTCCTGGACAGCACAGAGCAGAGGTGTTTCAGTGAGAAGGGCCAATTATTTTACAGATGGTGGGACTGTGCTGGTGGGCACAAGGCTATTTGTTCTTCAAGACTAGTCCAAAAGGGTTTTCTCTTTGGCAAAAATACGAAAAAATTCAGACCTAGTGAGACAGAGTCTGCAGTAGCAAGTAGCATTTTAGAAAGAGAAGCACTGACGCTCCAAAAAGGAAGAAGCCATCCCATTCCACAAAAGCATCTCAAAAAACAATCCAGAAGACACAGGGATAGCCCTCTCCATTTCCCAGTATCTTTTCACAAGCCAAAGAAAGCACTCAAAAACATAGAGGATAAAATATGAAATCTCAGACAGACTTTTTCCTACTTGGATCATCACAAGAGCAAGGGGGGGATGAGGACAGCATCCTCTTCATCACAGGGAATGCACAGCATGCAGGGAGGACAGAGGTTCAGGGTCAAGCCAGGAAGTCAATTTAGCTCAATTTAGTCAACTCCCAGCTGCAGCTCAGCACACCTGGGCTTGGTTAGAAGCAGCCAGAGCCCAGCCTGGGGAGCAGATTGTGGCTCCTCTCAAACAGCCAGACAGCCATGGAGAGAACATGGGCCTGTCACAGAGCTCACTGAGAAAGACAAAAGGGGACACGTTGATGGAAGTCAGAGAAAACAGCATGAAGTGTTTTGATCCTGAAAAGGAAGAGAATCCAACTCCTTCTTGCCACTCCCTTGGGAGCCAGGCTTCTGAGGAGACACAATGAGAAAGTGAGTTTTACTCACAGAAAGCTTTTTGCCTGTTTTCTCTGTCTGACAGAAAACAGCAGCAACAGTGGTGGGGAGGCTGGGCTGTGCCCAGGGGAGCAGAGTCAGTGCTCACAGCCCCTCAAGGGGTCTGCTGAAATCACTGTATTTTACCTAATCAATAGAGTTCTTCCTGTGCCTCTTTCCCCTGCCAGGACTCCAAAGCCCCACACTGCTACTGCAAAGCAAATCCCACCCCATCCTCAGTCTGTCTCCAGCAGCAGCTCCAGCTGGCAGGAGCCAGGGCAGCATCCACGAAACAGCAGGTGGGACACATCCAAACCTCACTCAGTAGTTGATCTGATTTCATGTGAAAATTCTGCACAGGTTTTGTAAAGGATTCGGAAAAGGAACAGATGTTAAAAAATAATCAGTTGTTAAGGGTCACACAGCTCATCATAGCCTCAACAGGTAACCATGTAACATTTTTTCTGATCATCTTATAATGGTCTATAAACATACACTAGCCATGTTATAAAAATATTAGGCCTTTCTTTCTCATTTATTAACTTATTATAAATGGAAATCCTCCATAAAAGGGACTTTGTACTTATTCAAATCCACAACCTTGATTTCCACTTTGCTTTCTTAACCACCACTTATTTTAATAAAAGGGACATTAACTATTTTGCTTCATTTCTTTTGCTCATTGAGGAGTGTTCAGCTACATTCTTCTTCCTTCCTGTGCAGCAGAGCAGAACAGGATATAGCACAGCACATTAGGGATGGCACTTACTGAGGGAATTGTTCTTTCTCCCTCCTCTTTGCAGGGAGAAAACAGCTGGTCCCAGAGGTCTGTGTTGGGAGACAGCTGGGAAAGGCAGGCAGGGGGCTGCAGGCAAGGGCAAGAATCTGCTGAAAAGGTAAAAAAGTCCAAGGCTGTGCCTTGCAGGCTGCAAAATCTGCACTCTGCTGGGATTTGGGAGCAGGTGGTGCCAGCTGAAATCCTCAAAGCGAGTAGAGACACAGGGAGCAGAAGATTAGCATTAGCAGTGCCCCCAGAGCTTCTGTGTTTTCTGGAGGACTGGGCAGGCTGAAATCACTGCTGTGCCATGAGAATGCACAAGGAGCACTCTCAGGATTCCTGATGACAGTCTGTGGTGAAATACCCTCCCTCATCCTCTTCACTTAATTTCTACCCTGCTAGCCTGGCACCTGTTTAAACAATAATTTTCCTGCTCAGCCAAGAGAGGGATGTCACACCAAGGTGGCTTCCTTTGTCACCCTTTACAGCACAAGCACTGGTATAATAGGGTTCCTCTTCAGAGGCCCTAGATCTGACTGCTCCTGAGTGGAATCTTTGGACAATAGTTCTTTCAATCACTTTCATCCCAGCCTTTTTTCGTTCCCTCCCATCTACCTTTTAAAAATCCAATATTTCTCTGTTGCTGCCTTTGAACATTTCCTCCTAAGTACCTCAAACAAATCCAATGGTATAATGACCATTTTCTCTCACATGAAGGCTCTATCTTTTGTCACTTAGTGTTCATTTCCAACCACTGCAGCTTCTGATCTTATTGATTGCCTAAGAAAAAGCAGCAAGAAAACAGTCCTGAAATAACCACCAGAAACATTAATCCTTCCCCAGTCATTCTGTATTTCTTAATCTTAGTCAATAGTGGGGCCATTAAAACCCTCCCATGATGACTGTCCTTGGCTCTTTAAGAACTGCAGGAACTCTGCATGCCCTGCTCTGCTCTCCCTTGTCATCCTGCAGCTCTGTTACAGCCTCTTCCTCATCTCTTCCCATCATTTTTATTCTTCTCTTGCAGATCTATTAGAGCAGCCAAGCCTGCTTTTCTTGCAGACCCACTCCCAGACTCACACAGTGCTTTTACCCCTCCTTTCCTGGTGAAACCTCCCTTTTCCACAGGCTCTGGGTTGTGGCCCTGGGTGTGCAGGACCCCTGCTGTGGGCAGTTGTGGGAAATGGATTTGTAGGAAATTCTCAAAACTTGACAGAAGGCTCACACAGTGTGCATCTGTATGCAAACCTTGAGATAAGAAATGCTGACTTAGAAATGCCATGGAATGGGACAGAGACTGCTGAGAGAGAAATGGAACCAGAAACAAGTTTCAAAGGATGGCCTTGCAAATGAGACTGGACACTTTGGAGAAACAGAACTGTGAAAGATGCATTGTAGTGGGACCCACCAGGGGTAATTTTAGATTATTGGCTTTAAGGCATCTACAGCATAGCAAAAACCTGATAGGCTAAAAACCACTTATAATGTATTGTAATTAAGAAATAGTTGGCTTCTGATTGTGACAGCATGAATTTAACATCTGTATTGTGTCACCCTTCTCATGAGACCGAAAATAAAAATATTAGACATCTCTTTCTCATCTATTAACTTTTTTAAAATGGAAATCCTCCATAAAAGAGACTTTTTATTTATTCAAATCCGCAACCTTGATTTATTATTTTAGAAATATTTTAGATTAATTAAATGAATATTATTTTGGAATAAAAGTTTTTAAAAAACCTCTCAGTTTCCTCATCTCTGGGTCAGAAAAGGGGCTAATCTGACAGGCAATGTGACCCCCACGTGTGGGGGTGTGTGTGCAGTGGGAAGTGCAGCTGTGCTGGGTTGGTGTCACCCAGTTCCAAGCACTGAAATCACTGCTGTGATCATAGCAAAGCCTTCAGCACCGTGAGAAGGAAAGGATTTCCACTGCTTCAAGGATTTCCACTGCCTCATCTTTCCACTGCTCCTCTGATTAAACTTCTGTAGGCAGTGTAAAGCACACAGAAGTTTAATCATGCTCAGAAGGAAGGAAGGCACTTCTGCACTGTGCTCACTCACACACAGCGCCTCAGGGACATGCTGGGACCTATTCTCATGTTTTATTGTTTTTTGCAGTGAAGGGATGGGATTATTTTTTTGTTAAGAATGATTTATTGCTTAGATAAACATCTCTCTTAGAGGTTGTGAGATTTTAAAGGAGTAAGTTGTTGGTTGTAGTTGAAGAGTAGTCACAAGTTTTTTCGTTACAAGGTAATACATAACTTTCTAAATCAATAAATAACTTTCTAAATAGGTAACTAAATTAATATATATTCAATATATACTTAACTATAATATATAATATTAATATTACTATATAATAAATATATAACATTAATATTACTATATAATATTATTAATATATTTCTAAATTAATAGTTGCTGCAGGGTTTATTTTGTTTTTTTAACTTACCAGCTTTACTTACTTTTGCTACACTGTGGATAATTTTGTCTAATAGGCTCTTAACTCATGTATACACATAGGTTATATTATGACTTCTAAACTCTTAGCTTACTCTATACAGCCACACTCTTACATTATAAACTCTTCACTATCTTATTAATACAGTTTTTCACTTAAGGCATATTCTCACTTATAACTATAGGAATATAAGTTTATGATTTTTCTGTTTAATGTTTGTATATGGTATTTTTACATCAATCCAAGCTTCTTCTAAGGTTGTAGATTAAATCTTTTAGTGTTTGTGGAAGTTTCTGGTTTTTTGATTCTCACAGTGTTTGGCCAGAGGGAACTCACCATGTGATCAAGGTGGATCAAGCCATTCATATCTGATACCTTTATGCATATCAAGCAATTTCCTTCCGGGAAAAGAATCCCCACTGATATAATAGAGGCTGCTTAAAGAGTAAATTGCTACCTCAGGTCATCAACTTTTGCCTCACTGACCAATTTCTGGGAAGGTTGCACTGCTTTTTCTTGTGTTCAAAATACAATGTAAGGAGAATAACAAACCTTCACTGTGTTTGCTCTTCATGAAAATGATGTATGTAAATTTGTGATTTTACGTTAATAATTACAGTTCTTAATTATTTCCTAGTCTAGAAGATCAGACTTTATTTTCTTATCTTCAGAGATTTAGTTGAAATTGCTTTAATAATGAAATCCACTTTTCATTTGCATTTTGTTTCTTCTGCACTCTCATTAGCGATTCATAATTTAGGAGTCAGGAGTGCTTGATGGCTGCCTACACCTCATAATACTGTTAAGGAACAATGCTGTAATTCAGAAGGTTTGGAGGCTCCCCTCAATCTCACCTGTCTGAAACGAATCTGCTTCATGCAAACTCAGGAGGCAGAATGATGTGGTCCAAGAACCCCACTGCAAACTATATGAAGTCACTAGAGGAAATGCCCAGCAAATATCATGAAACAAAAACTCAAAAGAAGAGCAGAAAAGGTGTTAGCATTTAATGTTAAGCTGGCTGACAGCACCTAAAACTTTTGTCTTGTTTTTTTAGGTCTAGTTGAGCTGGTGTCTCTTTGCATGGTGTCTAACAGATCCAAACTGGAGGGAGCAGGGGGTGCTGTGGAACCCTGAGGACACAGCTGGGGAGGTCCTCACTGCCAGGCAGAGCAGTCCCACAGCCCAGCAGCCTCTCCCAGCAGGACCTGAGATGCACAGAAATGAGCTTTGTTGGTTCTTCAAGGTTATTCTGATGATGCCTTATCATCATTTGACCTTGGGATCAAATTAAAGCACCCTGACGTGTTGAAGGATTGCCTTGGTGCCTCCTTTAAAGTGCAGCTAGGTGGGAGGTGACACCTTGATTAGCATCCCCTGAGAGTCTGTGCATAGGCACACAGCTCCTCAGACACGCTGATGAGGGTGAGCCAAGTTTGAGTGTCATCACAGGGAGAAGCATCCTACCCTCCTAATTCAAGTGGGTGAAGGGGATTCATGGAGATGATCAGCTCATTTACAGCATCTGCCTGTCCTCACTGCTCCCTCCCCATCTCCCAGCAGCCAGGAAGGTCTGCTGCAATCTCTGAGATGTTCTCCTGCATAACACAGGCCTTGGGTTTGCTCAGGGCATGTCTGGACACTCCATACCTTGCCACAACAGGCAGTCTCAGTCTTCAGTGTACCAGCAGGCACGAGCCCAAGCACACTGTTAAAGGGATTTTTTTTCCTGGATATTAGCTAACACTACTGCTAAATAAATACCAGTCATTTTTAAATTAAAAAAAAAAATAACATGTCCAGCTAAATGTATAATTATCACTGCTTTTAATGAAGGGATGGAACCATCATCGAGCTAAAAATTATTTATTGCTCAGGTAAACATCAGTCTCAGAGGCTGTGAGATCTATGAGACAAGCATTCAGCCACAGTTCAAAGTGGCCACAAGTTCTTCCTTACAAGACAATATAAGACTTTCTAATCCAATGGACAGTTGCCACAAAGTTTATTTTGCTTTTCTGACCTATCACCTTTACTCACTTCTACTGCACTGTGGATACTTTTATCCAGTGGTCTCCTATCACACATACACACAAATGCTTCTATTATAACATTTCAACTCTCAGCTTGCTCTATACAATTACACCCCTACATCAGAAACCCTTCACCATCTCATCAGTTCAGTTTCTCACTTAAGACATATTCTTACTTATAACTATAGAAAGATAAGTTTATGATTTTTCTGCTTAACATCTCTTTATTTTATTGTTACATCAATCCAAGCTTCTTCCAAGGCTGCAGATCAAACCCTCCTGTGTCTGTGGAAGTTTCTGTTTTTCTGTTTCCCACACCACTGACTTTGGGGTCATCTTCTACATTTACTGTATGAAATTGAGTCTGTTAGCAGGACTGTTAGCAGGACCTGGTCACTCACAAAGGGACATCATGCTCCTTTTCCTCTTTTTACTTAAAACTTCCATTTTCCAGAGCCACACTATAATGGGATGATTTCCAGCCCCGTCAGCAATGTCTCAGTGCTGTGTCCCCATCCTGCCATCCCTGCAGACCAAAGCTCATTGCAGCTGCCCTTTGGAAAAGGCAAATGCCACGCTGGTGACAGGAGGTGGCACTGGCCTGGGAGGTGTCCAAAGGGAAGTGAGGCATCCAGCACACCCAGAAGGGTCACTGGCATTCTCACCTTTTGTTTCTTTTTTTGTTAGGGTTGGGATTAAAAGTGTGAGATGGTATTTCTCATTTGGACTCAGATGTTTATTAGTTCTTGTCTATGTCACACTCTCACAAACTCTGAGTTCTGCAGCACTTTGCTCTAACAAATTAAAAATTGAGTCCTATCTCTCTCTTTACAAGGCTTTTAAAGGTTAAACTGTCCAATTAAGAAATTACCCCTAAATTATTTTTACTTTTAACCCAATAACCAACCACCCATGCCCTGTAATGTGGACTTTTTTATCCAATTACACAAAATCACCCAAACTATGGAGAAGAAGGTGAAGAAGAAGGACCAGCCTCCACCCTAAAACCTCCATCTTGCTTCATATTTATTTCTACATTCTAAAACCTTGAACTCTAAGTTTTCCACCCTGTGATATCACACACTTCTACTCAAACTCCACACCCACAATCCCAGTTCTGTCATTCCATTTTGGAAGCTTCTCCACGGCCTCAGGTCAATGCAGTGTTCTCCTGGGGGTCAGTGCCTGGCAGCAGAGAAAGTCTGAAATTCTCAGCAGCCAGGGTTCCAAGAGGCACCCACTCAGCCAAGGGCCCACATCTGTGGTTCCTTCCCTACATCAACCCAACATTTTGGGTTTATCCCCAGTCCCCCATGTCACAGCATCTCCTGCCTGCACAGACACACCCCACAGAGGGCTGGCTCTGGATGCTGTGCCTCCAGCCCAACAAGCAGCTCTTGGGACCTGAACAGGAAAAAACATTGTCTTGGGAGTGGGAATCCCATATATTAAGCAATTATATTCAAGTTTTAAATTTGGGGAAAGAGGGAAGCAAACAGAAAACCTCTGTTCATATTCAATCTGGTTGCTGCTTTGTTCCTTGGCAAAGAAATTAACATATTGTCTCTTATCTCTTAAAACTGCAACAGTGATCTTGTCTTTTAATTATTTATAACTTCTGAGCTGCCATGACCATCTGAAAACTTTCTTCATTACCTTCAAGTTGTCTCTTGGGTCACTGAGAAAATATTGCAGGTCCTCTCTACAAGCACACAGCAGCATGGTAATGACTTAGTTGCTCTCAGGGTTCATCACCTATCAGCCAGAAATAAAACTTAATAGGAATGAAGGTCATCTTGTGTTGCTTCTCAAATATGCCAAGGTATCAAGAAAAAGTAGATTATACAAACTACTAATTTAATCAAGCAAGTTTACAATACTATTAAAAAGCTAGTTTAAGAGGATGCATTTTTCACAAGCTAATACCAAGCAGCAATTAGTAAAGAACTTGCTTACTTTTAACCATTTATTACAAGATTATTTGTATTTGTCCTCCTTTTATTTTGTCTGAGGCAGATATCAATTTTTAATTTACCTGAATTTTATTGACGAGGATCAATCCATTCCTGCTTCAAATTCTTATACAGTAATTCCCCTTTCATGCCTTGAATCTCTCCCAGGATTCTGGGGGTTTTGAAAAACAAAACCAACCAACCTAGCAAAAACAAACAAACAAACAAACAAACAAACAAAAAAAACCACCAAGAAAACCGCCCAAAGAAACAAAAACATGCCCCCCCCCCGCCAAAAAAAGCCAACTAAAAACACCCAAAACCCAAGAAAAATCCCCTATAATATCAGTCTTTAGTCAGCTCTCTTACAACTACAGGGTGTGAATTAATCTACATCTGCCAAACTGAAGAAGTGGAATTTCTGTACCTGAGGTTTAACACACTCCTCACTGTGAGCAATGAAACCATCACATTCTCATGTGAAGAGGATACATCATTTTGCCTTTCCTCAACTGGGAGATAGAAATATCTGCTGAAAATTGCCTCTTCCATGCTTTCACTGGCACTGTTCCCACTTCCTAGGAATGGACTGCTACAACTGCTACATATTTCTTGTTGTGAAAAGTGCATATTATATGATTGGCTCTTTGCAGATATTAGAATGAATATTATATGTGTCATGTTGTATTAATTAGTAGTACTGCATTTTTTAAGTAGTGTGGTAAATATAGTTTTAGGTTATAACATAATGTTAAAATACAAACTATGCAATGTAAGATTTTTTTTTAATTAGCTCAAGAAAGGATGAGATAATCAAGAAATTCTTTGCACAGAGATAACAGCAACAAGACACCAAAATCCCCAATTATTGCCTCCTTTTTAGAAAAGACCAAATTTCTTCCACCTCCTTGCAGATGTTGAGGAGCCAACAAGATTAAGGGGGGGAAGTTGACAATAACCAGAGAACACCTTTTTTTGAAAAGAATTTACGCATCATGTATGAGATATATGAATATGCAACAGGCTATTGCTTTTAAGAGTTAATCCTTTGTTAGCAGGGTGCTTTTTTTAGGAAATCATCTGAATGTTGGTAATTCTTTGCTTTTTTATTGTCCTTTATTGTCCTAACTCTGATTGTCTGAATTCTTATTGCTTTAATTTGTATTACTATTTTAATAAACATTTTATTACTATTAAATTTTTAAAATTTTAAAACAAAGTGATTGGCATTTTTCACATTATGGTTTAATATACCTTCAGCTCCCCAGGTCTTACAATTTCTTGCTGATAATTTAGATTTCAACTTCTATTACATATTCTTTCCCTGAATCTCCAGTTAATGACTTACAACCCATCACCTTCCCCTTTCTTCTCTTACATTTAAAACTTTTTTCCTTTCTAGCTGCTTTCCAACTCCCTAAATCAGACTCCAGACTCCTCAGTGAAAGTGGCCCTCTTCCTCACTGAGGTCTTTTTGGAGTTGTAAGTGGAGTTGAACCACTTCCAGAGCACCCTTATGTGCTCTGCAATTTTCCTCCAGCTTCTAACCACTACACCTCAAAGTCATGTGTAATGCCATGAAACAGGAAACGTTAAACCACGTAGGGAATATCCTCTGGCTTTGGACTTGCAGATGAGAAATGGGATCCCATCACACCAAAAATAGCATGCAAAAAAAGTGTATTTTATGATTGATTTTTTGCAAATATTAAAATGAATATTATATGTGTTATGTTAGAAAATTATGCTGCATTAATTTTCTTAAGTAGTGTGTTAAATATAGTTTCAGGTTATAACATAATGTTAAAATAGAAACTATGCTATGCAAGATATTTTTTTTAAAGAGAGGAATGAGGTACTCCCACCGAGATAGCAGTCACAGGACGCCTAAATATTTCAGAAAAAAAAAAGAATTTATTGCTCACTTATCAGAAGAAACAAACTTCTTCCTGCCTCGCTCAGCCCTGAAGACATCTTAGGACACTGACCAGACAGAATCCTTTGTTTGAATGGGAGTTATGGATTATGTATGAGGTGTATGAATATGCAACAGGCTGTTGCTCTTAAGGGTTAATCCTCTATTAACGTGTGTCCTTTTTTGGGCTTATTTTGGTCACAAAGAGGTACCTGGACTGTCCCTAACTCTTTGTTCTTATTGTCTCATATTGTCCTAATCTCAACTGTTCAAATTTTTATTACGCTAATTTTATTACTATTTTTATAACCATTTAATTGCTATTAAACTTTTAAAATTTCAAAACCAAGTGATTGTCATTTTTCACATAGCAGTTTTGCAGTGCCCTCAGTTGCAGGAGTGTCTCCCTGCTGCAAGCCAGACTTTCTCCCTGTCACTGGGAACTGGCAGGAGTGGCAGAGGCCTCTCAGCATCACGAGCAGCACTCAGACTGAAGTGTGCCAGGAGTACCCAGCCCTTTTCACCACTGAAATGACAGATGGCTGCTTGAGCAGTGGCCAACCAAGCTGCTTTCCAACGCCAGGGGGTGAGCTTAGCAGCCATCAGCTACTACTCCATCCCCTGCTCCCCCTGTTAGCACACGGATTTATCAGCATTCCTATAATTTCTTTTGAGTTCTTGATGACTCACTAACAGGGAGGGTGATTTTCATATTGAGCACTGATGCTCCTTCCCATTAAGAGCTTTCAAAAAGGGAAAGGATAAGGGCCTCAGCAGCCAAAATCACCTGGGGGGAATGTGTTCTGTGTACCATTACTGCCTGCGCTGCTGTGCAGGAGGGAATCCAAGTCAGCTATTAAACTTGAGCAAGAGGGAATTTGCACGAAGCCCAAAGGAGCTCAACTGAATTATGTAGGGTACTCAAGTCACTCAGGCTCTCTGGAAAGTCTCCAGCCTATTGCAGAGTGAAGGAGCACAGCATCCAGAGGGGAATGTGCGCAGAAGGCAAATCCCCCTGCAGAGTGGGCAGAGAGCCTGCACAGCCACACTTGATCCCCGTGCCAGTGTCCTGCAAGGCTGTTAACAGGGGATAACAGGGATTAACAGACCCTTAACAGGGATTCCTCCTGGTCCCACTGTTCTTTAGGATGCAGATCAACTCTCCTGTCCGTGAACCTCACTGATTTTGCCATCAGTTGAAGGTGGGAGAGGCAACTGTTTTGGCAGATTCTGGTGGTGGTATTTCCATGCTACAGGTGGGCTGAGAAAATTTACAGGGGAGAGGGGCACATTGTGGCAGGAATTCCCACAGTGATCCTGTGCTACCCCTGCCCTGGACAGCAGGGTTTGTTCATCCTGCTCACAGAAACAGGAATATCTGCTCAGCTCTCGGGCAAAGACAAGGTGAGGGGTGGGTTTCTTGCCTGTTAACATTGTTCCCAGTGTATAAATCCCATATCCAGTATCCTGCCTCTCATCCTGTGTTACCTTGCAGTCCTTTTGCTGGTTATCTTTGGTTTCATACCCTACAGTCAGATCTTTACACCTGTGATTGAAATGACCATAGGCAACAGAAATCTCGGTCACAGCCCGTCCTTGCAGCCTCAGGGAAAGACTCACGCAATAATCCAGGCAGGAAGAACTTTCTGCTTCAAAGCAGGGTCCACAAGGAGATCAGATCAGGCTGCTCAGTGTTTTACTCAAACTAGGCTGGGGAACCTTCAGAAATGGAGACGGTACCCCTGTCACCATGATATTTTATGAAAATCCCTTTGCTAGGATTTTTCTCCTAATCTAGCTGAGAAGCCTCAGAAAAGAAATGTAAACAATAACTATCTTATGGCTGTGGAATGTGGTCTGGACATTGTTTACCAACAGGTGCATCTTGGATTGGTCCATGTGGATTGTTTCTAATTAATGATCCATGGTCCAGCTGTGTCAGACTCTCTGAGAGTCGCGGGTTTTTGTTATTCATTCTTTTCAATTCCTTTCTGTTCTTTTCTAGCTTTCTGATGGATCCTTTCCCTCTATTCTTTTTAGTAAAGTTTTAGTATAGCATTTTAATATTATATAGTATCATAATATAATAAACCAGCCTTCTGAAACATGGAGTCAAGATTCTTATCTCTTCCCTCGTCCTGGGACCCTCAAACAGAGCCACAGTACCCCCACCCCAGAACACAGGTTCTGTGCCTGAGTGTCCTTGTGGGGGACAAGCCTCTCCCCATATCCAGTCAGACCCTCTCCTGACTCCACTGATGCCTGCTGTCTCTTGCTGCCATGCACAATGAGAAATAAGTGTGTGTGAAGCTCTTAGAGTCAGAGTGAGTTGTGGCATGGAGGAGAGATGGCAGGAACAGGACAGAAGATTCAAGGATTCAAGATTATGCAAAGCCTCCCTAATGGCAAACCCTGCCCACAGCACCTTTTCTTGCACTCAGTCTGTAGGGGTGCTGGGATCACTGCTCTTAATGGCAGGGGAAAGAAGTCACACACAGAGGCACAGCTCTGACAAAGCCTGTCTCACAGGGGAAGCACAACCTCATCCTACAAGCCACCCATTAAACCTGCCTGCTTCTCCATTCACTCTGTGCACATTGACAAACACATTTTCACAGTTCCCTCTGAAGAGACATGAATTTTGATCTCCACAAAAACACTAAGCACCAGTTTTTAGAGCCATTCCCACTGAGCATCACTGCCCTATAAATGCATTAGCACTGCAGATTGCAATTGAGCAGCAGCCACTGGTGATACAAAGGAGTGACAGGGAAAGGGGCTCCTCTCTGCAGAGGTGTCCCATTTTTGGGCCATCTGATTTTTCTGATTTTTCACTTCAACTGTCTGTTTTTTCACTTCAAAATTCATCTGTCTGTTTTTTCACTTCAACTTGCACTTTATAATATTCTTTAAAGATTACTGTACACATTTATTTATATTAAATGTACACATTTATTTATAACTGCATCCATTTATCCCCTCTAACTGCAGCCTGCAGCTCACATGCCCAGCACATGCAGCTCTGCCTGTGCCACCCCAAAGGCTGGGAAGCAGCAGGACATGGCCTTTCAGTTAAACAAGGGATGGCTGTAACATGTAACATGACAAAGTGGTGGTAGACTGGCCATTTAAAGCCACATTTAACATTTTAGTTAGCCTTACCTCAAGTGGAAAGCACTCATTTGAATTATTCACAGCAATGATCATATTGAAAGAGGAAGGAGAAAACTAGGAAGGAAAACAGGCTTTTTTTTTTTTTTTACAAAGACGGATGAAAGTATTATTTTTCAGTTTTTGTGTGCTTCTCCCCTCATACAGCTGACAGCCTGGGGGTACAGCTCCAGTGTCAGGTCATGCCCACAGCCTGAGATAACACCACCAGTGAGGAGGGAGCCACGGCCTCTCACCAATGTGCCCTTGGCAAAATTTTAATCACACAAAGTCTGAAATTATGGTTTAATAGAGAGGAACTCAAGGAACTTAAGAAACCTTAGAAAACCAGCACATAACCTGGTACTGCTGTGGCTGCCACCAAAACATGGAATCTCCCCTTTCTGTCAGCAAAAGGAGAATTTAAAACCTCATGTTCAGCCTTTTCTTGCCTGTCTCCACTGACTTGGTGGGAGGTAGGACCAGGTGATCCCCAGAGGTCCCTTCCAACCCTAGAGATTCCATGACTCTGTGGGTGCTTTTCTGTGCATTTCATTCCAGCACACAACTCCCCTGCTCGATGCTTTGTCCCAGATCTCCCCTGTTCTACCCCAGGACATTTTCTCCCTAGCACAGTCAAAGTGCAGGGCAATTTATTTATCTTTTGTTTTCATGTATACATACATGAAGATGGACTTTCTTGGACTTTCAAATCCCAAACGTGCCCTCATTCCTTTACAGCTTCTTTATGTTGTTTGCTCTGGCCAAAATTATTTGCCTGGTCAGAGCCTGACCTGCACTAGAGAGAAATGTTCCCTCCCAAACCATCCCATCACTGAGCTCAGCAGAGACAAATTGTATTTTCCCCCTTCCTCCTGCCGAGCTACACAACTTTCAGAGCATTGGACGAGCCTGACATATGTAGGCAATGGGAAATTACCCAAACATTCAATTAGTGCTGTGTGTCACAGCACTTTTTAGACCTGCTGACCAAACAAACACCTCACCAGCAGTGAGGATGAAATGATGAAATAGATCTGATGACGTGATTTTACACTGGGTTTTGGATCCAGAAATGTATTCATCAAATGCCAGTTTATAAGGAAAATATTCAGTTTATGAGGACAATATTCATCATGAAGGTGGCCCAAGCCATCTTCATGATGACTTCCCCTTCCATAATTAGGTTCTTCTGTTTTGTCCTGGTGGTGGAATTCTGTGGAATTCTGAGTGGAATTCTGTAATTAGTAGGAAGTACAGCACACACCTGGGGTTTACTCTCCTAAACATTACCTAAGCTACGCCATAAATTTCATTACAACAGAACAGCAAACATCAGACATTACAATGCTTGGAAAAAAAAAAAAAAGTTAAAGAAGAACAAACAAGATCTAAGAGAACAACATTCTGTAGATTATGAAAATGTGTTTGACTGAACAATCCCAGCTGAAAGCTATCAACCACTGCCAACATACCCAAACCAATTACTGATAAAGCTGCTCTGAAGCATGGATTAGTAAGAACTTGGAGAAACCATCTTGGCATGACAGCTCTCCTCACTCTTTCTCTTTCAAAGCTTGCCAAGGAAATGAACCCATGGAGATGTAATTAAATGCAACATAAAAAAATCTTCTAGGAGAAAAACAACTACCCGACCAAACAAGGAGCCATATTTAAATCCGTTTTGTCAAACTTTGTAAAAAGTCATTTTTCCTTCCTCTCTCCTCCAGGCTGGTCTCACAGATAAACAATTAAAATTAATGTAGTAATATCAGCAGTTTTTCAGGCTTTTATTTCATTTCAGGTTCAAAAGACAAAAGGGTTCACAAGAGTTTCTGTACCAAAAGATACTCATTTGCCAACTTGCGTCCATGATAAAGAGCTTCTCTGTAACAATTTCCATGCATTAAGAAGCACAGAAAATATAATTCTGCATTAGCAGGTGATGACACAGAGAACCTTAAAACCTCAGGAGATTAGAAATACAGATATTCTTCTGTCCAGTTATAAGTGCAGTGGTTGTTCTCATGGTATCTGCTAGGGATACACAAGAGTATTTTAGAACATCTGGACTATTTCAAAGGCCTTTCAAATGAGCAATATAGGGTTTACTAGCTGTTGAATTCTTATGCAAATTATAGTAGAGCAAAAGGAGAAGGGTAATCATAAAGTTTTAGTGATCAGATTTTCTGTCTTTCTTACCTACAAATGTAGACAGCTGTAGAAACACCTACAAATCTGTACAAAAATTTCAGGGGTATTGTCCCAATTATGCTGCTGGTTCTGAAAGATTTTTCTTTTGGGGGAACTATAATTGCATGGTGAAAATGGATCAATGTAATTCTTTAATCATGATTTTCGACAAGAGTAGTGGGGAGTAAAAGTTTCTGAGAGACAATTCCAGCTCCTCATGCCCTTTAATCAATACATGTTGATTATCATTATCATTATCATTATGGAGTATATCACAGAATATACCCCACTGAAATTTCCTTTCCCTTCAGGGCCAGACAAGCCTTTTTGTGGTCTGTATCAGTACATGTGCCACTCATTCTGTGCAACCCAGTATCTTGACTAGTGGGACCAAGTCACGTCCATTTCAAGTATTCCAAAACTGAGGCTTTTCCCTTTCCTGAGAAGGAGAAACTCAATATATACTGTCATACTGCATTGAGCTTGCCTTGAAGTGAGTGAAGCAAAATAATCTCTTTGAGAATACACAGGAAAAATAGGAGTTCTGGGTGGCTGGGCTTGCAAAAATCACTCTGCAATATTTAACTGGACCACTGCATTAATCAGGTAGCAGATTTATAAGGGAAAGGAGGGAAGATGAGATGGACAACAAAAGTAAAAATGTGGTTTCTATGCCAGTATAACAAGTTCAGAGTAAAAAAGGAGAAGGTCAAGTGAGAGGAAGGTCAAATTTAGTACTTGTGATTCTAACTTTTTGTGTGTGTAAAGGTCTGATTGCCTAATCTCTCACATCCTTGGATAGCACAACAGACATGCTGAAAAACACAGCAAATGACTTAAAATGCTGCCAGCAATCAGATCAATACAAGCAATCAGACTGTAATGCCATGGATGACTCTCACAATTAAAAGGCAAATATCATGTATATATGTTAAGAGACGTTTTATAGACTTACAGTTATGTTTTACCCCTTTGTGCTGTTCACAGGGGGTGGCCTGGGTTTGGGATAGACATTTGGGAGGGTGGGATTGTTACTATGGAAATACCTGACCTCCAGTTGAGATGTAAGAAAGTAAACTCCACCACTGGATAATGAAGAAGCACAGAACTTTGGGAGAGGCTAAAGGGTTAAAGGGTGGAACATCCATTGTGTGGATCAGCACCTGGTGAGAAAGATCCTCTGCCCCCAGTGCCGTAATATTTTCTCTAGTCTTCTGTTGCACTTTGATAAGGTTTTAATAAATATTTTTTAATTTTTTGAAGTGAGTATCATTCCTCCCAAGACCAATTCACCTTCCTGGGCTGGCTCCTTGCTCCACAGCCATCCCAACAGCAGCACAGCTCTGAGCCAGCCCCAGACCCGTGGCCTGGTGAGCTCCTCTCCAGAAGCACATCCCCAGGGATGGACAGCTCAGGAGCTGCCAGTGTCCCTGTTCAGCCGCTGCTTTCCTCCAGACTCACTCAGGGACACTTTTGGACAACAAAAGTAAAAATGTGGTTTCTATGCCAGTATAACAAGTTCAGAGTAAAAAAGGAGAAGGTCAAGTGAGAGGAAGGTCAAATTTAGTACTTGTGATTCTAACTTTTTGTGTGTGTAAAGGTCTGATTGCCTAATCTCTCACATCCTTGGATAGCACAACAGACATGCTGAAAAACACAGCAAATGACTTAAAATGCTGCCAGCAATCAGATCAATACAAGCAATCAGACTGTAATGCCATGGATGACTCTCACAATTAAAAGGCAAATATCATGTATATATGTTAAGAGACGTTTTATAGACTTACAGTTATGTTTTACCCCTTTGTGCTGTTCACAGGGGGTGGCCTGGGTTTGGGATAGACATTTGGGAGGGTGGGATTGTTACTATGGAAATACCTGACCTCCAGTTGAGATGTAAGAAAGTAAACTCCACCACTGGATAATGAAGAAGCACAGAACTTTGGGAGAGGCTAAAGGGTTAAAGGGTGGAACATCCATTGTGTGGATCAGCACCTGGTGAGAAAGATCCTCTGCCCCCAGTGCCGTAATATTTTCTCTATTCAGTCTTCTGTTGCACTTTGATAAGGTCTTAATAAATATTTTTTAAGTTTTTGAAGTGAGTATCATTCCTCCCAAGACCAATTCACCTTCCTGGGCTGGCTCCTTGCTCCACAGCCATCCCAACAGCAGCACAGCTCTGAGCCAGCCCCCGACCCGTGGCCTGGTGAGCTCCTCTCCAGAAGCACATCCCCAGGGATGGACAGCTCAGGAGCTGCCAGTGTCCCTGTTCAGCCGCTGCTTTCCTCCAGACTCACTCAGGGACACTTTTGGCAGTCTTTGCATCAGGGACAGCAGCCCTGAAAGGGAGGCTGGCTCCAGAGCAGAGAGAGGACGGCTCAGCAAGGCAGAGGCTGGTTTGGTGCCATCCCAGTGATAGTATAGGGAAAAAATGTTTCTAAAATCATGGGATATTCAGGGGAAGTTGGAAAGAAAGGTTGGGCCTCTGTGAAAATGTTCGGGTAGGCCCTGGGAAAATGTTGGTCTTTACTGGATCATGCAAAACTGCACCTGTATAATCATTTCATGACTATGATAAATGATATGATTGTTATATGATATATGATATCATTGTCAAATGTGATGATTGTTTGGGTATGATTATTGTTTATAGTAACAGGAATCGTGAGAAATGATGTTTGGGGGGTTTGACGGAGATTACAAGAATCCATGCTTGGATGAGATCAATGTATACAATAAAACAATATAAGTTTAATAACTGATATGTAGCTATATAATGATAAGGGTATAAAAATGTGTTCATCCAAAACCCATAGTGGAGTCAGATTTGGGTCTGTAGCTCTTTTGTAAACAAGGTGCCCTGATGAAGGCAGGAATGATGCATCTGACTCCATGTTCTCAGAAGGCTAATTTATTACTATATTATACTATATTATACTATATTATGTTAGAGAATACTATACTAAAGAATCCAGAAAAGATACTTACTGGATGCTAAAGAGATCATAATGAAAACTGGTGACTCTCTCCAGAGTCCTGACACAGCCTGGCCCTGATTGGCCAAAGAGTGAAAACAACTCCCAGCAGAATCCAATGGAACAATCACCTGTGGGTAAACAATCTCCAACCACATTCCACATGAGCACAACACAGGAGAAGCAAATGAGATAAGAATTGTTTTCCTTTTCTCTGAGGCCTCTCTCGCTGCCTTTCAGCTTCCCGGGAGAAAAACCCTGGATGAAGGGATTTTTTCAGAGAATGTGAATGCCACACTGTCCTGACACCCAGAGCTCTCCAATAAAAGCACCTGCATGTAATTATTCCGTGATTATGTGTTCCTGAATGCTGACACCAGGGGTGCTGGCTGTGTGCTGCTGGTTCCTGGGACAGATGAGTTCCCAGCAGGGCAGCTCCTGGGCTCTGGGCAGCAGCATGGGGTGACTCACCTGGGAGCAGAGCAGCTCTGCTGGCTGTCACCAACACCTGCCTGCTGAATGCTGCCTGCAAAGCATGTGGGCCAACCACAAATGGGGAATCTGTCTACAGCAGAAAATGCAAATAAAGTGTTGGAGGGGAGACCCACAGTGAACAAATGTGCTGTGCTGGTCTGCCTTCCCTCCCGTGCACAACGCCATGCTGTCACTCTGGAAAGGCAGCTCTGTGCTGGGGGACAGGGCTGATCCTCAGCATTTTAACTTTTATATTTTTCATATATTTATAATTCCGCAATTCTTTAGTGTATAGCTCTAAACTCCATACACAATGTGAGCTGCTGCTTTCCCATTTTGGTTAGGCACAACAATGCCTCTCCAGGCCTGGCAATCAAGGACACCTCACTGCCTCAGGCCCCTAAAAGTACAAACAAAAGTGAGTTGGGGGGAGCAAACTGGAGATAAATGCCTTCATTACCTGAAGCTGTAATTGGAGGATTAACCCTTGATATGTAAATGAACCAAACTTATAATTTTCTGAAAAACTGGTGCCCATTGTCCATCCTTGATGTAACCTCAGAGGCTTCTGACTGCCCAGGGTGTATCTATTTACTATATTATACTATATTATACTATATTATACTATATTATGTTAGAGAATACTATACTAAAGAATCCAGAAAAGATACTTACTGGATGCTAAAGAGATCATAATGAAAACTGGAGACTCTCTCCAGAGTCCTGACACAGCCTGGCCCTGATTGGCCAAAGAGTGAAAACAACTCCCAGCAGAATCCAATGGAACAATCACCTGTGGGTAAACAATCTCCAACCACATTCCACATGAGCACAACACAGGAGAAGCAAATGAGATAAGAATTGTTTTCCTTTTCTCTGAGGCCTCTCTCGCTGCCTTTCAGCTTCCCGGGAGAAAAACCCTGGATGAAGGGATTTTTTCAGAGAATGTGAATGCCACACTGTCCTGACACCCAGAGCTCTCCAATAAAAGCACCTGCATGTAATTATTCCGTGATTATGTGTTCCTGAATGCTGACACCAGGGGTGCTGGCTGTGTGCTGCTGGTTCCTGGGACAGATGAGTTCCCAGCAGGGCAGCTCCTGGGCTCTGGGCAGCAGCATGGGGTGACTCACCTGGGAGCAGAGCAGCTCTGCTGGCTGTCACCAACACCTGCCTGCTGAATGCTGCCTGCAAAGCATGTGGGCCAACCACAAATGGGGAATCTGTCTACAGCAGAAAATGCAAATAAAGTGTTGGAGGGGAGACCCACAGTGAACAAATGTGCTGTGCTGGTCTGCCTTCCCTCCCGTGCACAACGCCATGCTGTCACTCTGGAAAGGCAGCTCTGTGCTGGGGGACAGGGCTGATCCTCAGCATTTTAACTTTTATATTTTTCATATATTTATAATCCCACAATTCTTTAGTGTATAGCTCTAAACTCCATACACAATGTGAGCTGCTGCTTTCCCATTTTGGTTAGGCACAACAATTCCTCTCCAGGCCTGGCAATCAAGGACACCTCACTGCCTCAGGCCCCTAAAAGTACAAACAAAAGTGAGTTGGGGGAGCAAACTGGAGATAAATGACTTCATTACCTGAAGCTGTAATTGGAGGATTAACCCTTGATATGTAAATGAACCAAACTTATAATTTTCTGAAAAACTGGTGCCCATTGTCCATCCTTGATGTAACCTCAGAGGCTTCTGACTGCCCAGGGTGTATCTATTGAAGGGTTTCAATAAACACCCACTTTATTCTCTGAATCTTGTCTAGCCTCTGCTCTAGGCAGCCCCTCCAAGCCATCAGTGGGAGCATCACTCAGAGCAGCACCTGTGGGTGTGAGCACACATGGATGCAGTCTGCTCCAGGAGGGGCAAAAGGCAAGTGAGTTTTTCTTCTCTAATAACTTCCTGTTCACCTACAGGGTTTTATTTTTTTGTTTTCTAAGGAAGCAGAAAGGTGAAACTACACTGCTCACACCAGCCTGCAGGTTGCTGTCTGAGTCCATCTGAAATAGGATGGCACTATTTCACTACAGGCAGCTCAGTTCAAATTGTGTCACTGTAATTCTGAGGGGTCTCTTCAGGCACAAACTGTCATTGTTTTCTGAATTTCCAGCCACAGAATCGTTATCCGGAACTCTAAACGAATACTAATCCTTTAAAAAAGCACATAATTATGTTTGCCTCCTTCCTGTAAATATTTTATAACTAGAAATGCTTAAAGCTCTACAATGAATGCCCAAAATGTCACAGACGAAACTAAATGCAATTGCTTTGTTCCAGTTTTAATACAGTGAATTAAAATAACATTAATTGCCTGCTCTCATTTCAAAATAGATCTGTGATATATCAGCATTAGAGTCAAGTTGACATTTCCCAGTAAATCACTTCTCCAGCTGAAAAATATTTCAATGAGAATAAGATTTCCAAAGAAAGAAATTAATTTGGACTGTGTGTTGTGATTTGGATTTGTTTTTAAATGAAATTTAGAGTTCTGATAAAATTAACTTTTAAAATTCAATTTCAATATCTTGACTGAAGTTTACTGTTCATTTTTTAGATTCTTTTAATAACAGAAACATATTAGAAATCAAATTAAAAATGAATAGCTGTGATGAAAATGTATTAACTGTTGTGACCCCCTGCTATTTTAAATTGTTACTGCTTTAGAAGCCCCGTGAAGACAAAATGTAAAAACTGACATTTTGGCATTTTGTACAAAAAAGAGGCACATGTGGATGCAATTGATGAGACAACATTAGGCAGATAACATTAGCTGAAAGTGGCAATGCTTTGGTCTTTCTTCTGCAAATACTTCAGACAGCTAATCAAATACTGAAATTTGAGCAAGTGCTTGCGTGCTTTGTTGAGGAGAGTGATTTGAGCACATTCTGAAGGTTAATCATGTACTTCACATGCTTTACTGAATTTATTCATGTGGGTCTGATCCAAAGCCCTTTAAGTCAGTGACATTTCTTTCTGACCGAATTTGTGTATCACACTTTAGAAGCAGAAGTTAATTTCTTTCTCTTCAGTAATCTTTTTCTCTGTAAATAATAATTTAAAACAGTCTAGTACAAGCTATTAGTATAGTAAAAATATTAGCATAGTAATTATTATGTTTAAAAAAGAATACAAATCCCTCATACAAAACCCCAGGCAGGGGTGGGGGGAAGGACAAAAACGATAGACACAACAAACGGAGCAGGGAACAGAAACCACGATTTGGGATAATAAGCATGAAAATGTCCTGTCCCCACGACATTGCACCCCTTATCCCATATCGTGAACATGTTATTGAACAACATAAACTTTCTTCTCACTTTTATTCATGTGGGTCTGATCCAAAGCCCTTTAAGTCAGTGACATTTCTTTCTGACCGAATTTGTGTATCACACTTTAGAAGCAGAAGTTAATTTCTTTCTCTTCAGTAATCTTTTTCTCTGTAAATAATAATTTAAAACAGTCTAGTACAAGCTATTAGTATAGTAAAAATATTAGCATAGTAATTATTATGTTTAAAAAAGAATACAAATCCCTCATAGTTTTTATGGTAGGCATATTTTGACTTGTTTTAATTAAACTTATCTGCACTTAGAATGTTCATGGAGTATAGGGAGCAATGGAGTCAAAATGATACGTTACTGAATGTAAAGTTTAATTAAAAAAACCCCTCACTCTGTTGACAAAACCTGCAAAGTAATTACATAACAAAATCTGTCTGCTATTTAACCATCCTGCAAGGGGTTGGTTCCCTACAGAGCAACAACTTGTGATCCTGTTCTTGACACCACATCACCACATCTGACTCCTGGAACAACTCCTGGTTTTTAAGGGGGCACACACAGTGAATCATAAATTCCTGTCATTGACACAAAAAACATACCTGGGCAATGGGAATGGCAGGGCCATGGCCAGAGCCATGAGTGCTGCTCAGGCCATCACACCTGGAAAGTTCCAGTGGGGCAAGAACACAGGAACCTTACCCATGCTGTGTTGGGAAAGATGAAAGTTTGACAAGAAAGGTTCACAGATAATTCTGCCTGGCAGAAAGCTCTCTGAATGTAGGACCTGAGAATGAAATAGAGATGGAAGCAAGTTTTGATATAGAAGAATAATACATGTGAAAGTTGAGGATTGCTGAGCCAGTCTTACAGGACAACTAGGAAAGCAAAGGTTATGTCAAGATGGAAAGAGATTTTATGACTCAGAGCAAAGGATAAACTGCCTACAAACAAAAGCATGTTTTTACCAAGCAGAAAGATACCACAGGAAAACAAGACATGTTGATGTGGCAACTAGAAAAAAAAAGGTTTAAGAATTTTCCACTGCAAGAAAACTGAAAAACAGCTTCAAGCTTAAACTGTAACATACTTATTTTGTGATTGTACAGTATTGACCATAATATGGTAAGGATAGTAGTTATGATAGGCTGTAGGTAATAGCAGAGGTATTGATTGGTTGTTATGTATCAAGATGCTCTGCAAAGAAAAATAAATAATGCATTGTAACCAGAATGAAAGGGGCTTCAGGTGCCTATAAGCTGTAGCTGGCAGCTCCAGGTGTGGCTCTGTCATCCAGGACCCATGGCTGCTGTAACATCTTGGGTACAATAAACTGCATTTTGAAGAGTTGCCTGGAGTCCCACACCTGTTAGCTCAGGCTCTAACTCTACTGAGTGTTTTCCACACTTCAGGATGCCATAGGAAAAAATATTTTAATGCAATTCTGCTCTCTTGACTCCCTGTGTGGCCATTCCCCCTCAGCCAGGCACGTGAGAAGATGCTCTCAGCTGCCCCTGGAATATCCAGTACAGCCCAGGCTGAGAGGCTCCTAGAGAAAGGAGAAGCAGAGCCCAGGTTGTCTTGTATGTTCTTACCAGATTCTGCCTCCAAGGCAGATAAACCCCAGTCAGAGCTACATTCCAGAGAACTTGTGCTGAAAAGAAAAAATCATTTCAGCATCAGAAAATCCAGAACTGCTCCACAGATACTGGATCAAAGTGGCTCCTGCCCAGATGAATGCTTAGAAGAAATAAAATTAAGCTCTGAGCTTGCAGGTAATCACATTACACATTACCAGAAAGCTGTTCCTTGCTTAGATTTCATTCAAACACACCAGCTTAATTCTCATGATTTACAGAACTGCAGAAAACTCCCCTGAATTTTTCCACCCTTCTTAACCCTCTGGTTTAAATATAACACAGTAAGTAAAGCTGAGAAACTGGGAAGGCAATTTACTTTACTAAAATCAAAGGAGAAAAAAAATCAATTTTTATGTACTCTAGAAGGAAAAAGAAAATCAGACTGCTCCTCTATCTTAAATGCTAACTGAAACCATCCCTTGCAGGTATAAACTATCAGCAAATGAGTCTAAGTTTCTCATCTGCCTTTGGCAAAGCAGAATCACTGTCATTCCAAAGCATCCTGGCAGAAATCACAAAATGCAAAGCACAAAGACATTACAGAAAAAGTCTAACATGTCAGACAGTTTCACTGAGTAAGTGAAGTTCACAGAAAGAAATCTCTGCAAGGATAAAAGCAGCTAGTTATGGGGAAGAAAACTTAATTAAGTTCTTAGGGAAGTTCCTTCTGCCTCCCCCATAAAGGGCAGCATGAGTGGAGCCAAGGGTTGCCAGAACAAATCCCAGGATTTCATGGGCTTACTGTAAACTTCAAAGCAGCACAAGGCACCCTGGCATCAGGATACTCCCTGAGTCACTACACAGCCACAGCTTGGAAAGGTCATTCATTATCAAAGACTCAAACCCAGCACTGTAAATTGCCTCTTGCCTTTTATCTGCTAAGTGAAATTTAGTTGTGACTAGACACAACATGACTTAGCCATCAGATATGCCAAAGTGCCCTGAAGGCCTGGGGTACATTATACACTTGCTGTTGCCATGGAAATAATGATTCTGATTTAAGAAGTGATAGGCAGCAAGCTGTCAGGGTGTCATTCTTCAGCATCCCAGGGGAGCCCTGGCAGAGAATGCTAGGCTGAAATGCCTCCTTGCCATTCCTCTGAAATCTCCATCTCCAGGAAGGCTTTGCTGATGCAGTCATGACTCCACTGTTACTTTTTCTGATGCCTTTTGTACTATCATTCTGTGCAGTTTACTGTGGGATTTACTAACATTGATGGCTGGAAAATCAAATTTCTATTTGACACTTTATACAGCCAGCCAGCCTTGGCCCAGGAGATGCAGCCACAGAATAGCTGTGCTTAGAAGAGAGATGGTTCATTTCTGCTTTGAAGTGTAAAGTGTTGCTCAACAGTGACCTTCTAGCCAAGACAAGACTCCACAGTTCAACCAGAGTGACAGTAGGGATTCTTCTGTTTGTCATGTTTTCAGATGCTCATTTTTCATGGGCCAGACTCCTACCATGCTGCAATAAATGTGAAATTGTGAGCATAAGGGCCTTGCCATGGTAAAAAAAAAAAAAAATCAACTTCACCTTCTCTCAAAGTCTTGCCCAATTGCGTAAGAAGTTTTCCTTACTGTAAAGACTGTACAAACTATATGGAAATTCTCTTTGTGAACACACTGTTTCCAGTTGAAAATCTTATTATCATTTTTGTATTGTCTTGTCCTGGATCCTAGCCAGAAGCATACATTTCCCCCCAGGTACTTCTGCCATAAAACACTTCACCTTGTGCAAGGCTGAAGTACTGCTGACCACACTACACAGAGAGTCAAAAACTTGCCATTTGGAAAAAAATAAACATCACTGACAGCCCAGAATCTATGTTATAGAAGGGCTGTTCTTCCTTCCCAAGCACATGGCAGGCTAAGGGGAAAACTTCCAGGCCTCAGCAGCTGAAGATACAAGATCCTGTTATATTCCTAGTAACAACATAATTTCCAGCACATGACAAAATGAGTGAACCACTAGGAATGGTTATGCTTTTCAGCCCATTTGATTTCTCTCTTTCACTGGACTGTACTCGTCAGTCCTGCTGATGCTGCTGTAGCTGAAACCCCATCAACACTTGCCAGCAATTCCTTCTGTAACACCAGGCCAGATCCTCAGCGAGCACAAATTCCCATTTCTGCTTCATTCTATTTTACAAAAGATTCCTTTAACAACAGGGGAAAGGACAAGACAGGCATGAGAAGCATTTTCCCAGGCACAGAACCCTGATCTGACGAGCGTGGCAGTGTCTGACCCTGCAGCTTTCAGCTCCTGCACCCCGCGAAGCCCGGCCGCGCCTTCCCTCACCAGCTCTTGGGTTTCACGTCTTAGGATTCTAGCCTTTATATTTTCAGATCCTGTAATGCATGAGTGCATAGCTCCAAACTCCAGATAGAGTGTTGGTTAACTGTCTTCACATTTTGGTCACACAAAACAATTCCTCTGGGCTGAGATCCAAGGACACCCTACAGCCTCAGGCCCCAAGAAGTAAAAATAAAAGTGAATTGGGGGAGCAAACTGGGGTAAATGACTTCATTACCTGAAGCTGTAATTGGAGAATTTACCCCTGATATGTAAATGGACCCAACTTATAATTGTTTGAAAAACTGGTGCCCATTGTCCCTCTTGGGTGCAGCCTCTGGGAGGCTGTGACTGCCCAAGGTGTACCTGTTTGAAGGGCTGTAATAAATACCCACTTTATTCTCTGGATCTTGTCTAGCCTCTGCTCTAGGGAGCCACTCCAAGGCATCACTTTCTCCACAGCTCTGCTCTGCCCTCCTGAAGCCTCTTGTCTGTCATGGGAGGCCACATTCCTTACCCTAAGCAATATTTTCTTCACAACCTTCAGGGTCTTTAGAAAAGAGTTTGTTGTTCACGTTTCCAATTCAGTGTTAAGCCAACTGTTGAGCTCCTCTGTCTTTATTCACTGGGTATTTCTTGGTAGAAATCCTCAACAGCTGTAAAACCATAGAACCCCCTGGCTTCAACAGAATTTTGTCATTTTGTATCCATTGAAGGCTGGAGCTGTCAGGAGAGGATAAATTTTAAATCATCTTAAGGAAAAAAAAAAAAAAAAGAAGAAGAAGAAATGACTGGATGACTGGTGAAGTATTTCTCCTTTTCTCCAACCTCATGCACCCTGGAGGAAAACCTTAAATACAGAATTATAGCACACTTAAAATATTTATGTGTCCAGCAATTCAATAGCCTGTAAAATTACCAGGCCTTTTTCAAAAAGCAAACAGAAGAAAATAACACATTTCCAATCAGGTTTTCCCAACTACTCCACTACTTTCCTGTTAACATCCAATCTGCTGTTTACATGCACAGAAGACAGAAGTTAATTTCATGCATTTGAATCAAATAATGGCAGAGTACAACAGTATTTGATTCCAGGGCTTTAATCTTCTGTGGTTTATTGTCCCCTCTGCAGAGAACATGATCTGGCTCAGCTGGCTTACTTGGGGAAAAAGGAAAGATAAGCTGTTGGTGTGTCCTTTAGCAAGCACTATTTCCTGTTGATATCAAGGTTGTCTGAACTCATGCTTACCTTTTTAATTTTTAGCCATAAGAAAAAATGCCTTTCTTTTTCAGTGTAACTATTCTCTGGTGTATGTATGAAATTTTGATTCACCTTCTTTGCACTCTTTTGGCACCTTTCCAAAACACTTGGAAACGTTAAGAGCATTGCATTCAGCTATCTATTTGCTGCAGAACCCCAGAGAAAGGACAATGCAATGTTGTTCCAACCTGGGAGCAAACCAGGATTTAAACACTGATGTAAAACATGACTACTCACATTCTAATCCACTGCTCTTCCCACCCCTGGCACGGGAAGATGCTTGCCCAAAAATCACAGAATGGTTTGGGTTGGAAGGACCTTAAAACCACCTTGTTCCAATCCCTCTCATGGGCAGGGCCACCTTCCACTGAAGCAGGCTGCTCAGGGCCCAGTGCAGCCTGCCCAGCTCCTCAAGGACACAGCCTGCTTTCCCCAGGACTCTGTTCCAGCAGCTCTGAGATGCCTTAGAGGTGAGAGCTCTGTAGGAATCTCCAGGGGATGCAGGACAGCCATCATAGAGATGGAAATTATGCAAGGTTGTAATTCTTCTCCCTTCTATAGCAAATAGACCCACTAAAATCACTGAATTCACAGAATCCACAGGCTGGAAGAGACCTTCAAGATCATCGAGTCCAACCCAGCCCCAACAGCTCAACTAAACCCTGGCACCCAGTGCCACATCCAGGCTTTGTTAAACACACCCAGGGATGGGTACTGCACCACCTCCCTGGGCAGCCATTCCAGAACTTTATCACTCTTTCTGTGAAAAACTTTTCCCTAATATCCAGACTATATTTTCCTTGGCACAGCTTGAGGCTGTGTGCTCTGGTTGTGTCAGTGCTGCCTGGAGACAGAGCCCAGCCCCAGCTGAGCACAGGCACCTTTCAGGAGCTGTGCAGAGTGATGAGGTTGACAAGGACAGCCACAAACTAGCAGCTGAGTAGCAGACAGAACCCAACTCTAGTAATTTTATTTCATGTTTTGCACTCAAATTGTTATTTTGATGGTTGCTGCCATGCACTGCAAGTCACTTATTTCAGCAGAGCACAGTGTCTGTGCAAATGGCAGGCTGCTCCTTTCCTGTGACTCAGAAATTTCCTCTTTCTGCCCTGGGGCTCTTACTGAATGGTGGCAGGAGTTCAGACTGTGGGGTTGTGGGACTTGGCCCAGACAGGGGGTTAAGGCACCGTTTCTACAGCATCAGCTGTGGTCTGCACCACTCTCCCACACCAGCTTTCCATCCCTGACCTGCCCCAAAAAGGGTGTACCATACTCTGGCTGATGCCTTAGGATTTCAGCCTTTATATTTTTCACATCCTGCACTGCATTAGTGCATAACTCCAAACTCCATACACAGTGTTAGTTACTGTCGTCACATTTTGCTCACACATAACAATCACTCTGGGCCCGGAACCCAAGGACACCCTACAGCCTCAGGCCCCAAGAAGTAAAAATAAAAGTGAATTGGGGGTAAATGAGTTCATTACCTGAAGTTGTAACTGGAGAATTAACTGAAATGTGAACGGACCAAACTTGTAATTTTCTGAAAAACTGGTGCCCATTGTCCATGTTGGGTGCAGGCTCTGGGAGGCTGTGACTGCCCAAGGTGAACCTGTTTGAAAGGCTTTAATAAATATCCATCTAATTCTCTGAACCTTGTCTAGCCTCTGCTCTAGGAAGCCCCTCCAAGGCATCATGGCCATGGGCTGTGAACCCTCACACTCCTCAGGACAGTGAATAGGAAAAGAGAGTCACACATATCTCACAGAGGCAGGTATTTGATGGACGAGGAGCATGAGATTTTGTCTTTTAACCCATGATAGACAACCATAAACTTCATTTTTGTTGATTGTATAGGATATAAATCTTGAAGTAAGAGAGTTTAAATCATTATTTAAGACTGGGATTAGGAAGGGGACAAAATGTACCAGCTAAAACTATAAAAGAATGAAGCACTAATTTTCTTTTCATTTATAATATTTAAGACAATTCTTATTCTTTTCTCAGCATGAAAAATATTACATCATTGAGACCATTTTGAAAAAGAAGTTTGCAAGCTCTCTTATAAACAAATAAATGTAAGGTAATAATGATTTTATATTTATTACTTTATAGTTATTTAATAATTAAATGCAATACAATTATTTTGCTTAAATCAGTGACTCAGACACTTCAGGTTACAAGAGAAAGATGAAGTAAAAAATTCAGCACTGACAATGTAGTCATTGGATTCTTTCCTGAAAGAACATTTGCAGAATATTTCAATTTGTCCTGCAGGTTCAAGGACTGGTCTGTCTGATACACTACTTTTGAGTCTGTGGTGTCAATACTGACGAGATAGTTTAGGAGTCGATATAAAATGTGTTTTAATTCTATGAACTCTGTCAGCCCACTGAATTATTTATACCATGTCATTTACTTACTACAATCGAGTTTGACACATCCAGATTTAGTATCACACATAAACCTTCCTTTCTGAGACAATGCTAACTTCACAGCTTTGCAACACTGCTGAGAACTCCAGGTGCAATAAATGTGCTTCACCTTTGGATCTGCAAAGCAGAAGGAGTTGATACAGCCCCATGTTATTCCATTTTCCATTTATTTCCTTTTTTTTTTTCTTAGTTAAGTGAAAATCACAGGCACATTTTAGAAAAACGAACAATCCCAGTTGATAAAAGCCTGGTGGTAATAGCAACTTGTACAGTTTCCTGATCTTCAAGAATATTTTTTTATTCTGCTTTTTTCACCCACTTAGTGTTTGAGAGGCTCTGCTGTGTGCTGGTCTGGGTTGCAGCTGTTCAGCCACTGGACCCAGGTGATCTGGACAAAGTTCCAGCCCTGGCCCTTGTTGGATCACACTAACAAAATCCCCACAATTTTAATACTTTCTTTAGTGAGGAAAAGAGAGTGTGATGCATCAGCAGAGATATTCCTCTGGCACACAGCTGGTGAGAAAAAGGCCAGTAGAAGGAGTTATAATAAATAATAATATATAGAGCTCTGACTTTAACTCTGCTTGCAGCCTCAAACATTGCATTGGGAAAAAGAACACTCATCAACCACTACATTTCAGGCTCAGTCTAACACAGAATTGAAAAGAACATGTTAACAGAATGTCAGGCTTGTTGCTGCCTTGGAAAAAAATGGTGTCTGCTGCTCTTGTACTAAAAATGGTTCCACTATTATGGGTGAAGCAGCTCAGTATTTCCAGCACTGCTGCAGCTTTAAAAAGCCCTCAGACATTCATTGTCTAGCAGGGCTTAATTGGTACCAGCAAACAGGCAGGCCATTTGGAAATCTGAGCTCCAAGTACAATGTAGCAAACCTAGACATGGTAAATTTAAACATATTTTTATAGTGCAGTTCTGAAGTGCTTTTACTCTCATGGAACAGGAGGAATAAAGGCCATCCCATCAGCTCTGGCTCTGTTGAATGCAAGCACACCCATCACCACCATCCCTGAATTGTTTGGGTTACAAGGAACCCCAAAGCTCATCTTGTTCCACCCCTGCCATGGGCAGGGACACTTTCCACCATGCCAGGGTGCTCCAAGCCCTGTCCAACCTGGCCTTTACACTTCCAGGATGAGACATCCTCAGCATCTCTGGGCAACTGTGCCACAGTCTCAAGTCCCTCACAAGGAAGAATTTTTTCCTAATATCTAATCTAAACCTACTCTTATTTTAAAGCCATTGTGCCTTGTACTGCCAGTGCATCCCCTTGAATCCTCTCCAGCTCTCCTGTAGCACCTGCTGCCTTATCAGTTATCTTGCACTTAATGATAAACATCATCTAAGAAAGTATTTCAGAATTTCTGTATAGGCAGGAACAACAACCACTAAAAATCCTAAATTAACTTTGCAGAGAGAACACATGGTTCAAAAATATCTCAGCTTAAAAGCTGTATCACGTGTAGTCGCATATGTTGGGTAATAATTAGAACACAATTAAATTGGGCTCCAAAGGAATCTCTGTAATTTTATTTATGATATTAACTTGGAGAATTTTTTCCCCCAGCTGTGTAAAAGACATTAAGGCTATTTATCATCCTGGTAGCAATATGATAGCTTTCTACAGGGACATGTGGAACTAAACTGAGCTCATATTTTCTAGATATGACTTTTAAAAATCAATCTATTCAGATTTGTTTTCATTTCTATCAAAATTTTTCAGCCATCAAATCCATCACTGCTTTCCTAAATGAGCTACAGGTCTAAATTCACCCACAGTGGGAAGCAGTATTTAATTCCCAAGAAGCACAGGTAGGTAACAGTTCCAAGATCTAAATAAAGGATAAATACAAGGATGTTTTCCTAATTGCAGTCACAGACTTGAGTCATGAATTTCTGCTAGGTTTCCTTTCTTTATCTACCTTATTTTTTGAAATCAGTCTCTTGTAATTAGCTTTTTCATTTATCTTTTCTGCTCAAAACAAAGAATGAATTTATATTATGGAGTTCTCTTGAAGACACTTTTCTGATCCCAGATGGATAACACAGTGTATTTATTGGAGTGACCCAAACAAGACTGAAGTGTGCATGAAGATTACACTTTCAAACCCAAACATTGGTAGGGATCTGCTACAAAACTGTTCTAAATTAATATAAATATTTTCTCAGCAACAGGGGTTTGGCCTAAGGAAAAGATATAACTTAATCAAGTTCAATTCAAAAATGGTGACTAGAAGATAATTTTGGTGAATTAGAAACAACCTTATGTATTATCACTGCTCTTAATGTCTTTAGCTTCTCAAATCAAGAATTCAATTTTCATGTAAGGTATCCTAAAGTTTTTAGAATTAAGAGTCTTAAAACTCCAGCCAATTCAGACCTGCAGGTAACAGTGGCAGGGTGATGCAGTGATACCCACACCAGCACGAGCTCTGCTGCTCAGCTGATGTGAAGGAAAGCTTTGCCCCCTTTTCTAACACCACAGGGGTTGAAAGAGCAGATTGTTTCACATTTCAGTGTGTAGGACATGACAACTAGTCCAAAGTAGTTCACACTTCCTTTAAAGAGCGTATGGATGAAAGAATGCATGTGTGCACACACAAGGGGAAGAGGTGTGATATTTAAATGAGCTCTCACTACATTTCTTAAGTCGCATTTACTGCATTTCCCAGTCTCATGCAGCTTAAAGACAACATTGTTTTCCAGTCTGAAAGGCTGTAGCTTTGTTGCTTCTTCCTCAAGCAGCTGCACCAAGGTCTCACCACCCAAGCAGTCCCTCCTTGACAGTGCACTGGAGTTTCTACCAGATTTAAGCAGTTTTTGTAAAATATATGCCATAAACATGACACTGAGAAAAATGATGTTATTATGTCACATTTCTTTCTGTGATGACTTAATCCTTTCGTTTTTATTTACTATGCCAATGTTTGCACTGCAAATAAGTAGAATGAAGCTGAAAGATATGTCAAAGGAAAGGAAATTTTATAAACAAGGAACAAATGTGGCTGCGCCTTTGACGACAGAGGTGTCTGTGATAGTTGGGAAGGGAGTGCTGAACTAATGACAGAAACAATACTTAAACAAGATTGTGGTTTTCAGCATCTGTATCAGATTCCCAGGTATATGGGTCTTCAACATAAACATTGCTAAAACTGTAGAGGTACCCGGAACAAAAAAAAAAGGCATATGAAAAGCTGATACTCTTTTTTTCCATCCCACAGACTTGCAAAACCCACCACTCATTTTAGAAATTTAAGTACATACATTTCTTACAAATGAGTATTTTTAAGACAAGCCTTTATAGGACATTATGTAACCTCTGAAGCCAAAGACTTATGATGTAAACAATGCCAGACTCATAACAAAATCAGTGTGATTGCTGAAGCTACAAGGAAAAAAAGAAATCTACATGTACAGCCACGTCTCAGATGGGTCCGCTGGTACCTTGTCCTTACTGGAGCTTCCCTTAGCAAGTTTTTAGTGGCAAATTGGTAAAAATTGAATTTGTATTGCAATTTCTTTACTGCTTCCAGTACCAACATATGAATTGTCTCTTGCAGTCTGTGTTCTTTCCTCCAGGCTGTGGGAGATGTTTTTTGTTTCTTTACTGCAAAAGCTGTGAGAAGTGTTTGGAGATGTAGACAAGGTAAAGCAGGCTCCCTGTGCAGTTTGTCACTGGCATGGTTTCCTCTCCTCTGTGCTGGTATTTATTTCAGAAACATGGTTCAGCTCACTACCAGATTTTGCAACCTGAGACAGCTGAAAAGGTCAATTAGAAGAACATATCCTACTATCAAATTCCATTCCATAAAATCACTCATCACAAACACATGAAAGAGGATAATGATTATTATAAATTGTGCATTCAGCTGGGTTCGTGGCTTTGCCAAAAGATTTGTGTAGGAAGAGATGTAGAGGTGCCAGAAGGCAAAATATGCTTAGAGCATGAATTCCTGCTTGCCCTTCCTGTCAGGCAGACCAGGGCTTGTTTGCCATGGCAAGAAGCACCAAAAGCCCTGTCAGAGGGAATTTCTGCTCTGCTGGAGTCCTGCATCACCCACCTCTGACTGGTGAGAGTTATCTGCAATCCCAGTTTGAGGCCATCTGAGCCTCGAGTAGTTTTGGATATTCTAGGATATTCTTCCAAGCAGTGTAACCACCTTCTTGTAGATTCCATTTTAGACTGTTTCTTTTTTAAGCACTCAGCAAAACCCAGCAACCAAAATTCTCCCAAAGACTTTTGGATGGAAACTAAAATCAAAACTTGCAATCCTTCAGACTTTCATACCTGTACTTCTTGGTAGCTCATCTGAGCTCAGTTGTATTTGTATTCATAAAATAAAACAACAGAAGAAGGATAGAGTGTAACACAATTTGGAAAGACCCAGAGATAGAAGAGAAGACATCAAAAATCAGAAAGAAATGAAAACTTCAGAGCAAGATGAGAGACTGCCCAAGCCAGCAGTGTGGGTTGGTACAGGGACTCGAGCCAAAGACCCCAGCACTCAGAAAAGCAACTCTTTTAAAGTCAGAATATCAACAAGCAGAGGCAATTTTTTTTTTTCCTGGACTGGTACTTAACTTGTGTCCCCAGGGAGAGTAAATTCAGAGTACAAATGCACAGCCTGAAGGGTCTGTAACTCAGCAGCCCAGGTCACACCTGGTCATTGCTGAAAGAAGGGTGAGGGGTCAGATCCCAAGGGGAGCCCCATCCTGGGGGATTTCCATCCCTGCCTTTGTGGGAGCCCTGGTGGATCCACAGGGAAAGATCTCTGGTAGATCCAGACCTCTCAGACAGAAATTAGATTGGATTCTCTACATGAAAAACAGGCTCAGGTTACTCCAGCATTCATTTAATTGCCTCTCTTCACAAGATCAATTGTTTGGGACATGAATTTAAATGATTAAGTTAATTAAAAGTCACATAATCAGAGAATAAGGTAATTTTGGCGGCATTTGCACTTTATAAATAATTGGTAATATGCTAAACTATGAAAACTGTTTAAAATGCTCTCTTACATTTTATTACCTCTTTATTCTCCAAGAAACCAGTTACATATTGAAATGACAAAAATAATGGTACAGTTAAAATAAGATTTATTATACAGCTTTATGAAATATGTGCAACAAATTTTTAGAAGCCACTCACCCATACAGAAACATCCCTTGCACACATATCTCCATCTTACCAGCTCCAATCCATGCCAACAGATGAGCTTCCAGTAAAAAGGAACATGTGGGCAAGTGCTTACAGGGAAGGAGTAGAAGTTTCCAAACCAAAAAAACCCCTTTAAGCTACAGTTGGAATATATGCAATATATCCTTATTCCAAAGCAAATTTCAGTCCAGCTAAAGGTTGGAGGCTGGAGAACGGTGACAGTGAGGCTTTGGTTTTTGTACATTGTATTATGGCCCAAATGCTAGCACAGAAGTACTCAGCAGTGTCTCCCCTCTACCTGGCCAAGTGCTGAAATAAAGGTGTCCAGAAAAATCATTGTGTCAGAAAAAAAATTGGAAATCTGTTTCAGCCCATGTTTTCTGTGAAATCCCCATAGATGTTAAAGCTTAAAAATCTAAGAATCCTTTTTCTCTAAAAGCATTTTCACAGAACATTTAGGATTTTTGTAGTTTAAAAGACTTAGGGTGTATTTGGCAGCTGTTCAGCTTAGTAACTGATGTTATTAGACTATACACAAAAAAAATAAAGAGTGCTAATTTTTCTTTTGCCACAGTCAGAGTTTATTGCATTGCAGTTCATAACTTACAGAGTTTGGAGGAAAATAAAGTATAATGTTCATTCAGGCAATATCAAGAGATAAAAGCTGAAGTTGCTGAATTACTAAGAAGAACTGTATCAGAGTTAGCAGGAACAACTTTTCTTCCCCAAAGACTTCCTAACAGTGCAATTGAATAGCCATTTAGGTGTGAATTTTATAGTTTCTGGCTATTAACTTACTTTCTTCCATGAATACACACTTCAAGGAGCACAAAAGAAAGAAATATTGCTGCAGCAAACTCCATGGGTAAAAAGAAATTACTCCTTTCAAGAGCATAGGGATGAAAGAATGCATGTGTGTACACACAAGGGGAAGGGAGAGAGGTCTAATATTTAAATGTTAGCTTCCTCATTGCAAAGCTACAGGGTTTTTTTGTTTATTTGTTTGTATTACTAAATACTATTACTATACTTAAATTGCTAAAATACTAAACTTCCCTACTTCTAGATTAAAATAAGTATTCAGTGCAGCCCAACAGTCTTTAATGAGTGACTGGAATAGGTTACCCACAGGAAGCAATTTCCAACATGTTTATATGTGTTTAAATAAAATTAATAGAAAGAAGAGTAAAGTAAATAAAAAGTAGAGTGCATCAGATTTTCCAGTTCACGGAAGTTTGTCTTGGAGGAAGTGGTTTTGTCCCAGCTTCCTAGAGTGGAAAAACTCCTTCAAGGATATTTCCCCCTGCTTCTTGTAACTGCTTTCCTTAAATATTTGTGACTCTAGAAATTCTCCACCTCTTCAGAGGTAATATCCATTCATCTTCCATACATTTTCCTCTCTGTTTGCATGCCAGAATATAAACCTATTGATGACTTTCAAATTGAAAGACAAGCAAGAAGGAAACAAGAGAAAATTCAGTCGAGTGAGCATAATATCCTGATTTTTGTTCTGCAGGAGAAGTTCAGCCATGTCCCACCAGCCCTAAACAGCACAGCTAACCTGTCCTCAGGTTATCTGAGTCCTAATTATGAATCACTGCTTAGCCTTGAACAAGTCTTTATCTTCCAATTCATTTAACTTCATCCTACATCCAATAAACTGCAAATAATTTATTCTTTTTTTTTCTTTAAACAACCTTGTTCAAGTTTCTGTTAGACTGCTATTGTGTCTGGACAACCCTCAGCCAAAGGAATGACATGTAGTGAGTAATGATTTCAGAAAGTTGTTCAATTGCTTTATTAAGCTATATTATATTATTATACTACTACTACTACTCTAATATTATACTATACTAATACTTTTTTGACCCTTACCAGACAGTCATGACACAGCTTTGACTTAATTGGTCAATCAATTCAAACACCATCACCAGTGTCCAATTAACAAATCCCTCTTGGGTAAACAATCTCCATAACACATTAACATGTGACAAACAACAGATGCAGTAAGTTTTTCTTGTTTTTCTTCTTCTCTGAGCTTTCTCACTGCCTTGCCCAGGATTTTTCCTGGGGAAGTTGTGCCTGCTCTCTCAGTGAAGAGAGCTGAGGCCACAGGCTACCCCTTAGTCTTTAAACATGACTAGTTCATTTGTTCTGTTCTCATTTCGTCATTTAGATTTATGAATTATTCTCTTTCATAAATCCAGTTAACTCTCTACCAAGTTCTTTTAAAAGCAGCCAGTAGTTCAGAAGAGCAGAACATTGAGGGGTGAGATAATTACCTTTAGTTCCAAACACAAGGGTTACAGGACAGCAAGATACACATTGAGGACATAACAGAAGCCTTTGGGACATCCAGACCACAAACTACAAAGGAAAACTTCCCTGAGCTATCTTCCCTGAGCTTTGGTGATAAAAGTTTTGTATTTCTGTGCCAGACCTCTGTTGCTGCTCCAGGATTCAGGCCTGCTCCCATCACTCCTATCTACAGAAAACAGCCAGTTTCAGTGCTCTGCTCTGGTACTCCTGAGATAGAAACCCTGCAGATCAGTTTACTTTTGTGCTCCCTGTAAATGGTAACCTGGAAACGACCATCCAATTCTTCTGAGTGCCAGGAAAATGGCTTCAAGCAGAAAAATGGCTCAATTTACTCAAGCTGGATTTGAAAGCAGGCTGCCCTGCTGGTGCCTGTTAGGCTACGTTGTCCACTTGTTTCAGTTTGTGTGGCACCTGGCCTTCCTTCCTATTTCTGCTCCTTCTGAGTCCACATGGAGAAAATCCTTTATATGGCCACTGCTTAACATCCACACAGCAACTCATGAGGAAGGTGAAGAGTTTTGTCTGTCTTAACCCCACACCTCCATTTTTGGAAAAGCCCTGGCTCTGCCTATACACCTACTCTTGGCCCTTTATAAGAATTTTCTCTAAAACATGCTGAAAATCGAGTCCCTGGATGATTAGTAAAATATTTAATAAATTGAATGGTTAACTAAGAAATTATTGGAAAAACAGATTAAAAAGCATTTTTCTCTGATCAGAGAAACAGAGATCTAATACAAATCTACAGTTAACCCAGCTTGTCTATGTTAAAAAAATATTATTGTCATCCAATATTACGTAGTAGATACAACTACTGTCTTTTCTGTAGTGGTGACTGAAGTTAATGTTTGCACCTTGACTCCCAGCTCAACTTCTGTCCTGTCAAACAGGTGAACTCTGTGGGAACTTTTCCTTCTCCAGATATACTGAGTCTAGGAAAAGGCTGAGATGACAGCAAAACAAAACCATGGGGTTAAAAGCTGACATTCCCTGCCAAAGCAGGAGGCCAAGGTTGCCAGTGGAAGATAAATAGTTGACATCAGCATCAATGGTTTTCCAATGCCTTTTCCTGGACCTAGGAGAAACATTCTTGCCTCAAGCAGTCACAGTCACACCTTTCCTTTTGCTGTGACTGCATCTAATAACAGTTCTCTGGAGAGAACACTGCAATTATAACAGCATTAGCACTGTGCTGGAGTGGACTGCTGCTCTAACACAATTCAGAGAATGTCTGCAGCAGTGGCCATCAAAGGAAATCATCTGCAAAGGGATGAGCACTTAGGGGCAAAGGTGGTGTGGTAAAAGGAGAGGTCCAGAGAAAGAGCAAGCTGCTGCTGCACAGTGTGAATGGAACTGTCACAGCTCCCATGCACTGCATGGTTCTTTGATGACTTCAAATTTTAACAAAAACATGGACAAAATCAACCAAGTTTTAGAAGCTTTCAGGAAAAACATGTCCATAACCTTTCAGACATCTTTTTTGGTTCCTGAAGACCTGAAGAGGGAAGAACTGTACAGCATTTCCAGCTTTAATACAAGGCATGAATAACATAACAACCATCAAATGTGCATCAGAGAGATTTATGGCAAGGGAATACTTAAAACCTAGACGTTTGGCTGAGCAAATGCAAGTATGATTGGAAGAGAGGATTTTTAAAATAAAGTACATTCAGTTAGCTGCTTCAGATAACCTACATGCAACATTAATTTCCAGCAAGGACTACCAGTGAATCCAGAGAATGTGGAGCAAGTTTTGCACTTCAGAAAGGTCACTCTGACATCTGAAGCTACACATACAGGGCAGTCAGGAAAATGCACCATGCCAAAATTAGGTAAGAATCCAAGATCTAAAGAAATGAGTGTACAGCTCCTAAAGCCTCCTGAGTAGGGAATTGTGTAGTTTCCACAGAAAATAAACCTCCTGCACCAGTAGTTCAAACAAGCAGAGATTTAAGAAGAAAATTCTCATCTCACAATTCCGGCATCCATCTCTTATTTTGCAATCTCTGAAACAGCAGTACCAAGTTTTCGTCAGTATTTTATGTGCAGTGCCTCTGCCCAGCCTAGCTACTTTATGAACCTGCTATACCTGTGGTATGACCTTTGGGGAAGACAGACCTGAGTCTGTTTTCAGACTCCAGGCCATGAATGTATCAGGATTATAGTCAGATATGAGAATTCCCAGTGGCTGTGCCAGGCAGCCATGAAAGAACAGATCCCAGGGTGGTCCAAAGGCACTGGAGACACAGAACAAGCTCATATTGGGACATCAGTTTGTATCATTCTATTTTCCTCATTCCTGCTGGCTGAAAGATCCACATGTGGCTTTTAGAAGTCTCTTACATAATCTCACCCATAATTCTCTGGACAATTAATTACCAGTGTCCTAAGGATACAGCCTGGCAGACTGGGACAAAAGAAACTGCACTGAAGCCTCCCCATGCCATCATTGTAAGCAGAGGGAAATTTGAAATCAGCTTGTTTTTCTAGATGGAAAAATGATTAGTTGATTCTCTAACTTTTTTTCTGCCTCTGTCCAGGTCAGGATTGAAAGCACTCAAGATGATAGTTTGTGTTCAGACTCAGGTGTTTATTGTTACCTATGCATATCACAGTCTTGCAAGCCATGAGTTCTGCAGTATTCACTAACAAGCTATAAAATGGCCTCATATTCCATCTCTACAAGGTCTTTTAAGATAAACTGCCCAATTAAGAAATGACAATTAAATTAATTTTACTTTTAGTCCAATAACCAACCACCCGTGGTTGGCAATGTGGACTTTTTTATCCAATTACACAAAACCACCCAAACCCATGGAGAAGAAGATGAAGGTGCAGCCTCCACCCTAAAACCTCCATCTTGCTTTAATATATATTACTGTATTCTCAACCCTTAAACTCTACATTTTTTACCATGTGATATTACGCACTTCTATTCAGACTCCACACCCACAATCCCAGTTCTGTCATTCCATTTTGGAAGCCATGACCTCAGGTCAAATGTAGTGTTCTCTTGAGGGTCTGTGCCTTTCAGCACAGAAAGACCAAAACTCTCAATAACCAGGGTGCCAACAGAAAAAGTAACTGCTTATTTCTATACTGCTTTTAATGCTGAAAATAGTCATCTGCTCTAATTGATGAAAGCAGAGAAATTGGCAATTTTAGGGCCTTGGCAGGCATTCTCTGACAAATGCTTATATCAAAACTCATTAGTGTTAGCATATAATCTATATGAATAGTCTTTGTGGCAATGATTAATTGGTGCAGGTCCTCTGGAAAGATGGAACTTTGCAAAGTACATTCAAAGTATTCCCTGATGGATTTAAATAGAGGTGCCCAGTAATCCAAAGTAGCAAGGGAAATCACATAAGAGAAATAATCACAGGAAATTGTTTTGGATAAATAAAGCAGGGCTCAGAAAGCGGAAGAAGTGCAATGCACAAAGTCTCACCTTCCCTGCAGCAGTTCCCTGGGACTGAGCACTCTGGGGTGTGCTCTGCCCCTCAACTTCATTCCTCACCTGAGAAGTGTGCTGGCCAAATTTAGCCCCCTGACATTAATAAATCTCTTCTTTGAGCAGAGAGAATAATCTGAGCCCCCTTTATATACACAACTCCTAGTACAAAACAGAGTAAAATGAAAGACAAACAAAAGACCCAACCAAAACCACCTCCAATGAGCATCAGAGCAGGAGTAACCAGATGAGGTCCAAAATTAGGACCTACCCAAGTTAGTAAATTGCAATGCCACATACAATATCAAAGCAGGGTTTTCTTTCTGGTGTGTTATTCATTAGCTGTAATCCTCCTGAGAAGCAGGATTGATTTTTGGAAATAGACCTAATAGACCTATTTTATTGGAAGTACATTTATTGAGCAGAATTGGGGCTGCTTTGGGATCAGTTCCTGGAAGTACACATATTATTGTAACAGCTTCTCAGTGCCTAGCTACTAATGGGCTGGATGTTCTCCTGGGAAAGCATGTTGAATAATTATCTCAGAAAAGACAATGCAATGGAAATGTCATTTCAGCCTCCCCCACCCTCAGACTGCAACAGGGAATACGAATTTTCTAAAATGATCCCACAGTGAATTTCCCATTTGTGAATTTCCATCCATGCCCCAAATCCATGTGTACTTTGGAATATACTTTTCTCTTTTTTTAAGATGGCTGAAAAAACTATATTTAGGAAAATATGACAGGCAGTGAAACTGTATCCATTGCAAACAGTAATACAACACTTTTCCAATGTTTCAGTTTGTATCTTATTAGGTTGTTACTCTCTTCAGGGATACATTCCAATGTAATGCTCCTAATCTCCCCAATCTGGCTAATTCTCCCCATGAAGAAGGGAACTCTTTACAGTTATTGCCCTGAGCAAATGAGGAATAAAAGGAGGGACAGCAGGGAACAATTGAGCTCTATTCTTTTGTATTATTTTCTCTTCTGAAGTATCTCCTGAAACCCAGCCCAGCTGCCTAAGCACTTTGAAATACAGGTGTGTATTTAGATGCACAGAAAAACCACTGCTGAAGGTGTCCAGAGGCCTCTTCTGCCCAAAGTGCCACAAGTGCAGGTGAAGAGGATGACAGGGGGCTGTGCCCTGTGTGACAGGGCTTCAAACACAGAGATGCTTTGATGGAGAGGGCACTGCCATGTGCCTGGGTCTGAAAATATGAAAATACACCTGATACCTGGCCTAGATGGTGGCCTGGCACTTGCTCACTCTGCTCTGGCAGACTTGTGTTGCACAGAACATCATGGCAAGGGTTAGAGACCTCATCTTCTGCTCAGCCTCTCCCTGCATCTCACAGCAAACTGCTTAATTACCTCTAAAAGAAAAAAAAAATAGAGTTTAAAGCATGTTCCCACCTGCAGAGGGCTATGTTCTGTCAGAAGGGGATTGTATAAAAATAGTGCTGATGGGATTTAACAGACAAATCCGCAGCCAGAGGACAATGATAAATAGAATAATTCCATTAAAATATTAACAAATAAATACAACAGTCAAAACTTGGTAATAGGATCAGCACAGAGCAGAACACAAAACCAAATTTAGTCAGCTGGGGGCATGGGGGGAAGAGACAATTAGAGGAATTTCATCTATGAGAAGGTGATTGAGGAGGGAAGGGAAGGGGAGGGTAGGGATAAAAAGGAAAAGAAGAAAAGAAAGGAATAAACCCCAAAACCACTCATCAACAGTGTCCCACTCAATAATCCTTCTGGGATATTTGCTCAGCAGCTTTTCTTGGAAAGGAGCTCCTTCATCATCACAGAATATGTTTGTTTAACTCTTTTTAAGGGTATCAGTTGCAATAGGCAGAGATGTGAGTGACCCAGGTTGTGCCAAAGACAAAGTGTGTCCACTCCAGTTCCAAATACAGTCTTCAGGGTGAAGTACTGACCAGCTGGGATCTCCTGGCATCTGTCAGCAGTGGACCCTCTGTCCTGGCAGAAACCTGTACGGGTTTCTCATGAAAACATTCAGGCAGCCACTCCTGAGAGTGCTCGAGCCTTCCAGTGAGGAGCAAAGAGCTCGTTCTCCTAGAACAGGCAAGGAATGGAAAGAAAGACTCCTTTCCCTCTTTTACAGGGGAAAGGGCTCCCTGCTGCTGCTTCCAGAAACAATTAATCACCTAATCACATTAAACACGGTGTTGGAACAAGCTGACTCACACCTGCTGAACCAGGGTGACACACAGGGTTTTGCATCATCACATCTCATCCCTGAGGAATTTCACAGACACGTGGAAGGGACCTCTCACAGCTGAGATTCTCTCCCCACTTTTAAATAATTGGGAAAAAATAGCAGTAATTCTAAACTGTCCCAATTTTTAATATGCCTAGATTTCAGTAAGATTTAAGTGGGAGAATGATGACACATCTGAGTTCTGTTATGTTTGAGAGTAATTTATTCTTAATTTCAGAGCCTGTTTTCAATTGATGCAGAAATTACTTCTTTAATGAAATCCTGATACTCTTGAAGAGATCTTGATACCCTTATGGGTCAATACCTTCAGGACTAAAAGGAGATTCTTTATTCTTGACATGGGAAAAAAACCCAAATTTCCCACAAATTACAAAGGCATTTTTTGATTTTCAGTGTTTCAAGCAACACTTCAGCATTTAATACTGTCACATAGAAGTGTCTATGAGGGAACTGGATGTCAGAATATCCTTTCCTACTGTTTTAGAGGCTTCTTACTTTTATTCCTCATTACCTTCCTCTGATTTGATTGGCAGTAAATTAACAGAATTCAAGGATGACCAGGTTGGAAGAGACCTTCAGGATCATTGAGTCCAACCCAGCCACAACAGCTCAACTAAACCCTGGCACCCAGTGCCACATCCAGGCTTTGTTAAACACACCCAGGGATGGTGACTGCACCACCTCCCTGGGCAGCCATTCCAGAACTTTATCACCCTTTCTGTAAAAAACTTCTTTCCTAATATCAAACCTGTATTTCCCTCCACGCAGCTTGAGATTAAAATTAATTAAATTTAATTAATTAAAATTAATTTCCCCAAGCCAAGCCCAAGTTTTATCCATGACAGTACTCATTGAGTGATCTCTGCCTGGGCTTTTCTCAGCCCAGGAGCCTTTGGTTGTATTTTCTGGCCTCTGTCCAGTTGAGGAGGGGGATAAGGGAGCAGCTCAGGTGGGCACCTAGAATCCAGCCAGGGGCTGCACACCAGTCCTGTCCAACAAAACCTGCAGGGGTGGGATACTGCACCTCCAGGTGGAAATCAGTGCGTCCAAATTATGGCAGTCCTGTCCTGACTGACACAAGAATGTGTGGCTCAAATGGACTTGATCCAGAGCACAGCTCCTCATCATTCCTAAATCCCAGCTAATGAATAGCTGATGCAATGTGAACCTGCTGTGGTGTCTTGGAATGGATTGCTTGTGTTGTCTGAAATACAATGGATAGGATTATCTGCCTGTTTCTTTCCTCAATCTGTCATAAAAAATGATGTTTCTCAAGAGGCTCTTTCAAATAGTCACATTCCCAATAATTCACTAAGAGGGTGAGGCTAGAATCTTTTCCCTCAAGTGGGTTTCAGCATATCCATGCTACTCCATTGGACATGAGTGCAAAGGATGTATGAACAAATTCTGCTCGAGCTGATCCTCCTCCTCAGCCAGGAAAAAGCAGAGAAAGAGTGAAATTTACACCCTGTTGTAGCCTTCTCTCTGTCCTTCAGTGGCACTGCTGCAGCCTCTTTTCTCCAGGTTCTGGAATTTGCTCCCAGTTAAAGGGAACAAGGCAAGAACCAGAAGCTTTGCAGGAAACCACAGGAACATTTGGCATTGTCCAGAGCCAGAAGGTGGGGAGGGAAAATGTACCATGGAGTGGCAGCCAAACAACAGCTTAAAACTGAGGAAAAGGATATTTCAAATGGAATGGCACCTGCTGCAGGATGCCCCCATTGCCACAAGAACCCCTCCTAGGACGGCCATGAAACAGAAATGGCATATAGAAACACTCTGTGATTATCATGGAGAGTCAAATAACAATGAAATAGCAAATAACAATGTGCTGTGCTTCAATGTCCTCACTAATGAGTAATTTCAGTGTTTTCTGCAATATGGTTCAGGAAGGGCTCAAACACAAAGCAGTCACACCCAAAGTGGTGGGCAGGTTTCAGTGGAGAATACAACCCAAATTCTCCCACCAGCTCCAACCCTAAACTGCAGCTGCAAAGTGGGAAGGGCTGTGAGCACTGGTGAAAGGTTTTAATCTGTGATACAGATGATTAACATCCATTATTATCTATGCATAATTGTGATATAAATGTTCAAAAAACTAAAACAAGCAAATAAATAGAAATGTGGTCATAACAGAGGCACAAGTTACATTTCTGTTTATTTGGATTTGGCACATTTTTCACTGATTTTAGAATCATAGAAACATACTGATTTTGCAGGATGTTTGCACAATAGTCCCCTGCTGACTCTCCTGCCAATCTCTGAAATTAGTAACAAACCACTATTACTAAATATAGGAGCAAGGATTCATATTTCTGTGACATCTTCTGTCAAAAACTCAGAGAAAAGATGTATTTATAGCTACGTATTTCAGACAAGTTCATAATTTAAAACAAAATTGACAAAAAATGCAGACTAAAAACAGAGGACAGTAATCAGTTTTGAGCAGGGGAGACAGACAGGTACAAAGAAAATCATCTTTATTTAGGTATCTGTAGCCACACTGTGTTTCAGTCACAAGAATAGCAGAATCTAAGTATTTGTCCTCAGAACATTTTTTTAATATTATATTCAGGTCCTATATATATAATATATAAAATATATAATACACAATATATAATATAAAATATATAAAATATAATAGACAATACATTTTATTATATTTGCTATATAATTATATATTATATATTATTTCTATAATATATTATAGAAAAGATATACTAGAAATAATATATATAATAAATATATATTATAATTTATATTATAATAATATAAGTTATCCAATCTGATGCACTTTGGAGACCTCCCAGAAGACAAGGACACACTATTTGTGACAGACTGACAGCACTGAACACAGGCACTCATTAGTTATTCCCGCCCAAAAGCTCTCCTGGAAAAGGACATGACTTTTTCTCACTCTGACCAGAGGGCAAAATCTGATACAGAATTGTGTGCTGCATTTGAAGGTTGGAGGAGAATACATTTTACTTAGTCAAACTGTGTGAAAGGGTATTTAGGGAAAAGGGTTGCTGTGTGTAAAAATCTATCTTCTATCAGTGGCATTTAAATATGGAGATTTCAGGAAGTACACATATTGTCAGAATTCCAAACAATCTGCTTCTAAGGTCTAGTTGTGCGTGGTAACAATTGATCCACAAGCAACATATGTATTTAGGATTATTTTCTTCACAAAAATGACACAGTGACACAGGCTGCATGCTAGTTCTGACTGTCAGAACTGGGAGTACATTAAAAACAATTCTGGGTTGCACTTCTGAAGTATCTGTTACTTCTGGTAATATATCTCATTGTCCTTGTGGTTTCTGCAGCATCCACACATGAGAAATGAACACAGATTGTTCAGAGAGGTTTGCCAGCCCTGGGCTTCCCCACCTGCTCTCCTCTCAGTTCCTAATTTGCTGCACATTTCACAAGGAACTGTTGTGGCTGGGGAGGGATTGGGGCAGAGCTGGCAGGCAGTGCCTCTGGATGGGGAGCAGCGAGCAGGGGGCTCAGCTGTGCTCCCTCAGAGCAGCACGGGCAGGGCAGCTCTCCTGCCTCTGCACTGCCCCATCCCTGTCCCCTGCCTGGGAGTGGGCAGCCTCAGCAGGAATACAGCCTCTGGTTTGGGAACTGCTGTTCTTTGGGGGCCTGGCACTTGCTGCTGGCACAGAGGGACCTGTGCTGGCTCTGTTGAGCCTTTCCATGGCCATCTCTATCCAATTGTCCTAGACTGCAAGGCAATGTGTGCATTCTATCCCCATCTGTCAGAGCTGGGCAGTTCTCTGCTGTTCATGGGCAGTTTTCTTTATCTCTCCCACAGCCAATCCTCCCTTCAGGAGATCTCTGCTGTCCATGGCCACTGAGTGTCCCTGCAGGGCTGATCAAATTCCAGCATCCCATGGGGAGATGCTCCGCCCAGGGCAGGAGCCAAGCATTCCTACCTGGATCCAATCTGAGCCTGGAACAGCACAGCAGCCTTTGCCCCCTGCATTCCCAGAGGAGCACTTTCTCCTGCCCTGCATTCCCAGAACAGCTGCTTCTTCCACTGGATCTTTAGAGGGAAACTCTACCTTTCTACAGGATCCCTGCTCCTGCAGAACCACAGCTGGCACTTAGGAGGACTGCAGCCACAATTCCAATTGGACTGCCATCAACACCCTGACTAATGGGGTATCAGGTTGTGTTCTGACTGTCAGTGTTGTTTTGGTTTACTGCATTGTTTATTTTTATTTTATTTTATTTTATTTTCTTCCCTAATAAAGAACCATTATTCCTGCTCCCATATTTT